>NW_026623278.1:704976-719976 GCF_030028575.1 Malurus melanocephalus
GTATTTTTATCTCAATACACAAATTTTTTTGGTTTTGCTCTTTCTCTTCCATCCTGCTGTGGGTAGGGGTATGGGAACTGAGTGAGTGGCTGTGTGGATTTAGCATTATCCAGCAAAAGCCTCCCACAAAGCTAGCTGATAAAAAATTGCCTACTAGCTCAAAATTGGGTAAATTCAAGAATTCCCAGAAAGAAGTCAAGCAATCTTTTCTGACTCTCCCCCAATGTTGATAGTACAAAGCTATATACACATACATATATGATTTTTTTTTTGTAAATTTACTATGTAAATTCCAAATTACTGCATCACTGACCTCATTCTCAAATTGATCTTGTGGAGAGAAAATTTCAAGGTCAAGACCGATACTCTTTACTCTTCCTTAACTGGAATTTAATATATCTAAACACAATTTTGTCCCCAATACTGGCAATTCTTAACATCTTTCAGTGTATAACAAACAAAAAAAAATTCTGGTTAAATTAAAAAAAAGAAAAAACAAATAGTCTGCTTCCTATTGGAATAAAAGGAACTTTTTTTGTCAAAAAGAGCAGTATTCATTTTGTTTGTTGACAGTTTATTATTAATTTTTTTTGTTTCACTCTTCCTAAAAGTTTTGATGGGTGAAAGCAGAAAGACGACCTACCTCTCTGCTTGGTTGTGGCTGCTTCTACTTGATCAAATGAAATCTACTGAGAAGCTGAGGAATATGGCCTTTACCTGAAGAAAACTAAATACATTTAGGAAGAAACTCCGAGGGTACAAGGTAAAATCCCGCAAGAGTAAAAAACCCACAGAGTGAGCAGAGACTGGGAAACTCCTGAGATATTTSTGAACTTCACTTCAGGACATTCCACCAGAATATATTTACCTTTTGGGCCTTGTGGACAAGCTCAAACAAGTATTAGTCCTGTCAGAGTAAGATTCTGGCAAATCAACCAATTGGTTTGATTAAAGTTCTTTATTTACATATTTTTGATTATGCAGTCAGTGAATACAAATGAACCCTAAAAGGTAGATTGGGTACCCAATGTTCCATCTTCCCTCCAGCACATTTGGAGATAGTATTCTAAATGTGTTTCATTTTATTTCTTTCCCTTGCTTCTTTAATTTACAGATAGTTATTTTGCATTAGTAAAGATTAGCTTTAGAGGGGTTTGGATTTCTGTGTTTTGGGTTTGTTTTTTTTTTTAGGTTTTTTGGGTTTTTAAGGTTTTTTGGGTTTTTCTTTTAGGCAGCCTAATTTTGACTGTGTTCAGCAGCTAGTACAAGTGTCTACGGAAAGTGTTTTCCAACATTTCCAAACAGACTTTCTATATTCTMTATTCACTATGTTTCTTTCTTATTTGYAAATCAAAACCTTCTTTATTAAAAATCTCCAAAAATAAAATAACTTCAGAAAAACRTAMAAATATCTTATTARCAAATAATTAATTTCCYTTGTASTTCACTRTAATCTCRAAATACCCMAAATGGCACAAAATGAATATGGCATTAGAAGTGCTCAATTTACATGGAACCTTCTTCACACTGTGGTAATTTTGATAGCAATATATGTGCCCAAATTATTTGCAACTGGCAAAACTCCCACAAATATAAAAAAAAATGTTTGCCCCAACATTTGATTCTGTGCTTTAATTCAAAATACTATTCTTAATGATGCTTTAACCTTGTGGAAGAGGGGCTTCATACTTATTCTGAGAAAAATAAGAGAAAACCAGGGGAGAGCACTCRTGGTAAGATGAGATGGTGGCCAAAGACTGCAAGATATACAGATATAAATGTTTCTTAAAGCACTGGAACAAGCAAGTTCTCTAGGAATTTCCCACAGGTGAGTATAGCTGTGATTTATTGTTTTTAAAGAGAGGGCAAAAGAGCACCTAGCATTTGTGAGAAAATTATAGCACAGAGATTTAGTATCTTTAAAATGCTCCCATAATCCATGAGAAGAATAGACTCCATCCTAAGACAGCCAAGTAAAGCAGTGTAATTATTTGCTTGGAAATATTCTTGAGAATCTTGATAAGAAAAGGTTGGCTATCCTTCTCTCCCCATGCCAGTGACTAAAAAATTTCCCTCCACATAAATGACATATATTTTCTTATGTTTCCTGAATTTTTTACAAGTTTTCTTCTTCAGTTGTCACTAGATCTATCATTTTCACACAGAGCTTCCAAGTCTTACAATCGATAAGCAACAAAACAGGAGACAAAACCAAATCAGTGAAAAGATGATGTAAAATATGTTATTTGTAGCAAAAAATTACATCAATATTCAAATTTACCATGGACTAACAGACAATTTCATGTTGATTGATTTAGTACAAGTTAGAAGACAGCATTCATAAGAACAAAAGTAACACAAATTTTTACACATCAAAGAAGCAAAAGGATTTTTAACTAAACACAGATTTTTTCTAAAACTGAAGTTGTACCAAGACATGTAGTCATCTTCAGGTAGGCTTTTGAGCCTGAAAATAAGATTCTGAGTGGATGCAGGACTTGAAGGGATATTAAGCAAATTTGCAGAGGAAACAAAATTAGAAGAGCTGTTGGCTCCCTCAGAGGCAGAAAGGCCCTGCAGAGATAAATTTGATAAATTCAAGGACTGGGCAATCTCCAACCAAGTGAAGTTCAACAAAGGAATTGAGATTCTGCACCTGGGATGGGGCAACCCTGGATGTGTGTACAGACTGGGGAATGAGATGCTGAAAAGAAGCACTGTGGAAAGAGACCTGGGCGTACTGATTGATGGCAAGTTGAACATGAGTCAGCAGAGCCCTGGCAGCCAGGARGGACAACCATGACCTGGGGGACATCAGGAACAGCATCAYCAGCTGGRCAAGGGAGGGGATTGMCCCKCTCTGCTCTGMACYGGGGCRRARRACTCACCTCSAGKRCTGGGRGCAGKGYTGGGTGCCAMAATATAAAAAAGACATTAAGMTYTWAGAGAGCATCTGAAGGAGGGCCACAAAATGTGAAGGACTGTAAATGGAAGCCAATTGAGGAACAASTTAGCTCACTTGGTCTGTTCAGCCTAGGGAAGAGGACCTCAGTGCAGTCTGCAACTTCCTCATAAAGGGAAGGGCAGGGGCAGACATTCCCTGGGGAAGTGGTCACAGCACCAGCCTGACAAGACTTCAAGAAACATTTGAACAATTCWCTCAGGCACATGRTGTGACTGTTGGGATGCAGGGCTAAGCGTAGGACTCAATGGTCTTTGAGCATCCCTTCCAACTCAGAATATTCTATAAYTCTTTAATGGATCAWCTTTACAGCAGTGTACAGATTAGACAAAAAAAAGTTTCAGGTTACTAGAAATGAAAATATTCATAATTCCTGATTAGTAACCATGGATGTTGACACTATGGACTTCTGGATATCTACAGGACTAGTGGTGTCAATAATTGTTGAGACCGAGATTGCTGAAATCTCATCTGTCACATCGTGAGAGCTATGGGTGCTGGGTATTTTTGCTCACATGCCTCACATATCTTTTAGATAATTTTAAAATAATTCAAATGGAATGTCTAGTGCATTAAAATTACAGTCTAGGCCTTGTTAGAAARTTACAACTTTCTGTGTAATATCTAATTTGTAAGTTTAATTTTCAGTTCACAGTACTCAAGATGTAGATGCAAATAAAGGTGAAGAGAAAGATGGATAATAATAGTCATTAATTTTGTCACTAAACAATGAGGCATAGCCTCCCAGTTTTTATCGCTGCTGTCAAGACAGAATATTAGTATTGAACCTTGCCTTCCTATGTATAATGCTTCTATATTCATTTGTATCAAAAATAGTATCAAAAATTGGTTGCAACAAAGGGATRACTACAGAACAATAAAATGCTGTCTGAAATAGTTTGAGCTTCATATCTAGAGCGATATGTACAAGATAAATGTTTATCCTCACTAGAAACATTTTCTACTCTTGGGGAATCCTTAAGATCATCACTGAAAGCCTGAAAATTATTTGTGAACAACACAAGAGTCTTACATYTGTGAGTAACTCTTGGACATTCCAGCATGTAAAAAATTATCCCAACAGCACATACTACACTTAGCAGYTCCTAATTGACTAAGTGTCTGTGTCTCTGTGTCTCCTTAGATACAGGAATGTTTTATTTGTTAGACAGCAAAGGCAGCATTAAGGGCTGATTTTAAGGATGGCAAAATCTGCTGAATTAGATGCCTCTCTTCCAAAATACTGCTAAGCCAAGAGTATGGCACCARTGCTATAAAAAACAGCAGGGAAATAATGCTCCTGTAGCACAATTTTGAAAATAATTCAAATCAATTCCAATGGCAACACTGATATATTAAATGTAACAATTTAGATATTTTTAGGTAGTGGCTACATAAAAAATATAAGAATATTTTGAAAGATACATATATGGTTAGTTTTTCAAGKCCCTTTCTCTCCAAGGAACTAAAAGTTAAATAGTTCTTTCCTTCTCAATGAAAGACTTAACTAAAATAAGCAGTATGAACAAATCTCCAACTGTGAACTAATTAAAGACAATTCCCCTTCATGGTTTTTCCACTAAATGTTATTTGTGATTTTATTTWGCTTTCCCAAGTTTGTCTTACTTTACATATCTGTTGTCTATAAGGCTAATGMAAAATACTAATTATTTTAAATACCAAACAATATAACCAAAACCTCAGAAAGTTAACACTACCGTTTATTAAGTGTGGAGAAAAAAATTAAATTTTAAATTGTGAAAACACTTGCAGAGTCAAAGCAGTAATACTCTTTAACTTTACAAAGCAATAGCAAAATTTAACTGAATAACAAAACAGTCAAACAACAACAAAAGATCAGGAACCCATAATTTTAATTTTATTTATTTATATTTGAACACAACATAGTACGCAAGTACCTCTATAATGCTGAAGTCAGCCTTTGAAATATCAATGCTACTCCAAATTAAATAAGGTTTTCAGCACTTCCAAATCAATCTAGCTATATGACAACATAAGTAACAAAAYCTAACCAATCCACTCAATGTCCTTTGGGTTTTATATTCAATGCTACCCAAAGTACACTGCCCTGTGGCACAGGAAAAAGGAAGGCTGAAGTTTTCATGAGAAAATTGACATTCATAACCATGTAGGAGAAAACCCACCCAGGGCCAGGGAGAACCATCTTGGCTTGAATTCCAAGCTGACCTGCTTTGAGCAGGAGATTGGACTGTAGACTTTCTAAGGTCAATTCAAACCCGGATGAGTACCTGATTTTAAGCCTGGGGAGTCTCACCTTCCTCCTTAACTGCAAAGATGTTTCAGCATTATTCTGGCAATATGACAGAATTGCCAGGCCACAGCCTCATGCCAGTCTCATAACCCATCACCTAAATGCATCCATGGTGACAAAAGTCCAGTCCCATGGCTGCTGAACATGCAATAACACAATAGGCATTCTGTATATTATTCACCAATTAATAGAGTTATGGACATTACCGGCTGGGAATGCAGTATCCTTCCCTACAAATTGACTCCCTCTCTTATATTGGCYACCACTGCATTAGCATAATAAAGAAATGGCACAATTTAAAACTGAGCAGTGAAGTTAYGATTCAGCTTTCAAAAATTAAACATGATTCTCATTTCCTGTTAAGCCTTCTGGGCACTTTGTTGAAGTCAAAAGATCAGCTTTGCTGTTTCTTGTACAGCACCRTGGAAGTATTTTAATTTCAATTCAAAAATCTRTATTTGGTCTTAATTTCATRTGCAAATCTGTAAGACATGCAATACAAAACCTCYTACCTTATTGACATCAATTACAAAAAGCACTTCAGATTTGTGCCCTGAAATAATTCATCACATCTGTGGTAGCASAGAGTGGTCATGCACACTTACTTAAAGAAGAAGTATTTAAATAATTATTGCCACTGCAGTTGAAAATAGCTCCTGCTGTTAGGGAGATTCATGAAAYCTGAGAAATCACTAAAATCTGCTATTAGAGACAGCTGACAATCTTCCCAGTTMTCCCTGATAGTCTTATAGGAGACATAAATTGCAGTAAATGTTATCTTCAAACATTTACTCAACACAATTATGCCAGAACTTTAAAATTAGCAGTTCTCATTTTCCTACACAATGCACCAGATCAGAAAAGGGAACTGAAGGAGAATAGTAAAATACAGYTTTAGAGAAGCTCAACCTCTATTTAGAACATAAGCTTCCTTTCTGCCAGTGCCTTAGCTCCAAGGAGTGGGTTTATGAGCTGACAACTTGACAGTATTTCTTTGTTATGACTGGCTAAGGACGTCCAATTGTCATACAATAATTTTCAGTAATTAGTATACATATTAGAAGTAACTCGTCTTTTCACRAGAACAATGTTCTTTTGGATAAACAATAGCTTCTGCAACACTAAATTATAGAGGCCAAGCTACTAATTTATGGTGGGTTACAATTATACATGTTGTGGGCCACAAGCACTCTGTGGGCTGTGTAATGAAGGCCAAYAGTTTAAAAACTGATTAGAATTACAAATAATCTGCCAGGTGTTTTCATCGCTGTTTTGGAAGACAGCATTATCCTAGCTGGAGTCTCCAAAGCCAAGAAGAAAGAAAATATTACAGAAAACTCTATGGTAAATAACACTTCCRAAATACCTTTTTCAAAGTGTGTATTATTTTTACATCACTGATCAAGAATAAGGGTAGCACAGTAATGGCACTACCACATAAAATGTCATCACTCCACATTCATGTTACATTGGCCTTGTAAATTTGATCACAAATCTGGTCTTCTTAAACCATCTGTAAGAGATTTCTGGACACAAAATAAATTAAGAGTAGAATAATTATAGGAGATGGCACAATAGTTGGATATATCTGTACTTACATCRCAGGAATTGGTTACAACTGTCTCACATCATTTCAAGAGAATYTGAAATATTCCTTTTAAATAAATCCAGAATAAGCCAGAAAAGCAAAATCCTTTCATTTTTTTTCCCAACAGAATAAAAATACAGACTGTTAGATCTATCTAAGAAAATATTATTGTATTAATTTAGGTAATGGTTATCTGCGATTTATAGCCAATCAACAGCATTGCCATAAATAAGATTACAATAAACACGAGCTCCAGATTTCAGGTGTCCAACTATATAATGTAAGTGCTAATAAAAGAATATGAAAATTAAAATAAAACATCTAATAAAGTGATTTGAATTAAAGGGTCAAAATTAGTAGTATTTTTGTACTGAATCATAGAATACCCTATG
Source organism: Malurus melanocephalus (assembly GCF_030028575.1). Lineage (NCBI taxonomy): Eukaryota > Metazoa > Chordata > Aves > Passeriformes > Maluridae > Malurus > Malurus melanocephalus. The sequence continues at coordinate 712,212 of NW_026623278.1, forward strand.
TAGGAAGGGACCCACCAGGATCATCAAGTCCAACCCCTGGCCCTGAGAAGGGCACTCTAAAAGTCACACTGCATGCCTGAGAGCATTGTCCAAACACTTCTTTAACTCTATCAGGCTGGTGCTGTGACCACTTCCCTGGGGAGCCTGTTCCAGTGCCCAACCACCCTCTGGATGAAAAGCTTTTTTCCAATATCCAACCTAAACCTCCCCTGACACAACTTCAGGCCATTCCCTGGGGTCCCATCACCACAGAGGAGAGAGAGTCTCCACTTGCCCTTGTGAGGAAGCTGCCAATGGCTGTGAGGTCTCCCCTGGGTCTCCTCTTCTCCAGGCTGAACAAGAGCAACATTCATATGGATAGCATTCATATTTTAATTTGGGAGCAGCCATGATGCAGATAATGTCATTTGCTATTTTGTCACAACTTTCAACCACCCTAGATTAGAAGAGGTTTTAAAGAAAACAGGTCACAACACAGGATGTGAACATATGAACATATGAACTCATATTGGAATGAGAAAAAAAACAATCCTGTGGATTTAAAACATTAGCATTAAGTACTTTTCAGTGGTAAAACTAAGGAGCTTCATTTGACCATACAGATCATACAGGTAGGTTCTAAAGWCTAACTGACCCAGAAATACSAGAKTTTATGGAAATACAAATKATAATATCTGTTGCATTATTAAAYTGTCTATGGATTATTATTGTTATAYTAAAATATTCAGTCCAGRTCTGATATTAAACACATATRTGATTAAATTGCTAWGGGAAAGTATTTGTTTTGCTCAAGTGGCAAAAGTAACTGTTTTCAGAACTACTATATAAGGAACATAAAAAATATAACAATGAAACACAGATATAAAGATCATTAACTGGATATGAAGTACTCAAAATGTCAAAACCACATCACCATTCATTAAGTCAGGGTAAAATCGTTTTGCTATCATTCAATACCAGATGTATCTTATTAAATTTCAGTTGTTAAGGAACACTAAGTAGATGTGGGTTAGTGTACAGACTTCCTGAGGCATATGCTAGTTCTTCCAAGGATTATGTTACAGAAGAAACAACAGTAAATTCAAGTTTGCATTTAATATTATAAGAAAMTATTAGCATGTCAAATTTGACTTTGACTCAACCTTTTTTTTAACATTAGAAATTTAATTTATTTAGAAGGTGTGCACTAAACTATCCTCACTGAATGAATGCTAATTTAAAATTTCTTTTTTTTCTGCACCTAATTAAGGTGCAGAAGGGACCTAAAAGTCCCTTAAAATTCTTCAAAGCTGGATGGCAAAGTTTTTAGACACCTGAAAATAATTGGTGATATTTAGATTTCATATATGAATTAAATTAATGCTAAAGTTTCTGTTATTCAGGTTTTTGGTATCTGGAATTGCATGCTCTACTCTKGTAAATTTAGAATACAAATGAAAGTTTCTAAAGCATTTGGCACTTTACAAGTTTATAATTCAGATAGATTAWATCTTTTTACAGGCTACAGTTTAAATCACTACTGCATTTGAAATATATAGCTTAATAAATATGAAAAAATATGTTGAGCATCTGTGCTAAGCTGAAGAACCCCTGAAATTTTAAAATGCCATAAAAAATTCAAAATACAATGTTTCCACATTTTTTTGTAACAGATTTTTCTAATCCAGCACGTTTTTTAAAGATAGGTATCACCTTGTCCAGTACAGAAGAAATCACTATGCAACAGTGGTTTTCTGAACCTTATTGCACCAAAAACAATTGCATTTGTGGAAACTGAAGTGTGAAAAGCTTTTAGGAATGATAAGAAGGGAACTGAATAACAGTACATGTTTCTGCATAAGGGTAACTGCAAATGGTGATCTTTGCAACAGAGTAAAACCCTTCAGCTTCATTTTGGGAACTCACTGTGCCTTAAACTATCTCTGTAGGATAAAGTAAATTTAGGTCTAGATAAATGCAATATGCAGAACATCAAAGAAATGGGGGGAAAAATGTGATGTACTTTAAAGCCAAGTTTCTTCTGAAGATAACAAGGTTGCATAGATTTTGGAGAGGGGAGATACAACCTTTCTATTCTATAATAGCCAAAAAAGATATTCTGAAAAAATGAAATGGTGTCATGGTCCTGACCTGAGTAGTCTGTAGATGACTTCCTTTGCCATTGTGATGCTTACTCTAGGGCGAGTTAAAAATGAGCATTAAGCAATAAATGTTTATCAATTCTTTAGTACATGCTGGTTAAACTTGGATACTGAGATAATGTGGAAGTTTACAATTATTATCTTGGTCAAGTTCACAGGACAGGTTTTAGTGAAAAAAAAGACTAAACCATTTCTTTCTGGCCAATTTTCTGACTTATCTTCTGATGCATAAGAATAGAAGTCAATTATTTCAGATCTCATAGGTCTTGCTGTATGAACAGCCCACTTGAACTTGCACTGATAGCCCTTATCAAAACTCATATCAATCTGAGGGACAACCTATTTATGTTTTTATGAGCATGATATTCTAAGAGGAGGAAGGATGCATGCTGACCTTTGTTCATGTACACTTTAATATGCAAAATCTGCACATGCAGGTCCTTTCACAAAAYTGGGTTTTTGCAACCACATTGGATTGTGAAAAGTCCTTGAAAAAAATTTGCCGTTTGTATTTATTGCACTGTCTTGAGACACTAATTTGCAGATTCTGTTGTGATTTTGAGAAAGAAATATATTTTTTTAAAATTTTCTTAAAAATATCCTCTGCTACTTTGCCCCATTTATTTGTTTTGTCTACCATCTATATGAAGTGGAATGTCATATCAATTTTCCTATAAAAAAACTATGCTCCCAAACTGGCAAACTCTTTCTAATTCTTGCTTGTCTGGTCTGTACCAATGCCTACTGAAGGCTCACGTGACTTTTAAAACACAATTTACCAGGATCAGATCATCCCTGTGCTTGCTAACATGCAAAGTGGCTTGCAACAGTTTTGATCTCTGACATGATCAAACAGTAACATCTTTTGACCACCATTGCTCCAAAAAAAAAAAAAATCAATATACATTAACAAAGAGGGGTGATGTGTTCCAGCAAAAGAGCCAAATGGAAATTAAACAAATTGTAATAATATTTAAATAATGATTTCTATTTCTAATAACACAGTATAGGTCTGGGCAGCGATTAACATCCAAGTGAAATGTGTATTCAAATCACACCTGTTCGGTTTCTCAAAAGTGCTATTTCAGCTAATTTAACCACTCATTCCTCTTAGGGATACATTTTCCTGGTAATTTTAAGCTATTGAAATCAACCTGAGTAAATCATGCAGTTAAATGATTTTTGATAATAGAAAAATTTGGCTGACTGAAAATGCTTAAAGACTGTGGAAGTACAGAATACTGGTGGATGACTCRACAGTTTTGCATTCCATATGTCACAAACACAAGTCTCAAGTAACAAACTTGTTATGATCTWACTACCAGCACTGGAATTGCAGTGCTAGGAAATATGACAAGTAAGTCATTCACCTACAGAGATTATTATTTCTCAAGAATTAATATTAACAGAGTATATTGGAGGTTTTCCCCTCCTTCCTTAGAGACAGACAGGAGCATCAAATAATAAAGCTGTGGAATTGAGTTCTTTTCTCCATGTCTGCCAGTTTAATTTGGTTTATGGCAAATCCAAATATACTGGTAAATGTAATCCATTGCATTGAAATAGCCCCTTGCATTCTGCATTGCAGAAACARGTGCACCCTAATTTCTTGAGTATGTCTTAATCAAGCAACCTCTTAATAATTATTGTCCTAAAAGTCCTGTTATTCTTTGCTCGTACAATCAGTACTCACTTTATTTAATGTTCAAAACTTCTAAAAGAGCATAAAATGTCTGTCTTGCATTTATCCARACCTCTGCTCCTTCATTGACATGAGGGAGACAATCCTGCTGGAGCATCTCCATGGCCAACACTCTGAATGTCTCCTTTCATGTCTTGTAGACATGGCACTCTTCTGGGAAGGCTAGCAGGATCCCATTTTTGAGCTGGATTTTAGAACAGGTTCTGAGTCTGCTTCTCTGTTCTCCAGTAGGAAACATGAAGTGGTATGATGGGATGTTCAGCTCCGTGTTGAACCCACTGCTGCCTCGCTTTAAGAAATGCCAGGGAGTAGTGGGAGATATTTCTGTATTTCCAACCCAATAAAGAGGGTTTCAGAATTCTTATTTTACTAGATATATTAAATTATGGTGGTTATGTGCAACAAACTCCTGGTCTTAAAACTGTAAAATCAGAACTTCATTTCTCTTTCAAACTGTCTGCTAAACAAAGTCTTGTTATGACCTTAGGCATGCACTGGCCACAACAAAGCACCATTGTTGCTTAGCTACAAATTTTCACTTTTAGATTCGACACAGCTTCTGAATGGTGACCTAATGAAGGGCATCTTTGCTTGAAAATCCTATTTTTTTAATATTAAATTGATGAGTAAGAGTTAATACACACTATGAGTCTTGTAACACATAATAAATTTAAATACACATCAATTTGAAATTCTTTAACAATACACTCTCATGTTTTGTCAAAGCTGCRTTTCTTTGATATATCTTAAATTTTCATTATTTTAACGATTAAATTTCAAAGGAGTTACTTAAACCAGAGTTCTTTCTCTAGTGATGTTGTAAATTCTTCAGTAATTTCTCTTTGAAGAGAAAATTCAATGCAATTACTACAAGACTCAGCACACCCCAAACTGATGTATAGTGTGTGTACATGTGATTTCACTGTCATGAATCCCAGCAACACAGTTTTTGGCCTGTTATTTGGACTGTTTCCCAATTCTTTTTGGCCTCAGGCAAACTTCTATACTTCACCCTATGATGTTGCTATCATCAAAATTATCTTTTACAGAATTATTGTGATCCATTTATTCATCAATGCATTGCCAGTTGAGAAACTTGGAAGTTGAGATTTCATATCCCTTATTCTCTACTCAGAAAGTTGCACAGACATATAGTGTTGCATTCTGGAAAAACCCAAATTCCCTGTGAAACAATGAAATAATAATTTTGAAAATTAAAATACAAAATCCTAAGCAATTGCATAAACCTCTAGAATTAAAATTTCATAATAAAAGGGCAGATGTTTCACATCTTTACTTCCTCAATTGATAAAAGACAGGGTGTTATGCCCTTTTACTGCAGAGCATGCTTTTTTTAGAAACTGTCTTGTTCTTAAGGACAAGTGGTCCACCCACTTTCAATAASAGTTATTGAGTAACACAATTGCAACTGACAATTGCTACACAATTGTTGTCTTTATGCTGACAAAAGTGAGTAAAACGAAAAAGCTCCAGATCAAACTAGTGACACCAATGTGTCTCCTGTTTTCCTAGATCCCAGCTAATCAAAATAATGGGTTCATTATCAAGGAAGATGTTTTGCTGACAGGTAATTATTCTAAGTTGGCAGTTTGATGGTTTTTTGTACCTATAGTCTCCATGGAAAAATGGAAATGCTGGAAAAGCAGGCTGCATACCATTCCTTTTTTGATCTATTTTTTTCCCTTTGGTATATACATGAAGCAACTAAAATGAAATAAGGAAATAGTTTAGATTGTTAAGGTATTTGAAAAGTTTTGCAGTTCCTTYGTGCAGTATATACACCACACACGTCGTATACCAATGGGCCAATGAACTACAAACAGGTGAAAAATAATTTGTCTGTTCATAAACAGACTCAGCNNNAAAAAAAAAAAAAAAAAAAAAAAAAAAAAAAAAAAAAAAAAAAAAAAAAAAAAAAAAAAAAAAAAAAAGCTGAATCCTCACTTCAGGACTAAAAACCTCTGGCTCTTAATACAAAGGTGACATGTGGTTTTGAAATTTGGCAGGGAAAATATCAATATAGGGTTTAGACTGTTCTGGTGAAGTCACAGTGATTGAAGCCCTACTGACGGAATTCATTCAGGGATTCAGGCTTCTGTCTATGGACTGCTACAAATTTCAACTGCAGAGCTAAATGGACTTTCAAATTAAACATTTTGCTTCTGCAAACTGAATTTTATGTGGGGATAATAGRAACTGTGATACTATAGGTCTGTGTTTTGCTTAGTTGTAGAACTGTACTGAGATAGGCTGCTCACAGGCTTCAGAGGAACCACCTCAGGCTGTCAGAATTCTGAAAACCTGAAACATTCAGACACTATCTCCTTCACTTTCTGTTCCAGAGAATTCTTTACAGCTAGGATTGGTAGTAACAAGGAGCAGCTATGATTTAACTGTGTAAGCCTAGGATYCCTTACTGCAAGGTAGATTCATGAAGGTTTATTCCAACAAGTTTAGGATTTGTTTTGTCAGAAAATTGACCAAAATTAGAAGCAGGTACTCTCAAACACTCAGAGTGAAGCTACTTGAATTTCACCTAGGGTAGAACAGTGAAAACCAGTTTTTCATGTATGGTAACTAATCTTTTAATTCATTCCAGAACAGGTTTTTTTTTTTTTATTTTTACAGGCCTAATTGGGGGAACTCTCATTTATCTGGGAAACTGTCTCCTTCTGCAGCTCATCACAACAGCCATATTTTCTCCACAACAAAATTTGGTGAACGGGTTAYTCCACCTGAGGTCTTATCTATGAATTTAGCTCCAGCTACACAAAATTCTAGATATTTTTGCACATTGTATACAATGTAACTGCCTATTTTTATATGAATTATATCATGGGTTTATAGAAGACCCAAAAGGATCATTAAAGTCCTGCATAGGASATCCCCAGAAATCACTCCACGTGCTGAGAACATTGTCCAAAACACTTCTTGAACTCTCTCAGGTTTGGTGCCATGACCACTTCCCTGTTCCAATTGTCCAATTACCCTCTGRSTGAAGAACCTTTTCYRWATATCCAACCWAAACTTCCCTWGGCACAGCTTCATGCCATTTAATGRCGTGCAYGCTTCTACAATGGCACTACAAAGWACAGAAATCCTTTTAAGTAAAAATTTGCTGAAAAGGATAAGAAAAGACCTTGTTCCCTAATGACAACCTGATACATACCAATTTATGTAAATAAGTACACAATAAACCACAGTAAAAGCAACCTAAAAATGCATTTAGTAATASACTATGCCAATTTATAAAACATGCCACTGATTACTTGCCTTTAAATACAGAAGCCCGTGAAAACATATTGCTCAGGCTGACTGCCATCAAAGCATGRTAATTTTTTTCTATCATTGTCTGAYATCACTTGCCTACTACAACAGCTATCTGTGAAACTGAGACCCTTATTCAGGAGGTTAATGCGAGGTAGGAACTCCATTCAGTGTTATTTTGGCTTAAGGGCATAATGTCACAATTTGGTGCATCCTTTAATGACTTTTTTTTTTTTTCTGAAGGCAGCTTACAGCTTAGACCTAGTTCAGCGAATTTCCTTGCAAGGTCCTTGGAAAATGGGAATGGGTAGGGAGTACAATTGATTGTGTGGCCAAATTTTTTGTTCATGTCTGCTTACTGATTTTTGTTCATTTCACAAATAAACAAGGCATGAATACATCAACCCACAAACCATAAACAATAAAGAACTTCATCCTGTAAGTTTGCTACGGGCAGCAGTTTGTGGCTGAATCTGCTATTTGTCATAAGATAAATGATAAAGTGATTGCCATTTGTCACTGAATACACAAGAGAAGTGCTCAGCTGTGAATCACACAAATGCAGGCAACAGTAAATACTGCCATTCTTATTAGTAACTTCTTATAAAAAGATCTGCTTAACTATAAAAGATCA
>NW_026623278.1:724976-799818 GCF_030028575.1 Malurus melanocephalus
TTAGAGTTTCACTCAGTGTTATTACTGTCATGGCACCCAACCTCTAGCTATGCATATTCCTCAGAAGACAAGGTATGGGACTTCCCTGTGAGCCAATAAAATCAGTGGGATGGTTATTTGGGTAATTCTGCTGGCACTTCCCACAGGACAGCATGTAAGTTGATATGCAAAGACTACCCTGGAGCGTGGAGTAAGATTCAAAACTCGATCTTGTAACATGGGAGTCCCACAGACCACTGTAACATGCTGCTGGAAGCCACTGAGTCAACTAATTAAAGACAATTTTATAGCCAGACTATTTGTTATCCTTACCCCAAACTAACATGGAATAAAGGGAGCCTAAAGGGAGCAATGGCTGTTTAGCTTATAAAAAAATCCTTTATTGTCATATATCTTTAAATGTAATTCTTGAGCTTACATGGATATGCTTTAAAAAAGCTCTCTGGTAACATTAATATTGATTAACAGTRTTTTTTGAAAGTAAGAGAGGGAAACTCCTCTGAAAGTATTAGTGCAGCAAGACTAAAAAAATGACTTGAAGAAAACCTAAAAGATGAATAGTAAATGATAAAAGASACCCAGTGGATTTTACCTAATACCATGATGATAAACAGCCTCCTGAATATAAATCTGTTTTTCCCTCTTTCTTAATTCAGTTTTCAGAAGAATGKTATCATATTTCTATAGCTAACCCTTCTGAAATATGCCATTTTGTAGATTATTTCATTAGTAATACTCTCAATATCTGATGAAACAACATATCATGACTAGCTGTTAGAACCAGACATGGATTTTCTGATATATCATTCCCCAGATGGAAAATGGTTTTCTATGAAAAAGACAGTACTCATAGGAATATGTTGATTTAATTTAAAATGAAAAAGATTTAAGTTAAGATAAAAATATTCTGATCAAACATTTGTAGACTAAACGGCAGAATTTTAAATAATGATTTTCTTAAAGCTTCTTTTAATATCTATAAAATTTAAAGTAATTTTTTTAAAGTATATTCCTTATTTTTTAAGCTTCCTGCATTGTGATATGCAGACCCTCTTTTTGTTCCATTAAAGGAATTTCCATMTGTCCTTTTATATAGCTGAGAAATTCTCATTCAATTTTAGAAGAAACATTGTTGAACTTGCAATTCTAAGATAAAATGCTAAAGAAATATCAATGTATTACCATATTCTTTTCCAGTATCATGCAATAGTCAAATATATCCACAGAAAATTTGGAAAAACTATTGAGAAGTATGAGGGTTTTTAGCAGAAGACTAGTATTAATAGAATTAGGAAGTTTGGATGTTGTTACTATTTCAAAGCAAGATGAAAGTCAGAGCATTAATATATTTAATAAAGTTGTGCGTAATATTTAATGTGCTTGTCCATATATGCCTCAATTTAAAGATGTCACAAATACGTTGTCATGTGTCCAATAGTGAATACTAATGAGGACAAATGTTAACAATTCAAGAGAGTTCTGGTCATTCAAAATGTCTTGCTCAATCTCCAAAACCCACAGTAATCGCTTTTACAGTTACTTTAATTGAAAGTACAATAATCACATTAGCAGCAGAAAATAAGCACAAGCAAGCTTGTTTCAAGGTTAAGAAAACAAGGCACAACATAATCATTCTGAATGTGATCCAGCCCTCATTACGAATTGTTATGTCAAAGAATTCTTATCTGTGTGTTTAATACAGCACATATCAGCACTGAGCCAAACGGCAATATCATCGTTTGGGGACTGCATGGTCTCTGTAGAGCAGGAGSTAATGAGATGCTCTGAGAGCAGCTACAAAGAGCACAGTGATAAAATAGGCCTGTGAGGTATAACTTCCTCATTAGACACCGAAATTTCACCACATTCAACAGCATGACTGCTAGCAAATCAATGTCACACCTTGTATTTGCCTGTGACGTTTGTTATGTTCGTGTGTCACATTCTTATCGCTCAGCAATCCTCTCTCCTGTGAGCAGACAGGCTCTGGAAGGTCTGCAAATCAAGAGCTCAGCCTTCCAGCCAAATCACATGATGCATGTTCCTGCAAGAGTCAGCACACAGATGCTTCCGTTTCACATCCTTTTCAGTCCTGATCATGAATAGATGATTTCCATCTCTCCATGCACTGCAAGGGTCACCTCACAAATTTTCCGTCTGTATCTGGCTGAAGTCACTAGTTTCTTACAAAGATTCTCCCCCATCATGATCATCCTTCAACTCCATTTTCTCTTCATGATGCTGACAACAAGACAAGTTTCTCACCAAGTATCTCACCTACTTTAGGGTCAGTTTGTCCCTTGTTMAGGGATTGTTTAATTTCCTTTAGGTATTGAACAGTCCCATCTAATCTCCAGGASAGAGGGACTTCCTGCTTTAGTAAAAATGTAACTTTCTCTTTCCTGTCAAACTAATTCCAACTGTCTTTTCTTGTCAAAAAGACTTTCCTTCTTTTCGCTCTTGCTTACTAGTTTTTACTCACCCTCACAAAACCTGCAAGTTACCACAAAAGGGACATTTTATCAGACCTTTTCATAGACCTCAGACTGAGATTTTCCATCTCACTGGTCTTTCCATTTATTACTTCATCATTCTCTTCTGCATAAGGTGTAATGGCTCATACCTGTCCATCTTAAAAATGAGATAATGAGAATGACTTGTAGCTCTGACCTCCAAACTGCACTGCTAGCTGTGCACCTCTATTTGTACTGTCAWATACATCTGCACTTCCCCTTAARCAGAAGGAACTGTGAGCTAACTTTSCATTTTCAGAGTTAAGAGTTTGTSTTYCTGCTAAAATCYCTAACTGCATCAATTAAAGCATTTAATGGCACTTTTCCCAGACTAAAAGATACAACTTACATGGAGTTACTCCAGGTTTTGTTTTCTCCTTAGACCTAAGTACACACAGCATCACCATAAATATTCAGTCTGTATAGAAAACATCCACTTGTAACTTTTGCCATTCAGGACACTTGGAACAAATATTCTAATCTTTTCAACTATCAAGCCAGGCAGTTCTCAACCAGTAAAATATCTCATGGAATTTCTAGAAAGCCTATATGAATTCTTGAACTGCTTCCTTTAATCTGTACTCCAGAAGCTGTAGCATTGCGTTTTTATTTCTTTCTATCCTTGGGCAGAAATTCTCCATATGTTTTCTCTTCCTGCTTTAGCCTTTAMTCATATTCTGCCTGTTTATCTTGGAGATTATTAAATAGCATCTGAACATTTCGCTGCTTAAACATCACACCACTTAAGATTTTAATTTGAAAGTGAATGAAATCAATGAAATAATCAAAATATTCTCTATTCTCTTTTTAGTTTTTACTTTCAAGTTTCATTTTTAGATTTGATATTGTGTGTTCTCATGATTAATGATGCCCTTAAAAAAATGATATGATAGAGCTTCTCTATCTATGAATGTTTAGACCACCTAAAGACACTCTGCCTATCAGTCCTTATCCAATGAGTCTGTTGAGATACAGAACTTCCRCAGTCTTAAAAAACAGCTTGCATTTTTATGGAACGGACTGACTCACCACATGTTTAATATAACAAATAACGAAATTTTGAGGCAGAATTAGCTCATGGCCAACACTATATTAAGTAACCACTGTTTTATTTTTTGAGGTTGGAAGTGGGAGCTTCACACCTTTGAGCAGTTTTTAATTTTGTCTCTGTCCATACCCAGTATGGTTGCTTTAACCTGTACAGAGTAAATATGTAAAGCTAAGCAATTTTCAAAGGTTTTCACCTGGTACTGTCATGCTGTTCTCTCATGGTCTGTGTTTCTGTTACTTGTAGACAGAAGCTTTTTTTTTTTTTGCTTTTTTTTGTTTGGTTTTGGTTTTGGTTTTTTTTGTTTTGTTTTGTTTTGTTTTGGTTTTTGGTTTTTTTTAAAGGTAAAAAAGCTTTTCTAACTGATTTTCTGCAAGATAACCTAAACTAAAGCCTAGGAGGCGTTGTAACAGATCACTGCATAACAAAGACCACATCACAATGTGCACACAAAAAAAGAAAACTCAAGAGACAAGTTTACACCCACTTTTACTAATATTAAAGCATGGATTTGTAAACTCAATGTTATATTAAGACTAAAATAAAACTTATTTYAACTTTAAAGCAAACAAGCAGTCAGAGAAAGGGAAGAATCTGTCATGTCGTGATGAAGCTGACCGCTCAGGAGCTATTTTCACCGTCAAGAAAGGAACAGCTGGGACCAATAATAAGCTGTTATCCTTCTTAGTGATTAGCTGATACCTGACAGAACAGATGTATTTAGGAGTTTCGGAACCTAGTTCTGAATTCTGGAGGTCACAARTCTCTTTGAGGCTCTTCAGGAAAACAAACCTCCTTGCAGAAAATCAAGCATCTAAGACCTCCTCTGAATGTAAAGAGGGGGTTAGGGAACCACCAGAAATTACCCAGGGTTCTTTCCACTGAAACACCCTTCCAGCCTTCCTAACCTTCATACAAATACCTTGTTTGCTGCCCTCATTTCCTTTCCTGATGGAGGTGTAGGCACACCATACAGCAACTGATGCATATAAATGTTGGGAGCTCAATGCAAGCAAAGATGCTCCTCACACAAACCTTGAACACACAGGAACTGCTTCTAATTTAATTAGCACCAAACTTCACTGAGATAAAGAGAGTTGAGTGGATGCATTTTGTCCTCATTCTTAACTTCAGATATGAAGAAATGTCTTTGTCTTCCAGAAATGAAAAAAGAATTTGTCAGAAATTATGAGACAATTTCTAGAGGGGATACCTGTGGTATTTCATTTCCTTTGGGAAGTATGTTAGGCTACATTCTGCAGTAGAGTTCAGTTTGGTAGATCATTTTATTGTGGAAAAGTGTTTATTTCAAACTACTGTTATTTTGAGACAATTGTGTCAGTGTTTCTATTTCACTCTAGTGGCTATTATTTAGCCTTTTTATTGCATTAATAATAAACTATGATAAATCAAGGAGGTTTTATTCAGAGAAAGATGTTAGGAAGTACCCACAAAAGGACAACAGTGAGGACTGAAAGTAGAAGTAGGGACACATYTACTTGAAGATTCTCTACCATTTCAGGCTACCAAAAAATGTAAATAAAAGCCAAAAGTAAATGTAAAAGCAGGTGTCTCATTATTCCCAGTTTTTTTAAAAAGTCAGACAGGTTTTATGAAAAGAAGAATAAATAAGAATATTTGATATTGAACTCTATGGGTAACACAAAAATGTAACAGGGAATAACTGCTAGAGTAGACTGTGTTAAAATAGATGGATGAAATGCCATGTGATATGTCCTAAAACTGAAAATGTTAATAGAAAAATAGCAGAGTAATAAAATAGATTAGCCTGAAAGAATTTTTTTCCTGAATATTGTCGTCATTAATCTTCACTAATGAAAAACAGTAAGCAATGAAAAAGCACCAGGAACACAAAACTCTTCCTCTCCTTTCCTCCTTACCCACAGTCTGCTCTGTCAATCAGAAGGCAGAAGCATGCTGCCAGTTTTCAGCATGTCACATGATGGAAAAATCCCTGTGTGCTGTGCCTTCAGTATTCAGAGAATGACCAAAAGTAACACCACATGTACAAGGTATAAGTCAGAGTGGGAGGTTGGAAATTACTTTTTTATTATAGAGTTCTTTCTGTTAGGGAGGATCTCTAAAAGTATGTTCTTGAGAAAAATGCAAGTTTTCTTTTTTACTAGTCTAGAAGTTGCAGAATTTGCAAGAAAATTTATCTTTGAAGGAGAGATGAACTTGTTTACTACATAGAAGCAATGAATTTCTGGAATGAGCTTTCAGTGCCACTCTATGTTGACATTATCCACTTCTTCTCTGAGTTTGAACATAATGTGACATATGAAACCACCGACTATTGGCTAAAAACACTGTGAAAAGTGAAGAGATTTTTTTCAGTCATGGTAAGATGCCTTCAGTACCCAAAGTTCACAAAGTTCTACCACACATTGGATCCCTCTGAATCATTCTGTTTGGATCAAGAGCTGGGAAAAAACCCAACATATCCAGTCTCACATATTCATCTAAAAATGTACATAGATTTTTTCCTCAAGTCAAGAATTTTACTGMATGATCTCTCAAAGATTTTTGAACATCAATAGTGCTTAAATGAAGGAGATCATAGAAAGAGAGCTGTAGTATAATGATGCAAGAATGACTTTTTCACCATTTAGTCATCRTGCACAGCTCACAACCCGAGCTGCTTTCTTTTGACATTGCACAGCAGTCTCACCTTTATCCTTGAAGAGCAATCCTGCTGTGCAATCAGCATATAGAGCCCTCCAAGGCTTGCATGGCCTAGAAGGCTCCTGCATTTCCACTCCCATGGAGCCCTTGGARACTGCTTACAGCAGCCATCAGTCTGAAAGAAATTTTCAGAGGACCACACTTCCTGAACCAAAGAAGACACAAAGTACATGGAATCCTCCATTAATTATTAATGCAACTGACCATTAATACRATCAGATTTGTGAAAGTAATTTCGATGCCCAAAATTCAGTTTGGTAGATGGACAATTTCTCACTCATTACTTTGACAGATGCATTTAAACTAGAAGCAGTGATCTAAAATACTCTCAAATTATTGATGAAAAGTACATATTTTCTAGAAAAWATACTGTAAAATAATCTTTCTTAATAAAGTAGAATTACTAATTTACTTTTATTAATGTAATTAATTATTCTTTAAAATTCATAAATAGCTAGATCTTACCCCAAATCAGCAAAAGATTTTTCTGTATTTTCTATCGGTATTTGTCTCATGTTCCATATTTCATTTAATTCTTTAAATTAATTTCTTAGATTTTCCATAGCGTGATAATTTCCAGCAATTTAATAGGAATTTAAAAAAAAAAAAACAACAAAAAACAAACACAACAACAAAAAAAACCAAAACCCATATAATTAGGCAAGGCTAGATTTCAAAATACTGTGTTTTAAGCACACACATATGATTGTGTGCAAAAATGATCACAGCTCCACTAACCCAGTTAGAGCTCTCCAGTTTGTTGCACATTTCTTATATGTGCACAAATTTTATTGTGCCACCTTCGTTTTTGCAATTGTCTATGTWGTATGTGGATATTTGCATAGTTGTAGGCCACCATCTTCAAAAAAATAGGTCCCTTCTACTTTTGTCTGTATATATGGAATTTTTATGAATTAGCCCTGGCGTGCACAGCAAAATAATTTCTAAAACCAGCAAAAAGTACCAATATTTGCTTATGATCCAAGTCTGAAACTATTTATTTCAGTATGTGCAGAGTCAGTGTCTAGCTTTTATTGCTACACCACTCAAGTATTTACAGAATACTTTACTCTTTTAGGGCAGATACCTAAAACACTTGACTTCCAGGAAAAATCGGTGTTTTGTGTTGCCATTCCCAAGAGTATTTTTCATTTATTTGCCCAAATAGAAAGTTGTCCTCTTTCAGATGTCAAGTTTTCCATGACATAGTTATCCTTCCTCCACAGACAGTGGAAGATTAAAGCACAGACAATGACTCCTTTCCTCAGCTGCAGCTTGAAGAGATGCTGACATTAAGCTTCTGAAAACCTTTAAATTACAAAGTGTTTTCACTAAACTTCCTGCTCTGCAGAAGAGAGGTTAAATTGCAGTGTCTTTCATAAGTGACAGATGGTCACAGGACCCAAAAAAGTGAGAATTCACGACACAAACTCAAGAGCAAGAGTATCTGGTAAACAAAGCTGCAGCTTCCCCACAATGAACAAAGCAAACATAAAGCACTGTAGCAGTTCAGAAGTAATAAACAGGTGGGAGTCTTCCATTTGGGTGATACTTGTAAMGTGGTCTTGCTGCATTAGATTTTGTAACCCAGACTAATGGGCTGTRAGCAGCTATGTAAATGGGTTAAATTAAGAGGGAGGAAAACACTTTTTGATTATCGTTATATATAAACATATATACGTATAAGTTAGGTGCACACAAGTTTAAATATCAGATTTCAAGACCTCACAATTCAGTAGGCAAAGAACACATCATAATATTTTAAGAGCAGTATTTTTAAAATTTCTTCTTTAGACACTCCATTTTTCTGGAGCATTACTATCATGAATATTCTAAGGAATTTTCTCCTTATGAAAGGACTGCTTCTGAAAGGTAGCTATAAAAAAAAGCAGGGAATCAAGGCTTTTGTAACAGATGTCAGCACAAGTATAAGAAGTTGTGCAAGGTATCGCAAGGATGTGAGATTTTTAAGACCTTCAAACTTTGTAAAAGTGTAAATAAGTATTTGCATAGGATTAGATGAAAAGGTCATGTTTCTTGCAGAAACATAGAATCACTGGAAAGAAAATGAAGGTATGATAATTAATGTAAATTTCTATGTAACTAAATTGCCAATGGGGAGTCTCAATCCCTTGAGAAAAAGCTCAGGAGGTTCAGTATCACAAGAGCTTGGTGAAATGTGATACCCTGTGATGTACAGGATGTCTGTCTATCTGTCCTGACATTAAACTTTGCAAATATTGAAATCTGAGATGATTATTATGGCAGATCCAGATATAAATATGCACACAAAGAAGCCATGACATGTTTTGTGTCAAAGACTCAAATTCACATATGAGATGTGTTGGAACAAAACTGTCAATGAACAGTTTTGCTTCTTTGAATTTGTGCTCTTTATTCAGGTCTTTTTTAACCAAGGTAGGCAAAATCTGAAAATGTTGGCTTTCGAACATATGGAATATTAGCCATTGAGTCACTGCAACCTGGTATCTATTACAGAAGCCAGAGAATTTGCCAGCAGGTTTTAGAATAAACAGACAAGAAGGTTGGCATACTCTACAGCCTGTGACCCAAGTATCAACTGACTGAATATCTGCACTTAATGACTTGCTGTAGTTCACTTTCCTGCCTAAGCTGAAGGAGTGCCTGGACACTTGGTCATTCAGCTGTTCAACACATGAACAAAATTCTTCATTCCTCCTTGCTGCTGAWCAAGACCACTGGTGTTTTATGAGGTAGAATTCATATGCTGTTATCTAGGTATTTGAATGTCAGCTGACCAAACTAAGTCACTCCAAACTCAATGGCATGRTGCAGTAGCCACAATATTGAGATTYACCTTGATTTAAAACASSTGAAATAYGAAGTGCTGAGTGAATTGTTTGGGCAGTGTGAAGTTGGAGTCTCTATATTATTCCTGGAAGGACAATGCTGTAGAATCATAGCCATTCTTTCCATAACACCATTTAAGCTACACACTGGCTTTAATAAGACAATGTCTTAATCACAGAAGAGCACTAACATCTCTGAAGAAAACTTAAAAAAAAACTTTCTCTGAAAAACAATAGAGCATGATTAGAGGAATYATATAATGTAATCCTGCACAACTAGAGTTATGAGTTATTGTTAAAAACAAGACAGCCCCTTTTACAAAGCTTCAATTTYTACAACAAATAAACTGTATCAGGCTCTAAAAATGCTATACTTAAGATATCCAAGTGCTGTTTTCACTTCAAAGCTCTACAAATCTCACAAAATAGGCTCTGTACAGTGCTTTATTCCACTTAACAGTCCTCTAACACTACTCCAGAACACCAACTCAAATATTACTCAAGTAAATAATGGATGCAGTTATTTAAAGTTGCTAGGAGAGGCAGCATTAAAAACAACAATAAAAAAAGGTAGAGGAAATAAATGTCCTGGAAAACATAGTAGAATTACCGATTATCAGCATGGTGACCCACCAGTCATTTCCACATGTTCTACAATCTCTTGGTAAACCTGCATTTAGGTAAAGCATCATCTTTAAGAGAGAGAGGTATATAATCTTCATCTTCCCAGTCAAATTCAGAAACCTGTGTGAATCAATGAAATTCCCCATACTTAATTTAAGAATCTGCCATATATAAGAAGCCTTGGAATTTTTCCACAGAAATGACAGGATTCCTAAAAGCTACTGTGAAAAACATGAAAKCTTTTATTGTTTTATATATGTATGTACGTGATTCATCTTTGGTGCTGTAATATCTTACAACTTTATACAAGATGCAAATAAAAGAGTGATAAAAATTAACAGAATCTTAGGGGGAAAATGGTTGTTTCTTCTAATAACATGTTTATACAAAGCACAATGTTCAGTAATGAAWTTCAATTATTCACTTTCCTGGATTATACAGTTTAGCAAGTGATACAGCAGATACGAGCCATCATTTACAAGAAGATGCCATCTGCTGAGCAAACATGCAATCAGCAGGCACTTCCTATTACACTGGAATCTTTTTTGTCCTTTATTGATTTTCTCCCTTGCATTTCTAAAGCCCCTCAAGCAATCCGAGCCAGCGCAGCAAATGAAGAAAGCAAAGGACTTCTCAATGACCCCAATATCAATTCTGCTTTGTGCTTCACACTGTCTCAAGGCTATGGACATCATAGGTTAGTTCCAGCAAGAGACAGAAAATAGTGCATAAAGTGTGTGTGTATATATACAATTCCAAGGCAACTCTGTCTAAATGACAGCCTAACCTTTGAAATTAAACATACTTCAAAAAACATTATAACATTAAACATACTTCAGTGCAAGCATTAAATTATTCACCCCTACACCATTTAATTGTTGCTTCATAATACTTCTCTTATTTTGTACCACTTGTTCAGTTTGCTTCTGTTCTTTATCTAGCTCATTTACTCTCTGATCCAAATAGGAGATCTTCTGGAGAATTTATGCATAAACAAATGCGTTAGCATTCAAAAGCTGTTGTCCCACATCTATAGAAGTCAGGAAAAAAAAACCATTAATCATTAAATACTTTCACAATTACCATTCTTAAGCTTATTTTGTTTTCCCCTTCCATACACATTTTTTCACCATGTAGGTTTACATACTCTATGCTTTGAATGATAAAGTGCACTTTTAAAATATAAAATACCACTGGTGCTTCATAAAATGTTTCTCATCTTGCAGAAAAAAGAAATCACATAAAGTTCTGAAGTCAAAATATATATTTGACATAGCTTCCACGGAACGTGTATAATGGGCAAAATAGTAGTTTATTAATTATTATCACTACCTTAAGCAAAATACATCTAAGGACAGCTAACAAGAGGAGGAAGAAGAAAATAATACATTACAATATCTCATTTTTCTCTTTTTCATTAATCCACTTTATTATTAATTGGCACCTCAAGAAAAATGGTTCTTGTCTAATGTATTAATTTCATCTGCATCATTAACATGAGCACCAAATATTAAATGAAAGAAACTGTCATTAATATGTGTAGTAAGGGAAATTTTGCATTAATAAATATTCTTAAGTAAATTGCATAATATYTCTACTATTCAAAGTTTGAAATTCTACGTAAAAGATTTTTTAAAAATATTAAAATAGGTATTCATATTTCTATTCTGAAAATCTTTAATCAATGAGAAAGTTCTCCCTGAAAATTACCATTRTCTTTTAGATATCATTTGCATACAAATCTGCTTGTGCAAACTCTTTCTCTTAAGCTTTTAACTCCGAAGCAAATACACAGGTGCAGACCATGATGTATAACTTCCACCACACCTCTGTGGGTTTCCAGGAAACTAATGATGTGATCTTTGTCACATTGTTTCTACTTAGTTTCAGTTGGGGAAGGGCTARCAACATTAGTCACTGCCATTAATGCCTTGTTTTGAAAATACTATTAGMTATTAGAAGACTCTACTTAAAAAAAAAAAAAATCAATTTGACTTATTAAACCTGCATTAAAAAGCAACTACCACATCATCCATTATCTGAACTCAAACTATTCAACATGCCCCATCTCTCATCCAAGAGCCCTCTAAACAGAGTGACACTAAAAACCTGGAGATGACATTCCATGACAAGCTGTGTGTTAGCATTTGGATAACAGAACTATGAACCTACAGACAGCAACAAAACACCCTACCCGCTGATGCGGCAGAAATTCTTGTATCTGGGCTTCGAGTGAAAATAAAATATCTTGTATCTAAGCTGAATAGGCTCAATAGATGTTGATACTCCAACAAGTATATGGCTTACAGAAAACTCCTTGTCTTAATTAATAGCTGGTTGTGCCACTCTGTTTCACTTATGACAGAAGACTGAAAATAAATTAAATTTTCCCCACAATTCCCATTGTTTTCAGAGCCATTTGCTAAAAGAAGAAAAGAAACAAACACCTGCTTAAGAAAAAGACACACAAACAGTCTAAAGACTAAAGTGTAAAGTGGTTTTTTTTCTAACAGTGTGACTAGTCCAGACTCTACTACTTTCACCTCATGGCTGTCATGAAATATATCTTTATTTCTAAATCAGCTACTTATCTCTCAAACTCTTCAATGCTCTTCATAACTTMATAGARTCATAGAAYGTTAAGGGACYTTAAAGATTACCTAGTCCCAACCTACTCTTTTCAAAATAAAGTGGTTGGTGATAAATAGCTCATTTTTCTAGTTTTCAATCATAGTCTGCAAACATAGTTATGCTTACTGGGAGTATTTCAGGCAGGAAACACAGCATAATTTCTGAATTCCTATGGAGCTGTAGARTATGAGGTAAAGCTACAGATAATGTTTCAAGTAACAATAGCTGGCAGATGGAATGGACAAGCTTCCCAGAAAACAATTAACATTTCTGGATCTCTGTAACATTAGAAGATCCCCTTTGGCTATTTCAGAATAGTCTCATCTAAACTGCTCTGCACTTTGACCATCACTAGTGAATGATAGCTTTTGCACTTTCAACAGCCTTTGACATCATCATTAAACTTTATTCTAACATGAAGAAAAGCCTCTTGACAGCAAGAATGTGAATGTTGTTTAAYACACAGATATAAGACTTTGGAAAGAAAACTGGAGAAAAAGTCTTAGTTGAAACAGAACTTAAAAACCACCTAAAAGAAGTACAACATGCATCTCAAGAACCTCTTTATTGTGAGAAAACATGAACTACAGTAAGAAAACTTCCATCTTGAGATCAAAATTTGCTTCCCATTAGGAAAGTGTTCTTTCGTTTCTGTCTGTAAAAAGAAAGAAGTGGGATAAAAATGCCACGAAGGATCTTGGTCAAGAATCAAGTCAAGAAAAAGGAGCCTTTTAGTTTCAATGAGCAATCAAAAAGAATCACTACTGCATAGAAAACTGGGAGGAAGGTGTTTAAAATCAAGCTTGTCATGCTGTGTCAGTCAGGCCCAGAAATGTTCCCTTCAGCCTTCTCTGAAGCAAAGCCTGAGAGTCAGAGGGAAGTTCTGCATCAGCCACAACCGCATTTGATGGAGACCTTGTGCTCCACCTGGCTTAGAAAAGGAACATTCAACATTTTCTGCTGATGTCTTGCACAACAAACAGGAATTTCAAGATCTCTCTTAGGTCTTGCCTTTCTAGAAATGGAACTTGCAGATAACTGATTCTATTCTGAGTTCTTGCACAGCTCAAACTCACAGAATGGAAGAGAACAAGTTTCRTAACAAAAGCAAATTGAGATTGCCACTGGAGAAGCAAATAAAAAAGGTTCAGAATTTTCTCTCAAAAAAAAAAAGAGGGGGAGGCAATAAAAATCACAGAAGGACTTCTGGTCATCACAGTAAATCCAACATCCTGTTCTAAAGAAAAATAGCTTTTGACAGCTCTTAGAGTAAATCTCTCCTATCTGAGACCACTGCAAAAGGACCCAAATGGGGTTCTTCCTTTCAAGGACTTATAGTARAAGCCTGCAATGCCTCCCTCCAGTTTTCGCTTGTTCTTCTGATCCCGGAAGATGCTGGAATCTTTCAGAACACTCACAGCATGGGAGCATTCATTTCAGGTTGAGCAGGAAGGAACAAGGGAGCMAAAAAAATCCTTTATTACATAGTGTTAAGTGAGGAAGTATTAATAGTGAAGACATTTTTCCCAGAGGTATTATAGGTCTCCTTTACAGGAAGAAAGAGATGATGAATCTCAATGGCACTCACCAACTATGACAAAGTTCTCAGGATGCCTTACACACTGGTGTGCTAATAATGCATCACAGGAAACCTTTTCCAGTTATTAGAAGGAATTTGATGAGAAGAAAGCATTTAATTTTACTGCTTATATGTTATCAAGTTTTGTATAAGAAGAAGGCCACGTTTTTACTTTGTGAAAGGGATGTGTGTGCAGCCAGCATTGGCTCAAGGTCTGAGCAGCCTGTTCCTGAAAGCCTGGACCCTGCTAGAGCAGTTTATGAAGAACTGGAGCCCATGGCAAGGACTCTTGCAGGACAACTTCATGGAGGACTTCGTCATTGTCTCTTTTGGGAGAGACTCCACATTGGAKCAGGGGAAGAATGKGAGGAGTCTTCCCWSTGAGGAGGAAGGAKCATCAGAGACAATATGTTYATCTCCTGTTCYCCATCCTCTTGTGCCACTCTGGGGAAGGAGGTAAAGAAAATCATAAGTGAATCATAAGCCCAGGAAGAAGAAAGGGATGAGGAGATTTATTTCAGATTTATTTAGGATTTATTTTTCTCTCATTATTGTGGTCTGATTATGTTGGTAATAAATTCAGCTGATATCCCCTTGTTCTGTCTGTTTTGGCTGTGATGGTATTCAGAGAGGAATCTCTCCCAGTCTTTATATCAACCCATGAACCCATTGTTATATTTCCTCTGCCATGTCCAGCTGGGAAGGGAAATGAGGAGCTTGGTGGGCACCTGACATGCAGCCAGGGTCAACCCGCTRCTCTTGCAAAGACAGCTTAAAGAGCAACAAAATCCAAAAATTAGCACAGTAGTCAATTAAAAAAAAAAAATAAAAAGAGGTTTTGTAAAAATTAGCTTATTAAACTTTATGGTGAAACATCTAAAGGTAAAATACTTGTAAGCCAAAGAGAGATTGCTTAAAGATATCATATTGGAGRCTTAAAGATCATGTGAGCCTAACACTGACAGACACTTTGGAAATATCAAAAAGAAAATCACTGTCACTAACAGAAGGGGARCTGTTACTAGCAAGACAAAAAGTTGAAACTATGTTTTAAAGAGGAAAATAGAAAAGATCCTGAACTTTGCTTATTTAAATATAAAAATGCAATCAGGCAAGTTAAATTAGAATATTTGGAAAGACCTCCAAGAGGCATAAACCAAGGAGTTTTCCAAACACATCTGATCAGAAGTCTGATAGAGACAACATGAGGCAAACTCATTGATTCTAAGAAGGACTTAGAGACAGTCTTACCACAAGCACTCAGAATACAAAGTATGATGGGGAAAAAAAGAACCTAAATTTCAAAACAGATAAAATCTGTAAAGTCTCAAGAAGCAAACTCATAATATGAATTATTATGAAAAAAAATAATTTGTTTACATGTGGGAAACTTGATGCATAGAAGAGGAATCCACATGACTGAGCAGCAGTGCCACAAAACTCATCACTTTTCTGAAAGATTCAGAATGTGAGAAAGGATRTCTGGGTACAGTCTACTTGGATTCCTAAGTGGTATTTGACAAACACATTTTAATAACAGGATGTAAGACAGCAAATAATCAGTGACTTTATCTGAATCACCTTTAAAACCATAACTTCTAAGACTAATAACTAACAATCCTTAAACACTTAAACCATGATTCCCCTGATTGTATGTCCTTTCTTGGACATMGGAGTGACATTTTCCTTCCTCCAGTCCAGAAACACTTCTCCCAGTTACAATCTTCCTCAGCACTCGTGGGTGCATCCCATCAAGGCTCATGGAACTATGAATGTCCAGTTCCCCTTGTCTCTGGGACCCAGGGGAAAGCTCTTGCAGAAAAGACTGAAGCAAAGAAAGCATTCAGTACTGCAGGCTTTTCCATGTCCTGTGCCATCAGGTTCTTGCAGAAAACACTGAAGCAAAGAAAGCATTCAGTCCTGCAGCCTCTTTCACGTCCTGTGCCATCAGGTTTCCTGCCCTGTGTAGTCTGTAGCCTTCCTTTTGTACTTTCTGCACTTACAGAAGTTCTTCTTCTTGCCTTTGTTATCTCTTGTCTGATTCAATTCCCTTTTGCCCCCAGCTTTTCCAGCTGCATCTCTGCATTCTCTTCCAATGTTGCTGTATTTCCCCCAGGTTACTTGTCCCTGATTCCACTTTCCATATTCCACCTTCTATACTCTTCCTACTCTTCCTTCCTTATACTCTTCTGAATTTTGTCTGGAGCTCCTTGTTCATCCATGCAAGCCCCCTGGCATTTTTGCCTGACTACCTACTCATTGGAATAGACTGCTCTTGTGTTTGAAGGAGATGATATTTGAATACTAAACAGCTTCTTTTGGCCCCTCTTCCAAAATATAATATAAAAGTATCAATTTGGGATGAGAAGAAAGTGTCAAGAACAGCCCTTTTATCTGAAAGTGTTAAATTGGTCAGAGTCTCAGTTCATCTCTTTTATGATAAACGGCCACATATAGGACATTTCCTACCAGTGCAGTGATACAGTGGTATGGTGGATTAATTCAAATTACAAGTAARTTACTATTTGCAGATTTCTTAGGTGATGGAAAACAATTTATTTGCATAAAAACAAACTTTCAGTAGAATGAACGCTTATACAGAACCCAACTTAAAATACCACTCAATTACACTGTTGGATTACACAGAGAAATCCGTACTGAGCCACCTACAAAAACCCTACAGATAAATATTAATATTGGTTTGACTGATGGTATACAACCTCTGTAACATTAAAATTTAATATTTCTCAGTTCCTTTGCAATRGAAGGGGTCACTGAAAAATAAATTTTTACTGCCACTGAGTATCTGCTGATACATTCTGCAGAATGATAAACCAAAATGGTATTGTAAGGACCAACACAATCTGCAATCTGCACAACAGATTATCTTCTGATACTTAACCCCCACTACATGCCATCACTTTTCCTTACCTGAATTACTGGCCAGAATATTTCTGTCTAAGCTCCTTTACTCCAGTGTCATTAGCTTAAAGAAATGAAGCATAATTTACCTTACAAAACCAGAAGGTTTTCTAACTGGTCAAGGACTGAACATCATGAATCACYTCACACATGCACACACACCCCCACTCTGCACATTTCACTTTCAKTGCATGWGAACTGCAGGTTGCYAAAGACAGTCTCACAGTATAAATAGTCCTTGAAATAGCTGCAAGAGAGTGCAAGCCCACACAAACTCAATTACCCTGGCCAAAATTCAAGTTACAAAAAGCACACAGGAAGAGAACAAAACACATTGCCCACATGTATATCTTGATGAACTACACCTGACATAGAATAGGATAGGCACTGCGCAGGTGGGAACTGGGAGTTTTCCATGCACCAGCTGGGAATCGAACCCAGGTCACAAGAATGGGAACCTTGCATGATGCCACTACACCACTGGTGCTTCCCTGCAGWTTTTGAGGAATCAAATGAGCAATTATTCAGTGTGGTTTCACTCTAATCCACCCCAAGGGATCTATTAACAAGAGCCTCARTTACCCTGCCTCAGAGGTGGTTCATAACAAGGGCTATGTAGGTAAAATAATTTTCTACTAGAAAAAAATCTGAAGGTAATTTTAGGATAATACACATCCTAAAATACTGACAGAAGGTCTCTGGACAATTAATTACCTTTTCTAGGGAAGTTTTGAAAGAGTCAACCCTAAAAAAAAAAACCCTAAAAAATTCTTCTGTTTCTTTCTTAAAATGTGTGTAAGTAAAGTCAATCTTCTTTTGGGTAGGCAGTGATCAAACCGCTGCACAGATCCCTTCCAAAATGTCTATGGCTATTAAAAGACTTAAATTTCAAAACAGTAAAGCCAAGACAGTAATTCATCTCAACAGTGCAGAGTAAGCAGATGTGTGCTGAAGCTGGAAAGAAATGGAAGGAACCAAACAACAATTGTTCATTCTGACTTCCTGTACTTTTCAAATGGAGCAAAATTGTTTTGAGGCATACAAGGCTACCCATGACTCTGGAAGTCAAAGAACTTTAAGCGTGGAGGCATGAGAAATATAAATATTCCAGGCAGAAAAGCAACTGTACTACAGCTGGAAGAAATTCTTTGGTGCAATGTGTTCCATACTCCACTTCCTGTACCGGTGTTGAAACTTTCATCACTTTTTTTTTTTTTTTTTTTTTTTTTTTTTTTTTTTTTTTTTTTTTTTTTTTTTTTTTTTTTTAAGCTTCTGCAGCTTACTCAGGAACTCTGAACCCATTTGAGAAGAATACTAAATATTTGGTTTTCCTTTCCTTAAACTTTCATACATTTAGCAATTGTATATGAATAGCATGAGGACTTCAGATTTCCTGATCTAATATTATCTGTAAGATAYATGCAGTCTCCCTGGGAAATGAGTTAATATCAGGGCAAATGCACTGTTTTTCCTCAGCTCCTTTTATCCAAGATGTCTAACATAACACAAAGGAAAGGTAATACAAAGGAAGAGATTAGTGACAGACCAAAGAATTTAAAGGTTTCTGAGCAGAATCAAATATCCTGCCTCACCCACAGCACTTAATGGCAACCCCCCAACGATATTTAGTTTAAAATTTTGTTTAAAACAAGTTTCRTATTTAATCAATAACTCCAAAAAGATATAAAAAAAAAAGACTTACAAATAAAAATATCTACAAAGAACCCTCTTTGTCCTCACACTCAGTAACAAATAAGAGGAATGCACACAACTTCTAATTTTTAGAAGGGATTAGCAATTGCTTTCTTCCTAAAGATGTAATGTTAAATGTTAGGTTGGTGCTTTTGAAAGGTAAATTGAGAAAATGTAGGGTTTCCATAAAAGAGCATTCCAGAAAGACCTTCTAAGAGTTAATTTAAATTATCATAAGAAAGTAATAAACAGAAATCTGGGATTATATCAGACAAAGAATCCTGTTGTTACACTAAAGCARGTTGCAAAATGTATTTCTTCTGAAGTACAGTTTCTTCAGAAATTCTTCTTGAGAATTTCAGAAGAAATGTATTTTCTTCTGAAAAGCCTACACATTATTTCCTGAGACTGGACTAAATGGCAATCTGAAAAGATATTTCCTCTTYAAAGGATGTCTTCAGAGCACCCTTTGAAGACATAAATAGAGCTCCTGGAATCCTKCATTACTGGGAACTTTTCATACCTCATAATCCGCTGGGACTTGAATCTGAACTTTCACATGGACTTCTTTAATTCCATTCAATTCTTGGAAGGACAATGTCTTGGAAGGACAATGACTAGGACACTCACAAACATAATAATTACATACAAAACAGACAATGCTCTAAGGATTTCTCTTGTGAATGTCCCCAGTATTTTTACGGTCTCTGTATAGTTTTAGTGCACAGGATGCTCTCAATACTTCTTAAATCTAATTTCTGAGAATTCCCCTCTCAATCCTGATTCTCTGCATTTATCTCTACACATTCTTACAAACCCAAATTTCCTCTTTCAGCTTATATCCATTAATACTTTCAAAACAGGTAAGATCTCTTTCCATTATTGGAGGYACAATGAAATAAAAATTTTGTTGATCAAGAAAGATATCAATGAAATTGAAAATAATGAATTTGGAAAGCTGTCACTAATTTTAAAATGTTCCAATAATCCCAATAAGTAGTTCCATCAACCTCAGAACTAATGAAGCCTGGTTTATTACCCATTTGTGTCCCATCATTGATTTATGATGATATGTTAAGGTGTGAGCTTTGACTTGGACCATTAATAAGGAGTTAACTCCTCCTTTCTTTCATCTTTTTATCCCTTCCTTTTTCCCACACTTCTTGTGTTTTAGTAGTAAATTTTTGGGATYTACTAAGAAATGTTTTCCTGCTGACAGGATGTATTTATTAAACTCAGTCATTAATTTCTAGAAAAATTGTAAGAATCTAATTATTTTCAAGAACTTCTGGTTTTTTCAAACAACTTTGTTGAAACCAGACAATAAAATCCAAAGTTTCTGGGGGGATAGACAATAATCTGTCAGATTAATAAAAGCAGCATACAAGTAGAGTTCAGAGGAAGAAGGAACTAAAAAAAATTGGATTTTTTTTTTTTTTAATGCTGAGAATATTACATGCAATATTGTTTAAAGTATAGATATTTGGAATCAATAAACAGAAAAGCTACAAATATATGTGCATATTTTACAATAATTCACAGAAAATAGAGAAAAATAGTATTTTAGATTCTCTGTTTATAACCATCACATATGATARAAAGTTATAAAAGCTTTTACCAAAATATTTTGGGGCCTGAGGTTTCTGTTAACTAAAAAGGAATTTCAGAATCTTCCTCATTTTCAAGGTATCTATTTCCTTTTGCATAATTTTAGCTATTTTTCTTTCAAGTTAAATCAAAAAAGTTAGATGATAAATTTTAGCCTAGAGCAATTTGAAATTATTGAAATATGATTTTACAGACAGACTTGCTATAAAATTAAGGTTAATTTTATAGGTATGTTTTAAGTGAAAAACAGTTTGCTTCCTGTATTTATATTGCAGGCATTACCTATTTCTGATTTTTTTATAAATTCTCTACTTTTTCCCTCATTTTCTTAATTTTTACATTTCAGATTCTACAGTGCTTCAKTAATATTTAGAATCCTTTGATTTAYAGCCAGTAGATTGCTTTCCTTTAAGGATTTCTAATGAACACTAAACCATTAAGACACCTTTAGCATAAGCTGAAATTATTTCAGGCCAAAAGAAGACACAAGTATGCAACTATTTTTACTTCATTTATAAAAAACAAAAATTAAAATATACTGATTCCTCCACAGCTTTTATCATTTCAGAAGAAGCATCTGATATTTTTACACTCTCATTTCCTTGGGCTGCTATTTTGTTATTCAAAGATTCTATATAGAAAACATTTTGTAAAGTAAGCAATACAAATTTCTCATGTTTCTTTGTGATAATTAAACAATTTAAAAAAATTAAAAGGAAGACTATTAAAGAGTAATTAGGGATGATTCAAGCTATAGCATGCATATGTGTATCCTAGAGAATCTTTAGGCTTCACAGTCTCAGTGAAGGCACAATGACAGCCTGATAATTCAAACATGGCATATTTGGTATAACTAAGCAGAATACCTCAAGTTCCTCTCAGCCTTAAGATTTTCYTTAATATCTCAATATCTCTCTTAATTCATAGAATCAGAGAGAGATTYACAGAATCACAGAATGGTTTGGGTTGAGAGRGACCTTAAAGATCATGTGGTTCCAACCCACTTTGCGCCAGGAAGGGACACCTTCTACAAGATCAGTTCACTCAGGGCCCCACCCAACCTGGCCTGGAACACTCTCAGGGATGGAGAATCCATAACTTCTCTCCACAAATCAATGATGGATCAATCACTGGAGCTTAAGGAATAATGAGGATGTCAGGRAAGCAACCACCTACAGGATAAGGAAATAATTTAAAGTGGCTTGAGATGGATAAAGGCATAGCTGCTCACATGGAGCCTGATGAACTTTGTTTGCTTCACCTCTCCTTCCYCTGCACAAGTTGAAACAACATCTCATCCTGGCAGAACTTCACCTGTACAGTTCACACTGTGATAAGAGACCAACTGGAATATGACAATAAATGTGTTACTTGGTCTAGCAGTATCAAGGTTGATGATAAAAGTCTGAGAGAATAAAAAATGTGAGAAAATCAGGACAGAATGAGGATGCAGGTACTATAAATGGTATTTAATGTTACCACTGCTATCTCAAGGTTCTGATGAACAGATTTACATGAGAACATTTGTGACTCCATTCCAAAAGCTAAGGAGGCCCTTGTTATCTTGAACAGAATGTCACAGCTCTGTTGTACTTCTCTAGGGTTCTGGCCATTGTCCTTGGATGGTTATACTTTCCTAAATAGTTGGGGACTGAAAGTACTAACCTGAATGGTAAGGGATTGTAAAACATGATCTGAGAAAAAATTGCAATGAGGGACCTTTACTAACTCAGAAAGAGGAGATAAAAACCTAAGTTGTTAAGCCTCTCAAAATGTAAAATACTCTGAGAAATATAATGYCTGAAGCCCGGAAATTAAGGCTAGGTTGGACAGGGCTTTGAGCAAACTGGACTAGTGGGAGGTGTCCCTGCCCTTGGCAAGGGGCTGGAAATAGATAATCTTTAAGATCCTTTCCAATCTAAACCATTCTATAATTCTAAATATAGTTCAGGTGAAGTGTGAGACACACAAAGAGTTGGCCATATCTAAAGGAAAAAAAAACCCAAATGATTAGGTATGAGCAAAATGTCCTAGTTTTAAAACTGCTAATACATAGGAAAAWCATTATTCAGAAATGTTTTTCACTCTTTCAATGCTC
Source organism: Malurus melanocephalus (assembly GCF_030028575.1). Classification (NCBI taxonomy): domain Eukaryota; kingdom Metazoa; phylum Chordata; class Aves; order Passeriformes; family Maluridae; genus Malurus; species Malurus melanocephalus. Next base: position 747,229 of record NW_026623278.1, read on the forward strand.
TCACAGTAAACATTTTGACAGGAATTATTTGAAATAATGTCACACTGTGCAGGTAATTAATGAAGACAAAAGAATAAAAGAGTAATAGYTAAGTATGAGAACAATTTTACAAGAAGGGAGTCTTCTAATCTTTGAAAAACAAAGCCCACGTAGATACAAGAAATAGGTTTAATCCATACAGACACCTTTTGTAATGTAAATCTGAGTAGCATGATAAAAAGAAAACTCAAKAGTTGTCCTTACAGTGTCAAAAGTTGTAACACTCCTAATAGATCATATATGAAATTTAAAAACCAGCATGAATTAACAYAAGAAAAAAGAGCTAGGAAAAACAATGCTGAAAAACATTAGTKCACATCACTTCATCTGTCTTCAAACTTCTTGTTGTACGTGACAATTGTCACATTATAATTTGGCTCAGATTCAAACCCCCCTGAAGCCACTGAAAATAATCACAATATTTTCCTGATTCCCAAAATAACTAAATTACCTCCAAAATATTTCTATGATGATCAGCAGAATAAATCTAAACTTTCTGAATATCTACTATTATTTATAAAGGTGTATTCAGTTCATTGATTTGGCCAAGTTTTTTAAGAAAATTGGCAAAAAAAATCAGCTTTTGCAGCGGGGCAGTGGGGCAGGTTGCTTTGGGGATATTTTGTGGAGCATGCTTGGTACATTCAGCTTCTCAGAAATCCCCCATATGTTTTTTGGATTCCACTGGATCCCTAGCACCTGGTTATCTAGATCACAACCCACAGTGGTAAGGGGCACGTACAAGAGAATGAATTTCATACTTTATTTGCACTTGTATACATACACATACATTTATATGTACATGTTTAAAAAATAACAGGTTCCCTTGTAGACATCTAAGTCCTGTTCCAGGCATTTTCTACTGGTTCCACATATGAAGCTGTCAGTTAACTGAAAACTCAGTCAGGTACTGTGAAGAAATCCAGTTCAGATTTTAGACTAAAAAGGACAAGATTCCAAAATTAATTATATGCAAATGTATCAGAAAACAGGTACATTTTAAGTAAAATAGGGTATCCATATACATGATGTAAAAGTGTATCACATGCCACATCAGTTTAAAAAATCTGCTAACTTCAGAGGACATTTTATCCCACTACATGCACACATTATTGCAGATGTTTTAAGATATGAAATATTGGGCAGATATGCATCCAACAACTAAAAATATCCAGGTCACTTATAGGACTTAAAGATGTTTRTGATATTTTTAATAATTAAAGAAGAAAAATAATACTTAAAATAATGAACAAGAGAGCCCTACACCTCTTATTTTAAAATCTGTATTTATATTTTTACTTTTACTGAGGATCTTAACTCTTACACATACAAAATATTCAGGCATTCATGTACTTTTCAATAAAAGATACTCATTTACTTTCTTGTTTATAAATATTCAAGGCTCACTTTGCTGTTCCAACATTTTGCATCTTCCTGGATTTCTGCTTTTTGCTTCACTGGCTCCTCAAGGTGTTTTTCATCCTTTATAATCTTCTCCTCTGTTTCTTTTAACTTCATACAGTATTYGGTCCAAATAAATTCAGAATGCTTTAACTTATTCCTAATAGAAATACACACAAAGTGAATCCATCTAGTTGGAAATAATCCAAGGTAGTCCCTCTCCATAAAGGAAAATGTAAAGCAGACCTGAATTAGTAAAGATTTATTTTGATTCTSTACTACATTTCTTGAACAGGTTAACATGAGAGAATTTCAAAATATCTGCCCTGGCAGGTCYATGCAATTTCAGACAGAGAACACAACTACTTGTGCTACCAGTTCACTTGCACTGAAGCAGCCTGACAACATTTCAGCTCCTAACTGGACCTCTGAGCAAGCATTGGTGTAGTTAAAGGTAAGGYTTTGATTCCTACCTCACATATGATCTAAACAAAAGAGGCGCCAACACTCTGCTTGTGGCTGAATCTGCTTCAGAGCCATCCTCACTTAATCAACCCACTGCACTGTAATTTTGTGGACAAATGTTATTTGTGAATTAAATTTTTTACTGACATCAATTTTTCATGTTTWAAGGAACTTGAAGGCAAGGTCGAAAGAGGGGATGAGGACTTTATTTTCACTCCGAATAGCAGATTTTAAGTCATTATAAGACAAAATTTGCCTTAATTACACAACAAGATACTAATAACTACAATAATTGTCAGGAAAACACTCCCATGAGGGTGCTTGGCCTCATTCTAGGCTGCAAAAAGGCCCTTTTTTTACATCTATTAGTGTATTTGACAAAAGGCAAAGAAAGAGAGGCATGCCAGGTAAACATTTTACAATGGTTGCTAGTGTTTGTCCATTATTTTTATTATTGTTTCAGCAGGCAGAAAGAAGTTTCCTCCATACTCCCGAGAGAACTGTTCTGGTCAATAACATATTCCAAAGTGTKCCTTAAATTGCAAAATAAATCCACCACAGCAGAACTAAGACAAACAGTAGCTGAGTTTTAGAGGCAACTATTGCAGTACGACCAATCATAAAGAAAAACAATCATAAAGWGGCTTCATCATTAATTCAGGAGCCTTTCCTACAAGATTGTTTAAGGGACATTCTTCCTTTACTTGCTCCCAAGATTTATCTGGTGCTGAAGTAAAGGCTTACCTTGCAAAGTGTCACTGTTTGTGGATAGCATGAGCATGAGCCCAGCACTTAGAACTCGTCTACTTTCTTAGATCCCACCACCCATGAAAGAGACATACAAATAGCATTTGGAATTATTCTAAAAACAGACATGCAACAGTCATAGGCTGTGATTTTATTCTCATATTGCCCATCAGCTACAAGTWTCCAAGTCGTAGCTGTCATGAAAAATTACAGCGGTATCAGCCACAATGCGTGTGTGTGAGTCACAGACTATGCCGTGTGATTTATAACAGCCTCGGTRTTTTCAGTTTCGTGCAATCTTCATCATTTTCCCAGTGATGGCACTGAACATAAAGAAAAGAGTATGAACTGCAGAGCAGTCTTTCAAGCCTGTGCCACCACAAATCTGTCTTTCTCATTCCTATCCATACCACACGTTATTCCAGTCCTCCTCTGATGGCAGCTGAAGGAATCTGCTTGCTCTGTAATGTCAGCATGGCTTTAATTGCCAGTTTAGCAAACAGGTGCCAAAAAAAAAAAAAAATTTAAAAACACAATAAACACCCCCCCAAAAAGCCCCCAAAAGAATTCTACACTGAGGGATAGAAAAAGGAGTTTACTTGATTTTTTTTCCCCCAAAATGCAGATATTCCTAAAACCACTAGTATAATTAACAATTACAGTTTAATTCACAGTCACACAAAACAGGTTACAGAGCGCACAAAAGTCTACTTCATTGTCGTGTGGTATGAAAAGGAAATCATATAGCTATGTGAAACAGAAAATATACCTGGCATATTTCTGTCAGCATAGATGATTAATTTCTGGCATTGTTTACCTATTTCCATTATCTTGGTGATTTTAATTACATTATGACTTCTTTTAAAAGAACAAAARAACAAAGAGATTTTAATGCATCTCAGAACAAAGGTTTGCCACAGGAWAACACCACACTTCCTTTCTTGCACATGAAACAATCCTGTACTCCTCAGTTTCCACCAAGACTACCAAAAAACCCAGAAAAACTGCCCACACTGCCCTACAACTACTAAAAGCTGAAGGCTGTAGCACAATGACAGAATTTAGAGAGAACTGAACAAAATGTTGCACAAAAAATTTTTAAAAGTGAAGTAGTCACAAGGAAAGATTAAAAATGTCTTATATTAATTAAAAATGCAGAAATAAGATGCAACGATCATTTTCATTGAAAGCATAGGTTGGTATCTCAAGGAGGATGGGATCTCAAAATCCCATATCTGTTGTTTTGATATATTTACAAATTATGTGGAAGAGCAGACATAGGGAAATTAGAAGTCTGCATAAAATGTGATTACAGTAGGTAAGGCCAAAACAAGCTACAAATCTTAAGAAAAATTTCAAGACAAACTAAGTAACTGGGGAACAAAGCAGCACATACCATTTAGTGTCCAAACTCAAAAAGAAGTAGAATGGAGAAATTAAATACACCTTAAAATTCTAAATTAACTGTTTCTATTTGAAAAAAAAACATGCACATATTTACACAAACCCAGATAATCTACTCAATGTTTAGCACTATTTAAGAAGTTAAGAAGGTTAAATTAGGAAATAAATTGAATGGAAAATATTAGAATAAAAAWTAAATTAGTACATCCCTTTTAAGTCACTGTCATGGCTTAATTTGGAATACTCTTTATACTATCTTTCAACCCATTTCACAAAAGTATATCACAGAAATGAAAAGAAATCACAGGACATCTTAGAAAAATCATAAAATACAGAATTCTTCTCAAAGCTCATTAAAAATGATGAAAATTGCGCTAGAAAAAAAAGAAAGGAAGAATGAACAAAGTAGAAGTCCTAAATCACAGAGAATATAGTCTAGTGAATGTTGAAAATACACAGGAATATTTATTATTGCTTACACCTTAAGGCTTCGATTCCTAAACTACAGGAATTTGCCTACAATAGGAAAAAAAACAAATAGCAGCTGATCACACTGTAAATATGAATCAATAAGGAATAAAGTTTAACAGTAGRTAAATAMTGGAATAGKWAAAAAAAAGAGAAAATTGGAAAGAAAAAAACTTTTAACAATTTTTATTCTGGTGTTACATGATAAAATCTCCTCAAGCAACTCTTGCTATTACCAGACCATCTGAATATATAGTAATAAATCATATGACATTTTGGTAATACATCTTACTCAGTACCTGATTTTTACCATAATTAAAATCAATGTGAGGTTTGCAGCGCAGTTAACAAGTCACAGAATCAAGGTACATGCTTTCTGATTTTTCTCAGCTGGARCCCACAAAGGGGTTAATGAGTATTTGATCAGATTATCTCTATATACATATTTAAGCTGTAATTAAAATTCCAAACATTATGAAGACATTGTGAAGCTTACATGCACAGGCTCATATACATTAAAACCAAATATTATTTTGTACTCTTCACACGCCTCTTCTTTTGCTTAGGTGTACATAGTGATGTTAATTGAAGAATTATGAGGTAATTTTCAGAAGTCAATCCAGCTTTGTCAAGTGTTATTACAAAATTCTGGTCTCAGGTTTTGTAAAATAAAATACTTCCATTTTAGCTGTGTATCTGACCACAATTTTAATTTTTCAGATACTAATATTCTTTCCAGAGTGCAAACTAGTCTGGAATTAAGAAATTAAATCTTATTTAACAAAAAACAAATGTGTTGACTGTGACTCTACCTCAGAGGCAATAAAATATAATTAGTATAAATACCCCTAATAGAGTGTCAAAATTATCCTGACTCAATAAAACCAAGACTTAGAAATTCACTGTAAAGGTTAGGATCAAAACAGGAAAAATTTAGACATTGTGACAGAAGAAACAAGTCAGAGAGAGACACTTAGATCTCCAGTATTGCTGAGCTATCCATCTTAGAGAAAAATACAATTTTTGATCCTACACGGACTCATCTTTCCTGAGACATAGACAGTTTGTGTTACGTTATAAGTGCATCATCACTTTACGAGTACAAAGCCAGAAGTTCTCAAACAGCAGCATCATTTGAGTAAATTCACGTTACCAAGATGCCTCCTGCTGCCATGGTCCTTCTTTAGTTCTGCTGTTTGGTGACAATGACAAAGGGATCCACGGTGGTGCCACATCTTAAGGAAATGGGAATATTGCATCTAAGCAACCCTCTTTTGTTCAAGAACATCAGTAATGTTCTGCTGACTTGCAAGCACAGATCTCCCYGGAGAGCAGACATCAAAAGTCATATTAGCCAAAGTAATGAGTTCCTGATGTTGATAATACCTAGGTCAAAATACTTTTGTTTTGCAAAAGTCAGGGTTACTTTCTGCRTCAAGGTTTAATAACTTGTAAGATTCTGAGGCAGGCAGCAAGTACTCCTGTGGGACTGAAAGAAGTGTTTCAAGGTCCTGAGCACTGATCAGTTTTTGAAATAAAGTTGCTGATGTTTGTAATCTAAAGAAACTGGAAATAATACAAGCAACTCCCAYTGTTTCCATCAGGTGCAGCTCTTTACTATGGCATGTTGAGTACCATAAACTGTAAACAAAATAATCACAGTTATTAATTCAAATTATTTCTTGAAGAAAGAACTTCAAAGAAAATTTAATACCAAGAGAAAATGTCTACAGCTGCCATGACCTCTTCTTTATGTACCTCTGAGAGTGGGTCCTTTCACAGAGAGGACCAGGACACCTTACTCCCAAATTCTACTGAGTGCCTTGTTTTATGCAACCATATCTTGCTAAAGCAGTTGACACACAGTTTAAATAGAATAACAATTCTTTGTATCTGTTACCTCAAATAAAAAGGTCATTTGTGGTGCCCTGAACTCTCTCAGCTACTCAGTTACTTGAAGATTACTTTTTTGGCCTTCATGGTAGACAAGCCTCCAAAACAGATTTCACTGACTGAATGCAGAAATTGCAAACGACAGTGTAGAAATATACTGGTTTGGGCTGGGGTACCATTAATTTTTTTATAGTAGCAGGTTATGATGCTGTTTTGGGTTTGTGCTGGAAACAATGTTGGTAGCACAGGGATGTTAGCAGGGCTTACACAGAGTCGGGGTGTTTTCTGCACTTCACCCTACCACCGAGAGGGCTGGGGCTGCACAAGGAATGGGGAGAGAGCACAGCCAGGGCAGCTGACCCCAAATGACCAAAGGGATATCCCACACCGTACTGCATCGTGCTCAGCATATCAAGCTGCTGGGAGGAAGGGGTTGTTGGTCAGTGATGGTTTTTGTCTTCTCAAGCAACTGTCAGGTGTGAGGGAGCCCTGATTTCATGGACATAGATGCCTGTCCATGGGAAGTAGGGGAATGAATTCCTTGCTTTGTTGTTCTTTTGTATATGGCTTCTTCTTTTTCTCTTATTGCCACCTGTGAGTTTTTCATTTTTACCCTTCTGATTCTCCACACCATCCTGGCTCAGGGAAAGTGAGCAAGCGGCTATGTGGGRCTCAGCTRCCTGMTGGGGTTAAACCACAACARTAAGTTATTCATATTGCTTATTTTTTGTCCTTTTACAAACTCTGGCAGAGAGCTGCTGGCTTGTCAGCAATGAATATGATAGAGTATTTCTGCTAGTAACAATCTCTGGAGTTCAGTGATTTCTCGGCAGAGATGGGTTGGCATGTGGCATAAGGTTCTTGGATACATGCAGATGAGAATCACCTTTGGCAAATCAGCATTCACTGAGCAGAAGTGAAGAACTCTTGCAGGTATTATACCTGGTGGTAAGAGTAGCTCTTGTAGTTCACAGTCATATTTGGAAGCACAGAGAAGATTGCCACAGAATTCTGCAATCACACAGTTGTCTCATAGACACAAGCAGCCCATCTCTTTGAGGAATCTAATGCTGCTACCAGGAACTTTACAAAATTCTGTGGTTAGTCCAATAAACAAAATTCTCCTCTACAAAGGATCTTCTCTGCAGAACATAAATATGTTTTTCTCCCAGCAATTCCTGTGAGCTGAATGGAACAGTGTATGGAAACATGTTCTGTGGTAAGAGAACTTCAGTGTCTTCATTTTGAAGAGACATGGCAATACCTGAGATGACAAATGGATCTGTAGATAACAGACACTTTTTTAGAGTCCTTGTTCTTTAAAAAAAAAAAAAAAAAGAAACGTGGTGACAAAAAACTTTTCTTCAGCTCGGTGGATGCTCCTCTATAGCTCTTAGGTAAACTAATGAGGGCAACTGTATAGTGAATTCAAACAAAAACAATCCTTTAGAAGGAACAGGGAAGGGGAGATGGGACAGTCCCTTGCAATGATTTTGCTGGATGGGAAATTGGACACCTACTAAAATGAGGTTACCAAGGACACAAGCTTGCACATGTAACTCAACCATTAGCATKAGTCTTACTGCTTTGAATGAAGTATCAGTGAGCTGGACAGGTTTTCAACCGCTGCTTGAAAACATGGGGCACTTTGCAGCATGAATTCCTGGGAATATCAGAACAGTGTATGCTGACCCAACTCAGGTAGTGCAGAGTGCAACTTGAATTATGAAACTGGCACATAAATTCCTAGTGGTCCCAGGTAGTTCTGAATAAATAAGATGGATCAAATTTCATGACTTACTAAGAAATTTATATACTCCATAATTACCATGCACAGTTCTTTAAATACTGAAGAACAGTTGCTGTCACATGGCTGCGGTACAGAAATATCTGCTACGGCCACTCAGGTTATTTCAAAAATTTATTGCTGCCTTTCAATTATGGCTGTGAGCTTTCCTCACCTCAAGTGAAAAAGAAAAGGCCACTGTGTCACTTGCTACGCTGCCAGATAAAAGCTGGCAATGAGCCATAGGCATATGCAGCAAAGTCAGGCACAGGCTCCTACCAAACATCAAATACTTGATATTCTTGTTCTTTGGCACAGTTATTCTTGGTGCTGACTCTTTGTCTGTACATTCAGAGATAGAAAGGAGGGATTATTTGCCAGTGACTGGCCATTAGTGATGTCCTATTGTTACTATAGCTCCACTTGATAATCCAAGGGTTAAAAATTTGAAAAGACATTACAGCAAGGAAGCTACAACATAAGTGACTGCCACAGAGACGCCACCTTGCAATCCCATAAAGTCATTTTGTTGGTTTGTTAAAATAAAGGTAGAAAAGGTATTTTGATAAATTCCAGCAATTTGTGTAGTCAATAAGAATGATAGCAAAGGGCTCTGTCAAAGGGATTAAAAATTTATAAGCAAGAAATACAAGCAAGCATAAAAATGGCTGCTTTAGGAGTTGATTCATGGAACTTTCCATTTGGGTATAATTCTAGACATCATGTCTTGTTTATTCTGCTGATGCAAGCTAAGACAAAAAAGGCCAACACTGATGTATAATTCCATTATTTTAATTGAAGAAAAAAAGAGAGAATTGAAAATTATTTCTAGAAGTGAATTTTCTAGGTTTGATTGCCACTATTAAAACCAACAGGAAATTTTAATACCATAGGGTATAGCCCTTACCTGTATTGACTCAATTGCATCTCAGCATATTTCATTTTCTCATACACACATGCATTTTCTTTTCAGATTCTTAATCAATTCTTTTCATTGTCTTTTATGTTTCTATATTCACAATGAACATCACTGCATATTTCCAATGTATAAGAAAATAAAACAAGTTTTTCTGAAAGATTTTATATAAAAAGTGTACATAATGTTTGAAAAAAGAAAACAATTCTGTGATTTGTCTGATCCTTGGTAGGTTAAAAATTGATGTTTAAAGATGGAGTCCTAGGGAAAAGCAACAGAATGTTAAACATAAAATTGCATACTTTAAAGAAATGTAAGCAAGAGGGTTTTCATTCTGTTAGAGAATTTTGGAGTTATTTTGAAAAGGTGGCTACGTTCATGGGAAGATAGTGACCTCTGGAGCAGAAAGAAAGAAATAATGTGCAAAGAAGCCACTGAGGTTTCACTGAGTAACCTGAAAAAATCATTGCTGAAAAATGTCCTAGATCTCCATATCTGCAACTGCAGCCTTTGTAGACAAGGCAGTCAATGAYCATATTTTCAATAGGATAAATAATATTGGGACACTTTGTAACAACTCTCAAATAGAGATACGCACTTCTGTTGTCTCTGCTTTCTAAAATATTGTAAGTATAAACAAATAACATAATATAAAATCTTTATTATAATCTAGCTTAACTTCACTTCTTAAACTAGTTCTCTGGCAATTAAAAAATTGAATAACTGTTTTAATTGCAAAGATAACCAAGTATGAGCTGCTTTTTTAAGATCATGGGAGAAAATCCCAAACCTGAGTAAGAAACAGTTGAATCAAAGCACAATAAAAGTCATATATAATTTACTTGACATTTAAAAATTCTGTGGAAATGAAATATAAAAATAAGTTAAATACATAGATATAAAGACACACAAATACAGTAAGAGTAAGTCTATTTTATGATTTGCAGTGCAAGTTTTTGCAATTTTGGAAAGAAAGAAAGAAAAAAAACTTTCTGAAAAGAAAGTATTTCTTTAAGATAAGCTTTAGAAAAAAAACATTTTAAGTCTACCTCATGAATTATGTTTTAGTGCATCTCAATATTTTAGCTGCACTTAATGTCTTTTAGGAGATTACCAAGAAAAAGAGATATAAAATTACAAAAAATGTTACTTGATTTTTAATTAGTATTTCAAACACATCTCATAGCACTGATTCAACGGTGACATGTTTCATAACTCAGAACTAATTGGTCATATTTCTTATGTTATTTSTGTAATAGGCAATTAACTTTTTCACTTCAAAAGTATTTTGACATGAGTGTGGAGKTCCCCAAAAATTGAATTCAAAATAAACAAATTAAAGGAAACAATGTTATGAATCACTTACCAATAAAAAGACCATTTTAGTCTGTAAGTACCTTGAAAAAGAGATTGTACTCTMGATTTATACTTTAAAGTTATTATAAAAAGTATATATAAAAARTAGTAATTATTCCTAATAGCTGAACTTGAAGTAACACAGTATCCCYGCAGTTTTAGAAATCAATTTGAAGCTGCCTGCAACTTTGTTCAACTATGATTATTTAGACTGGCATCATCCACATTAGSCATTTATTATGAAAAAATAATAAGTTATTATCAATACTACAGTCAGTGAATACCATAGACAAATACATGAGGAAAAATGTACATCAGCATTTAAGAATAATTGAACCTTGTAAACTTTTCTGGACAGCTTCTGAAGTCTCCATATTCTGAAATGCAGATTTCTGTGAGAAATGTGAATAGTGGCTTCCACTTTTCCCTGGAAAAGTCCCGCATGAAATCATCTCCCAAAGTTAGAATCACATTCCATGTATATTTAAGAGACATTTTTTARAGGCTGACAGTGTTATCCTCCCCAGCTGCTGTCTGCACTGAGTGCCTGTGTGGAGTGTATGTGCACACAGAATGTAAAGCAGACTTTGGTCCTTCCAAAACAMTGCTGTTCTCTAAAAGGGCACCTGTGTAGTGGAAAGGTTCTAAAGGAACCTTTTGAGGCTTGAATTTACGTCTTCATATATCCTTCACAGCTTCGCCCTTGGAATCAGCTTTTCTTCCAGCAGAGGGCTGTGTTTCTTCACGAAGTCTATTTCCTCCTGCAKCTCTCTGTTCGCTGTTTCTTACATACTTGGTTTTGTACCTACGGCAGCTGACTGCTTTTACAATCAAATTGCCATCATAGTTCCAAGATACCTTGAACACAAATTTCATAATATATTAAAAAGATAATTAGCATAAAAAATATGACTATCTGAATGTCACCACRAATACCTAGTGAGATTAGGAAATATCTTGTCATAATGCTAAGACTTGCAAAATTTTGCTGTAAACTGCTTTGAAGACCAAGAAAGGACATTGATAATAAAAGATCACCAAATGTTACATTAGGAATGGATCTGATTTATCAACTCATCCCTAATTATCCTGGTATATAATTCAAGCAAATGTTCAAAGGCACGGTGGTTTTGTTTTGATGAAGGAAAGGAAAACACCCTGCCTTCGGGCATATGTAGAGGAGGCTCTGATGACACAAGAACAGCTCTGCCGAGCTTCCTAGCCTCCAGCTATGTTGATGTAMGACATATGCTGGTGCAGAGGAAGAACAGGGCAAGTACAGATCCCACATCCTCTTGATACAAAAMTATTTTCAGTTCGGGGACACTTCCCAAACTAAAAGTGGTTTCAGAAAAGCTGAAGTAAATATACAAACTCAAAGCCAACAAACAAAACAAATTCTTGTTGCCACACAGAAGTATGTCAGTCTTAATTCAGTTTGCTGCATTTACTTTTCTGGCTTTGGCATAAATTACTATGTTTTTGCAAGAAAATATGTGGCTAGACCACTGGTTGATGAATAACAACATGATTTTATTTTATTTTATTTTATTTTATTTTACTTTATTTTATTTTACTTTGTAGAAAAAATAAGCTGGTTAGTGCTGGTATTCTGCAGCAGCTGATTGCAAATGTATTTGTATGAAACTAAGGAAAGTAAAGGAAGAATATCAGATGAGAAAAAGAATCAGATAATATCTCAAGAGCAGTAAAATTTGACATAGATTTGAGAGAAGGAAGCASATTTTACTGATATACCTCTGAGAAGCAGCCTTGTAATATTCAATGAAATCCCTTAACAGTCAATAAATAATRCTGTGTTAACAAGATATAAATCAGAAATTTGCAAAATGATTATTTCATTGCTAGTAAAAGCTAGAGAGATTTTGCAAGAAAAAAGGGGCTTTTTTATATTGTACAAAGTGATGCCTAGCAATAAGAAGAATGAAATGTGGTTTATATTGTATTTTTGTTCTATTTCRGAGAAAGTAACTTCTGAAGACAGATTACATCAATGTAATTACCTGAGTGTGCTACAGGAGATAGATGTAGTAGGAGCTAGGATTAATGGACATCAAGGTAAGTCTGAAGAAATAACAGGATTCAGTGTCTGCTCTGAATGGGTCATGCAAACTCTTAATTAATCTCCTGGGTTTGTAATACTTAGATTAGGGATAATTATAACATCCCTGAGGGTCCTTACCCTCAATTCTATGTTAACATATTTTTTGTCTTAAAGATAATACTATGAAAAGTCATAATCCTGAAAATTACAAAATTTACTCCAAGGACATGATGTCATACCAACATAGCCCAGTAATAAATCAAGGGAGAAGAAACTGCTCAATTTTCACAGCCAAACTTCATGCTGTTTTACTTGGCCTTTAAAAAAATGCTGCATCATTGCTTATATTAACAGAACTGAAAATGTGCTAATTATATCCTAAAATTCTAAACTTTTGATATWTAAAGAAAACATCAAACAGTAAAGAAAAAGTGAGAGAAATGTATAGCAACACACAAAGGTGATTTACAGCTACATCACTGTAGGTAAGAACATAAAAAAGTAAAAGGTAACACTTCTGCTCAAATCAAATGAGCTACTATGTTTGCAGTTCTTTACTTCTGTAAAATTGACCTTTGGATTGCCACAGGATTTGCTCCTGAAAACATTCTCTAAACTGTCAAGGATTTTTAGTTCAGAGTCTTTATTCAACCTCCTCTTCTGTTCTCAGGGCATMATAAACAGTCCTTAAGAGGCAATTGCTTTTCAGACGAGCAATGTCTGCAGACTGGGAGCACCTTAACAGAGGTTTCTAATTTCCAAGTCAAGAGTTAGCCATTGGCTAAAGCAAACAAACAAACGTTTTCATCGTTAGGGATGTGCACTATTTGACATATTGCCTTCAGGCTTGGGAGTAGAATGCATTTGGGACTAAACAATGGGCTTACCTCCATTACACACTGATCTTCACTTAATATAAACATCATCAGTAAACACAGTCATGGAGGACTCTTGCACTGTCACCACACGCTGGACTCTGAGGTGTTTGTCAAAAATCTCTGGGTGATGTGCACCAGAATATGCACTGGAGCACAATCACAATTTTACATTCAGCGACCTACTGKGACAAATTACATGACTCTTCTAAAGCCCAGGTTCAGTCAATACCTGCCTTTCCCCATGAGCCAGAACACAAACAACAAACARCTAACTAGCTCCTTTCCCTCCACACCTTTTTCTTTAATCTTATTGTGTAGATACCTACAGAAGGTGATGAAAAAGTCCTCAGAATGTGGGATTTTAAGGATACCTATCAATGGCTATGTCAAAAAATTCATGAGACATAAACATGTGAAAACTTTGAACTTTGTTSAAATTTATCGCATTTTAATTTGTCTCAAAATAAATGTTTTCTTTCTTTCTGCTTTAATCTGTAGTTTAACTCAAATGCACTGTTTTATACTTATGTTTCAGTTTCTCATTTCTCGCCCCAAACAAAGTATTTATTATTATTTTAAGAGCCTTGTCTAATCTTACGTTATTTCTCAGAAAATGCTGAACATTTCCTAGTACTTTCCACCTTTTTTTTTCTCAGGTATTATTTCAAGTGTACCAGATTCAAAAGAGCCAATATTGTAGTCCTATCAGAGTAAACACAACTATAGTCAGATCTGGATTTTTACGTTTGGTAATGAACTGACTGAAAAATTACAAATATTCTTTGTTTCAATATCTGCACCTTTTTGCATGGCTGTGAGAAATTGCTGAAGCCTCCAAAGTGACATACACTCAATTTTCACACCAAGCTCGTTTCTTCAACAATTTCTCCAACTCCAAAGCTTTTTCTCCCTCTTCTTGATCAGCCTTCAGCTGCTTAATTAGCTCAGTAACTTCCAACAGCAAAGCTTCTGTTTCCTGCTTCAAAGTTAACATCTTTGCAGTCTTTAAAAATACATTAGAAATATTTTTTTATGAAAGTTTAATCATATGCTCTTTAGTTGAGCTTCATTCTCAACACAAAGTTGGCCTGTTCACAGGAAGCACAACTGGTTACATTTCTGTCTTTAAAAATACATTATAATTGTTCCTTATCAAGGTTTAAACACACACTCTTAATCAGAGYTCCTTTCTCAGGATAAAGCTGACTCTTCACATCTATCAAGCCAAGCACAACTGGTTACAAATACAACTTTCACATTCAATAGCATTTTCCTCCAGTTTATTTCCAATGCAAAGCACAACAAAAATGTGTTAATATAGATGGCACAACATTTTTATCTTTGTGTCTTTTCTTGGGGAAGTAATCTCCAAATGACAGTACAAGTTCCTAATTATCTCAATTTTGTCAAGAATAATTATTTAAATTTTTCTAAGTAAGTTTCAATTTATTCATTAAAGTCTTCAGAGTTCTAAAAATATTCAGTATAATATCTCAACAGCACTGTTTTACTTGTGATACACCAATAATTGTTCCATTCTGTGACATTTGGCTATCAAAAATGTCTGGTTTGGGTTTTTGGTTTTCTTGGATTTTCTTTTTGATAAAAGATTCTTTGAGTCATCATCCATGGTCCTGATCTACAAAACATGAGAGTTATATAAGCAAGAGTCCAAGACATTTCTCTTTTGATTGCACAGTCTAGAATTCCCTACATTATTTTGATTAAAACCCACAAGCGTTTAAAAGAAGGGAAACTACTTAAAATCTTGAGTGAAATTTTGGCTTTACTGCTATCAATAGAAATTTTATCACACAATTTACTGCAGATGGGATTGCCTCAGGCTAGTAGTACTTAAAAGCTTGTACACTGGTCTAAAAATATGCACACAATCTCTTTAATATTTAAAACTTAATTTTAAAAAAGTATATCCTAACTAAAGGTGCAAACTATATAAACCAGAATTCTTTTTGGGGAGTGTATTAGAAACATAGTRTAATAGCAATGCAGTTATTTCTTTTACTAAAGAAACCAAATGAAAAAAATTCTAGAGTTTCCAACACCCAACATATCTAATTTAGTTGGTTCAAACCCAAGAGGGGTTAAAATACAGTATGGATCTAAATAAAGACATGTAAATTATCTTCTTGCAAATAGGATGACTTAACAGTACTTAATATATCATTTAAATGTATGTGACTTTCAGCTTGACAGATGATACACAGATTTCAAAGGATACTCATATCATTTACATAAGACATAGAGCAGGGAACAAAATTAATCTGCAAGCAAGAATGGGAAAGAAGTAACACAAGAAGTGAAGAACTCAAGCAAATCATTGCAATGAGCACTTAAAAGGCTCATTAGCCTATTGGAGTTGAAAACCAGGCGAGGAAAGATAACTACCACCCACTTATGCCTGCATGTGAGGCTTAGAGAGCACATATGGGTCCTTCATATGCAGCCAAGATGGAACAAAACCCGTGGGCACCGGGTTACATCACACACACATCCATAATGTGAGCGTACAGAAATTTGAAAGAACTCCACTTGGAAGAACTCCACCAAAAAATCCCTTTACCATGAAGATATAGTGGACAAAAAGCCTATGCCAAGAACAGACCAAGAGAAATACTATTGAAGCCTTCCTAAATCAACACAAAATACATCAAAAGTACAGAGAATAGGAAAAAAAAAATATATTCAGTAATGGAGAACAGCAAGACATTGGACAGGAAAACTGGGACCTGAAGAGGTACCAAATTAAATACAGCAACAGCAGTTAGATAAACAAGAATTAGAAAAGCAGGCAAACACAAAATAATTCAAGAGCTGTTACTGATATGAAATAAAAACATGCAGGGAAATACAGAGTTTGTTGAGCAAAACAGCCAGGACAACAAGCTCAGTGCATGAGATACAAAGATTAAAAGMGGAGTTTGAAGAGGAGAATGTAACTAGAACTACACCATAAGGTACCCTGCATCATGAAAAATTTAAAGTGACAGATTCAGGCTTATTTTTTGTACTTTCTGAGTTTTTGCTTTTGAAATATACCTGTACCRTACTCTATTCCATGTCAACTGGACACATGGTTAGAAATAATTTATGATCAAATATATTAAAAATTCATATGTAAACAATTAAAATCAAACCCCTCYATATTTGTTGTATAGTTATTTCATTATATATGGCAAATTCTTATTTTTAAGAGCATTAACAAAATATTCTTACTATAGCAACCCTACCTTTTCTCCTTTTAACTCATAGTTGCAATAATGCACCATCCAAAGACTACAGAATAATTGACATCTCTGTATGTTAAGTAACAACAACTTAGAAGAGATGTGGAAAATATACACAAAACTAACACAAACAATTTAAACAACAATGAATAAATACCTACACATGTCAATGTTTATCATGTATATCGGTGACAGATTATGACACTGAAATAATTTCACTGTTCTCACAATATTTTAAATAAAGATGAATGAGGCAATATACATTTTCCAATCAAAATAATGTCTATACTGTAAATCTGGATGTGACTGTACTTCATGCACCTTAGATTCTTGTAGCATCTCCACTGCAGTTGCAGAAATTTCCCTGCAGAGTATTTAACAGCATTTGTGGAATACTAATCTAAGACAGCTTTCCTGATGTGTTGCTATGATGACATTATTGCCAGTATTGCAGATAAATTATTTAAATATAAYGTGTCTGTGCAGGCAGCTATCAGATCTTCTTGCTGCAGTGTAGACATATGCAAAATTTATTAACATTTGGAAAACACTTTTCCGGTAAAAGTGAATTATTTAAATTACACTAATCATGTTCTCAGAGAGGTTAATGGGAAGATTTTACAACACTTTAAAATAATATATATATTGGATTGTTTCTTCATCTACCTACCCATTTTTTAAGTTCCCTTTATTCTTGTTTCTGTTCATTTCCATGGATCCATATAGACTAGGAAAACATAATGTGCTGCTAGAGAAAGAATCATAACATTTTCAATTTTCTCTTTCTATAAYAAAGAAACCTTTCAATCAAGGAATTCTTAAGTAGTGTTCATGAAAAAACATTGCTTACTAAAGTGACAGAAAATGGCATACTGCTGCATTTGACTATTCAAGATTAGTAACAAAAACTATTTTACAGATGATAACAGTGAATCAGCTTGACTCTGAATCATTAGGCATGAATCTATTAATCTTTATGATATATGGATATTACATTATGATATGGTGCTAAACTGGTTGCAATAAAATATTTTCATTTGCCAAAACTGTTAAGTAGATGAAAAACATATTATGACAAGCAAATTAAATTTYCGGGCACTATTTTGGGGAATACATATCATATGAAATCAAAATTTTTATAAAAATCAACATAGTAATCCTAATTAACTATTTATCTGTTCCTACAAGGATAAAAATGGACCATGAATGCCCCAGTTGGAAGCATTTTTCCTCATTTAATTCTAATTCTTGAATATGATTAATAACTTTGTTAATACAGGGCAATGGAGTATTTACGAAAGCACAGCTATGTTGCCTTGTGTTGATCTAATTATTCTTGTCTGGAAAAAGAAAGATAATACAGAAGGCTACTAAACTTCATCTGCTGGCTGATATCAGATTTTCTYATACCTGATTTTCTTCATTTAATTTTCAACTATGTTAGTTTTGGTCTTGAAAATGATTGACACAATGTAACAGCTACATCTATTATATTGAACAACATTTGCTCTAACTCTTACTCCTTTTCTAATACAATGTCAAACACAAGGAGGGAGATTAAAAAATGCTTGAAGAATATGAAGGAAGAAATAAGATATGACAAAGAGGGCTAGGGTCAAAATACAATTCACTATAACTAATTTTATATAATTAATCCCAAATGAATCGATTCATACGATTTTACATTAGTCCTCAGCAAGGATTTTTGTCCAAACAGAAAAAATGTCACAATCTGAAAAGGCAAATGTGGCAGCTACTACAGAAACACCCAGAGCAAAATCGAAAAGGTCACAAGGACTTAGAGACAAGCTTAGACTACTCTTATGTACACAATACTTAGTTCCAGCAAATGTTTGCTTCCACCTTATGAAGGGGTGAAGTTCCAGAACAGTAATTCCTGTGCWGGGAATTTAAAGCTACATGACATAAATGAACTGTTTTATGAGAACATGTGGATTTCAGAATTATGTTTTCTTTAAATGCCGTAAGCCTTATAGCTACATAAATAAATGATGCTGTGACACACTACTGAATGTTAACTCTGGAGTTAATACACAGCACAGGAATTTGATTGCAGAGGTCACTAATGAAAGGTGTCAGGAACCAGAACAAGATACTGAAACCTAGCACTAGAGCTATTAAAAAATCTAAGAAGCTGTCCTACAAACATGAAACATTAACCTAATTAAGTTCAGGGGGATACAATGCTTCAATGTGCCTTGGAGATGGACCAAAAATAACAGCAGTAATAGAGATTAAACAGTGAAAGMGAACCAGACAGCCTTCATATACAGTCTGTAGATCTGTTTGTTTTATTTCAAAAAGGGTTTTTATCAAAGAATAATCTCAGTGTTTGAATTAATTAAAGTGCCAGCCTAAAACATTAACACTCTCCACATTACGTAAGGCTCTTTTAACATAACTTTATCACAAACAGATGTACTGAAATGGAAGAAATGGTTTGCAATATTTTGTTTGAAAAGACAGCCCACAAAAATGGATAACAAAACCTATTTCCTAGACTCTTGCCTGTTTTTAGAGCCAGAGACCTTCACAGGATGCCTTCATTGTACAAACGTAACAAAGCCAAAAGACTTTGTATCTTTCTGTACTCTGCAGCCCAAAACAGAAGATTTTAAGATCAGCATTAATTCCACTTAGTTGCTTCTACTTCTATGTAATTATTCTGCTTACATTACTAATGCAACTAACATAGCCATTTAAAAAAAAACTTAGATTTTTGAAAAGCTTTAATTAAAAAACATTGTTCTTCTACTGCTTTGGTCTTGCTTGGTAAATGCAAGCAATTTTACATGCAMGTCTTCTAATACCTTTATAAAAGCAAGCAAAAAATATAAGTATCAGGTATATTTTCAGGGGTTAGCAAATCCGTTTTCACTTTTCCACTAAGGGAAATGCAGCAACTAAACAGCTGATGTCATTACAAATTACAGAGTGGATCCCATCTAAGTGATGAAATTACAGTTAAAAAGCAAGTAAGAATGAAAACTACCTGATTTCCAACCATGTGACCTGGCTTTTAAAATTATATCCGTCATTTGGAATCCTATCATGACAGTGTTAACCAACACTAACTGGAAAAATGTGAAGATAAAACAGATAACCTATAAGATTAATTTAACTAAGAAACATCAGTGGAAAGGAGGTTCATAAGATTGTAGTCTGAAACATTGTCATTTCAGTGGACAGGAGACACATAAGAGAGGGAAAAAATCTACTTATTTGCATGTAAATRTATAACTCAGATTTACTAAATGAAAACCCCCAATATTATTTATTTATAATTTATATAATTCAGACATACTACCAGCTGAAAATGTGGGTAGTTAAACCTCAGTCCACAAATTGAGRTAATTTACCAAAATAATTTACCACTTTTCCATGCAGAAACCTTCTGCATGGTGCAATTGGCATATTGGAGGTCTCTGTAAATTGTAGTTCCCAACTAAATTGTCAACATAGGAAAAATGACTAGTAAAAAAGCAAAAAAGCACCAGACCTATATTACAGTCTTCATCAATGTAAAATACTGAGAAAAAAATCAGATAGATGATAGATTTCAGCAATTTGTATTCTTTTAAGTAATACGAAGGAAAAATAGAGATACCTTTATACCAAGCTCTCTGAAATRGAAAATAGTAGTCTAAGAGATAGTCGGAGAAAAAAAAATAAAAAAGCGAGATCAAAATATGCACTTCACATTCTTCACACCTCAGTTTATTGATCCACCAAACTCAAATTCAAGACAGTTCCAAAGAAATGTTAGAAGAATGTAAGCTTGCCAAGCTTGCCAGAAGAAATGCTGAATCCACGGCTGACCTTTGACACTCACTCCCACATACTGCAATGCAGGCAGCATTATTGTTCTGTTACCATAACAAACTGACTGGGAAGCTCTGGGCAAGACCAAGAGAACYAAACACTTTTCAAACTAAAGCTATGAAAAAAAGTATTTTAAAATTAAATTTATAGTACATATAACAAAGCTTCAAGTCACCCTATTTTCAACTATGCAACCCTCCCCAGGAACTGTACGGAAAATGCATTATATGAGTCATTCTTGCATGTCATTTGCACATTTATTTGTTATTTTTTTAAAGTTTGGTGGCTTTTTGAATTGATTTTATGAATCAATTATTTTCAATGGTGGGATTCAGTGCTGTTCAAAGAAATGTACTGATTTGTCAAGTAGGAATTTTTAACTGTATCTGTGACAGGATGTCAGCTTCTTGGACTGCAAAGTGAAATTGGAATCTCCTAGAGRCTCATCCTGACAGTCAGACCAGATGGACCATACTAGCTCCAACAAGGAGTACAAAAGAATCTGAAATTCTCAGTAAATTAAAAAAATAAATAAATAAATAAATTGACAGACATAATAGCTCTAGAGAAAGGAGGAAAGATGAGAAAAATACTACATATGAAAAGATGAAATCTAGGAAAAAACAGTTCAGTTTCAATCTGTTGTTCCTTATATAGCAGGTAATATATCCAGGACAAGGTACAAACAATTACCTGATATGGGAGCATGTGTTAAGAGAAAGTGAGAACATCACTTGCCTGATAAGCAACCTGTTACACAACACAGTGATGGATTCCACTGTGCACAACAACACACTGAGAAAAAAGATATCAGACAAATCCACAGATGATGATAAAAATATGATTTCAATACAAGGAATGAAAAGAAAATTMGTCAACACACAGTTCACTTAGTATCTGTTGACAATCTTAGCCTCAATGTACATAAATATTCCACTGTTTCTGTTCACAGCTGAAGCTATGAAAATACAAATAAAAAATATTTTATATTATCTTACACAGAAAAAAACAAGCCAAATCCAGTGAGTTGCCACTCACAATTCAGTARCATRTACCTTTGACCTTAGGGAACTGTAATTCTGCATGGTTTTTCAGAATTTCTACTAAYGTTTTCACTCTAATGAAGATAACCAGTACATAAATCATATTATTAGAGTATAACTTTTAAGACATTCTATGCAACTCTGCAAAGGAAAAGAAAAGCATTGTGAATCTTTCATCAAATATGCATATTTAGATACTTTCAAAACCTTTGTACCTCATATGTATTATTAAATATGAATATAACTGAAGCAAATGCATACATTTTAATTACTTYCATAGTACTTCACTTTAACAGAAATTTTTCAGCTGCTAAAAATTAATTTCCAATACCAACATCTCAAACAGAAGTGTGAGAAACTAAAAATTTTTGTTAAAAGTAAAATCTTTGATAAAATTTTTCCAGTGAAAGAACAGAATGCAGATGCTAGTATTTCTATCCACCTAACATAAGCTAGTACTACTATTTTTCATCATAAATGCTAATCTGAAGCAGASATTTGGGATATTCATAAATATGCTTCATAAAAATCTTATTCTATAAGATCCTTTTTCTTATCCACTCCCATACTTACCTCGTCACCAAAAGTCTAGATCATCATGAAGTAAACTAAGTGCAAGATTGTCTGCCTCATAAGAACAATTCGAGATGGCTTAATATTTACTGAAAATGTTTTCACTGATTCCTCCTTCACTGTGACTATGCCATTTGTGTTTGATTTTTTGTCCTTTCACAAAATTCATCACCCTAAATAAAAATTATAAACTGATCATAGCTGAAARGATCTAACAATCCATGAACAATCTCCACTTTATCATTTCCCGAGCTCCAAATGTTCACTTTCTGAAAATACCGTTTTTTGCCATTTGATTTTAGGTTCCTAGAAATTCTTGTACAATTTTGCCTGTCCTGAAGTGATTGAACACTGAAATGCAGCCCAATTTTATTGCAGAAATCACAGAAAAGGATTAACATACCAGAAATTCTTATCCTAAACTACATTTCATGCAGATATTTCAAAACAGTACTCGGTGGTTTTTAAATAGCAATGGTAAGCATTAAAATCTGTTGTAGTCGAAGTCTGGTCTCCCACTTGAAAACAAGCCTTCACATACAATTTTGCAGGGTTTAAGATAAACCACCAACTATAATATAACTATTAGAATTAATATTAAAATCATCAAGAAAAAGTTGTGCTTTAATCCTTTTACAGGAGCAAGATCCCAAGAACTAGTCCATTACACCAGTCACTTTAGGCTTTAAACAAGGAATTATGACCAAATAATGTACTCTCACAAATTTCTGGTRATCTACAAAACTAAAAATATTACAGCTGGGATCTCACTGCTGTCATGCAAATACATGAAATACTTCTGTATCAAAATTATTTTGAGGACTTTTTAATATTCCACTATTCTTGTGGTTCTTTCCAGCTAGACAATCTGCACCTCAAATAAACTTGATAGCTATTCTTTTTCCACACAGCTTAGTGCAACTCTGAACGCTAAACAAACAAAGCAACCAAACCATACACAATGACATAGGGTGAAAATCAAGAGCACTGGAAAGTTTTAATACACAAGGGTACTAAATCCAGGTATTCTGTGCCATAGTCATGAATGGCCCACTTTTCTTTCTCTACATATCCTTGAATTCATGTAATGAATCAGAAAAGAGGAATTATACTTCTACCAAGTTGTATTGAGAAAATAAATACATTAAGACTGAGAGCACATTSTGACATGGGTTCATTAAAGATGCCACCTAATCTCCCATTTCAGTGTCCCTCCTCATTCTTTTCCAAGGCCAGAAACCAAATAATGGGAGAACTACTGTCCTTTTCCTTATTTTTGGGAGGTCAAAGAGACCTGACAGTAGCAGGAGCAATCTCTGTGCTCAAGCAAAAAAATGTAATGTAATTGTTAGAAATGAGCATGCAAGATGCCATTACCACAAGAATCATCCAGATATGTTTTAAATTTGATTAGTACCAATGTTCATGCTACCAAGCATATTAGTTGTTTGATCTATCCCCTCACACATAATTAAAATACAGAGTATCACACAACATTTTTTGCAAATATTATTAAATCTTAAATCTACCATCTTCTATTCTATTGTATATGTCTAAATGAAATACAGTGAATTCTTGTTACCATAGTAACTACAGAACTGAAGAAATTTAGTTTTGGCATAATTGCTGCATATGTTCATACAAATCACATCTCTTATTCTGAGCATTAGAAATGAAGACACTTCTTAACTCCATTTTTTAAAAATAGAGTAATGAAGAAACAAAAAAATGAGATCAAGTATTTATAACACAACATATTCTTGCTTAATTCACTCATTTGCCTTTCTTTTATAATTAGAGTATATTTTCTTCTTGCATTCTATTAAACCATTAGCTAAGTACTATTTAAGTTATCTTTTTATACTGATAATTAAGCCAGTTCTGTTGTTGTCATTAAATTAAAATTATTATTTTAGAATAATAAATATATTATTATCCAAACATCCAGAAAGAGCTATAGAAACTTCAGCAAAAATAAACACACCCAGCAGCTTGGGACACACTTATTTTACCACTGGTAATGAGGTTCACATTGAATAAGGATATATTTATGTGCGTCTTTAGTTTCAAGAAATAGTAGAAAAGGAAAAAGCACTCTAGGCATGCTGATGCTCAGTCTTACAACAGCATAATTTTCTCAGCAGCATTAAAAAACACGCATTCAGCAGGAACAAATTAACTCAATTCAACCAGTCTATGGGTTATCTACAAATTCCTCTCCACAGCCTTATCAGCTCCCAGAATGAATCTTCARTGTCTCATAAAATCCCCACCCCAAAACAATCCCACAACGCCAAGGGATAGATGAACAGTAGGACGGGGGATTTCTATGTTTTCACTTCAGAACTAGAATTCTTTCATCCTTTCCCTTCTCTGGCTTTCTTTGCTCAATAATTTAGTACTGATTGCATTGTTTCAGAGCTACCTTAACTTATCAAGTTTATTATAATCAGTACCTTTCATTTTAATATTCAGAAATGCAAACAAACATAATTTCAGAAAGAGTTTGGTAATACAGAGCAGACGAAGAGACAAATCAGAGTTAACATTAGCACAGATCATCTCTGCTTGAAAACTTTTAGTCTTGGAAACTCAGAATGTTTTTTCTTAAGCCATCACATATATTAAACAAAACCCTGCAATCATCCAATGCATTGCAAAGAAATACAAAGTAGAAGTCCATGAATTTGTTTAGCACACARTGTAAAAGTTCTAACTTGAAGTACCAACAACATAATTTTCAGTTTACCTTCTCTCCTCAGACCCTTCCCGGTGTGAATGGGCCAAGGTCTTTGTGAACTTGTGGAATTGATCCACACAAATTTTGAAAGCTATGACAGGTTCTCAAAAAAAAAAAATTATGATAAAACAAGAATAATGGATGGATGAATTAAAGTTCATATTATTCRAAATAATCACTGTTTTTAACAAGATGTCTCATGGCTGTTGCAAATAACAGAGAAACAAGGCTAAAAATATTTTATAGCATCACCATGACCACAAGAATCAGTGAAGCCTGGTTTTCCACAGGTTCATATGCAACACTCCCTCACAGAAGCCCAGTGTCACTGAGCCTGACCAACCTAGCTTCCCCTGGTATTCCCTTCTGTGCATGTGCACAGGACTTTTGGAGCTTGGCTGGCTATTCAGGAGGTGTCAATCAGTCAGCTGACTGCTACCCTACAGAATATGTAAAGGGATAATTTATAACTTCTTTCTTTCAGATAAGGAAATAATTTGGGTCTGCCAATTTTCATGAAACTTGGAAGAGTTTACCATCTTTGAGGCTCCTAGCCATCTGTCAAATCTGGTTGTAAAAGACAAAAGCTACTGGAGCACAGGCACTGGCAGACCATATAGAGTGACAGCACATACTTTGTTTCTTAGATGCACAAATCCTCACCCCTTTACTTGGAGGGTCCCTACAGTGACCTCTGTCATTTGCTTCATAACCTTTCCATGAAACCATTTTGTCAGGGTCTTAAATTTTACTATTTCATCATTAAAACATACACAGATAAAAGAGAAAAGGACCTTGTACATGCTAAAAACAAAAGAAAAATATAGGGAAAAAAAGACAAAAATGAGTGAGAGAATGTAGCACGAGGGTGCTGGAAATARCAAAGAAAAACAGGTGGGATAGTCGATTCAAGGAAGGAAAAGTGCTTGCAAGCAAAGCTAGAAAACATACTTTACACAGCAGGAAAATGAAGTAAATACAAAGATACAAAGGTGAAAAAGCAAATGAGAGCTAAAGGGGGGAAAAAAAAAAGAGACTGACAAAGCCTATGTGCCAAAACTGGAATGGGGCAATACAAGTAAAAATGRCAGAGTGTCTGTAAGAGTAAAAAAGAAATGGATTACTTAATTAAGCATTTTCAGAGTTCCATGGCAGAGCAGAAGGAATCCAGCTAGGTAAAAAAATTATTTTCTCTTTAGTGGTAACAGAAGCGTAGAAGAATGTAGAAACCAATTCCATTTTCAAAACATTGCCTCAATTGATTGAAAGATTTAAGGCAATTTCAACTAAATCTAAACAATTTCTGACAGATGCATGTTAAATCTGTTTTAATATCTTTTACTGACAGTTTCTACCAGACATCTAGAAAAACTTAAATCAAGCTTTTTAACCATCTTTGTCATTAGTTAGCATTGTAATGTATAATACAACCTTGTCACATCTGTATGGACACGGAAAACAACAGATTGCATTCATCTTGTAAACAACTTCCTGAGGATTTGAGAACTGCTATCACTTCCCTTCTCCACACTAAACAGAAAAAAATCTTCTGATTTTTTACCCTCCCATCCCAGAGATTTTACTGTTCAACTTTTTTCTGCTCTCCTTCTCCAAGCTCTCCCCAGCTGGCCCAGGTCATTCCAGACATACACCTTAAGGACGCCACAGCCCTCCAGCTGAAGCCTCATTGTCTTGGGTTAGGTGGAAAGTGCAGCCAAAAATGATGTGTTCTATTACCATCTCCATGAGATATGATAAATTAAGATTAGGTGGGGCAGTGTTCTTTATCCTCTTGGAGACTCAGCCCTGATCACACTTCTGAGAAGCAGCAGCCGCTCTCTGGGGTTCATCTCTGTTAATGGGCCATCGGGGTCTCCTGTGGTGTCTCGGAATTATCTCATCCTATTGTGAGATGCCCCTCCCAGGGGGAAGAACTGAACATTCCTACCTGCACATAAGCTAAGGCCTGGAACACTACAGGGCACTACTTCCACTTGAGTTCCAGGGAAGAGCTAGAGATCCACCACTGGACCTACACGGATGAACCAGACCTTTCTTCAGGATCACCACTTCAACAAGACCACTCCAATGGGACAGCAGCCACCATCTAACAGGACTGCTACCACCACCCTGACCAACAGGGTGGYAGGTTGTATTCTGACTTTGTCAGTTYAAGCTGTATTATTGCCTTTATTTTAATTTTTCCCATTAAATTGTAGTTCTGACTTGCAGTCCCTTGCAACATATTTGTGTGAGGCTACTTCCTCCACCGTCTTGATTTCAAATAAGCACACTCACCTAAGAGGAGTGGGCTTTTGGTTTCATATCCTGATAAAGCTCTTGAGTCTATCCCGACAGCATTAACACTTGTTTTCATGGTTAGCACTTCAACCTACAGGTATTTTCATGCTTTATCTAGCATTTTCTTKTCCTCTGTACCCATTATTTTTGCTTATGGATAGCACTTGGTACTTTWTCCTTGTTCTGTACTCTATTCTCTGAATTCTCAAGATCATTTCACCTTCCAAATGATCCTGTCCTTCAGAATGCTTGCAGCTCCCCTCCACCAAGATGTTTTGTTCAAACTGGGAAAGAATTACAAGTAGCAAGAGCTTGCAGCCAGCATTATTCCATTGTTCTTCAGTGCCATGCATAAGACATGGCTTTGCTGGTTCTGTGCTCTTTCAAAGAAAAGAAAAAAAGAAGAAAGGAATATTTTAAAATGCTGATCCATCTCTATTTGATTTCTCATTTTAAGCTTTATGTATTTTATTACTTTTTGTTTCAGAGGGACTTGAAGTTAAATAGTAATTTTAGCCATTATGTATATTATATAAATAGTTCACTTGCAAAGATTAAACAAAATGAGTTGAAAATTTGGCAGGATTWTGCAATCTATTTAAAATAAGAAAAGGGGCAAAACACACCACCAAATAGCGTTAAATTGCATCTGTGTGTTCTCTAGCTGGAGGAGGTCTTGCCTAATTCCAAATCGAGTGCTGAGTAACTATAAACACTCTTGTTCAGTTGGAGTAAGATGTATTGTGTGGCCCTGCTCACATCTTAGCAGCTAGTTAAGTCTTGATGTTATATAAAAGTCCTGTTTAAAAAGAAAATTAATAGAAAATATTTTTATAAGAATTATAATTATTTTATAAGGATTCAACATTAAAGGAAAGACTAACTTACAACATTGAATATAGCTACATTAAGAGTACATTCTTGTACCTCCCATGCAACAAAACCATAAAAAATTACTGCTCTGAGGTAAAATTTTGCATGACAGGAAAATTAAAAAAAAAATAAAAATAAAAAGAGGAAAAAAGACCAGAAAAACAATGATAGATAAAAAGCCAGCAATATCCCCAAGATAATTGGAGTTGCTGCTCACTCAAGCAAATTCTTTCTCACCATTGTCCAAAGTGAGACATCCTAAACCATAAAAAGTTTACTTTAAGAAATGTGATCATTACCTTCACTTGGTTTTTATGCTCCATAATTTAGCAATTAAAATTAAATTTTCAAATAAAGCTAAACAACACATGGTAAGATTAACATGTAAATAATTTTTTTTAAATTTTATAGTCAATTTTACTACATATTTGAGCAAAGAGAATGCAAGGAAGAATTTCTGCTAGATTTACTCTCTTTCTAAATTTTTTTATCACAGATTTGCTCTCAAATGCATAATGGTTCACTTTGTACAGAATTCAAAGATCATATAAATGTCCATTYTTTGCAAAATATCAGACCTGAGACAACATCAAACCTAAAACTGTCACCTAGAGTGCAGTTACTGCTCCCATATCCTCTCTTCATTTTGTTCCATCTGAAGTCTCTCTATAAAAGGGTTTATATACATATTTATATACATACATATAGATATATATACACACCAATGACCATCATATCTACATCTTAATACCACACCTTAAAGTGAGACAAACTCTAATTTCACAGAGGCTGTATAATCTGAAGAGATCAGAACATTTACAAGAATTGAGAGCCCCTCAGTAGCGAAGCAGGCTTAGGAGACACAGGTATCAATTTTGTACATTTTAGTGGCACATTGTCACTAGAGACAGCCATGCTGCAACTCCAGGAGAAATAATCTCAGAGTACTATAAATCAAACCTCCAAAACTTTAGTCAGTCTCTCAACTGCCAGAAGCATGTTCAAATGAAAGGATCTCATTTAGCAAACATACTCAGTTTTTTTCSAGTCAGGGCAGTTTGATAGAACATGATGAGTCTCAAAATCATCAYCTACTGTATTTTCATTTGGGATCATAACTCAGCTTTCAATGTACATCTCAATATGATCAATACTGAAAAAAACCAAGAAGGAACTTCTGCCAAGGGCATGTTCTGATGAAACATTCAGTCAAGCCTACAGGAACTGCATYCGTGAGCTTATCCCTGGYAGTGCTCAAGGCCAGGCTGGATGGGGCTCTGAGAAACCTGGTTTAGTGGAAGGTGCCCCTSGCCAYGGCAGCAGGGCTGGAACTAGATGATCTTTAAGGACCCTTCCAATCCAAACCATTCTAAAATCTGAGGAAATTCAAAACCYACTCTATTGTCCCACTTCTGCCAGATCAATGCTTTCCAACTTTCAGTGCTTGCACATCTAATGCCCTGAAACCAGCTCAATTTTTCATGTTTCCAGTTAGAAAGCTGCTGCTGTAATTGATTGTGCAATGAAAAGTTATAGTGGTCAACAGTATTCCATCATCCAACATTTGGGAACCACTATTTGAAAGAATAAAGCCAATTTTTTCGTCTTTAATTCTTTCATTTATACATTATTAGTTGCTAATAAACCTGCTGCAGAGCAGTTCCCATGGTTGCTGCCAGTCCTGATTATTAAAATAGGAGTCCTGGAAATTCCTGCATGATGTGAAAAGCCTTTTCACACAACTTTAAGTAGAGACTAGGAATCATGGAGGGCTTAAATGGCACTCTTAATTAAATCTGGTTCCCTCATGGGAAGTATATGCTCAACCTTCCATACTGCTCCTTTATTTTAAAGATAGGAGGCTAAAAGGAGGTTAAAGGAAAAGGCAAAAGGAACCTCATGTGTATTGACTTCCAAGTTGCCCTTTTCTTCCACTTTCAACACCTTGTACTGCACCAGGAAAAAAAAAAAAAAAAAAAGACATTCTGGGGACAGTCCAAAAACCCAAAAATCAATTTCTCCTCTATTCTGTGTCCTTCTCATCACTTCTTGGCGTATACTTTATGTGAAATCTAGTATATTTGACTTCAGATTGTATGTTTTTAATGAGAACAAAAAAGAGGAATGATGAACTCTTCACCTYACTTCACTTCAGTTCCTCAGTATAATCTTGGTGAAGACAAGATGGGGCACTACTAAAGTAATCACACAAAAGCAGTGAGTTTTCAAAATCTGCAGTTTATTAAATCTCTTTCTCTACACACATATATCTCAAATGAAGACTAACTATATCTGCATTCTGTTGTCCTGGCAACATCTGGGTGACTGCTGTAATACCAGACGCAGGTGGTTTACAAACCTCAAGGAATATTGTCCAGTTTCTGTGTACTACTAYTATGYCTATTTAAGMATCAAAGGGATAAAAAAAATACAAATGTGTTCTTGTAACTRCAATTATTTTTAGTAAATGTTTACRTCAAGCCACAAAGCARATCTAAGAGCTATTGTGAMAGGKGCTACAGCATGATCTGGAAGAAATGGCAATATCAGCTACACATCTTCCTTCATTCTTCTGGCAGGCTCCATCAGGGGCACAGGCCAGCACCACCATTAATCYCTTGTACTGTGCTGTAGGTTCAACATTTGCAGCAAGAATCACTGAAYAAAGGAACCTGTAAAACAGACACTGACTTCAAAGCCGGTTCTAACAATGACGTTTTCATTGCCAGCTCCTCCTGGTAAATGGAGAGGCAACTTGAAAAGCAGTCAAAACCACACTTACATCTCCAATAATGTTGCATTGAGGTAAATACCTCAAAATAAATAGCCTTTCATAGAGAACAAAAAAAAAAAACCTTCAGAAGAAAGAACGCAAGAAAACTATGGGGCAGCAGTTAGTAGGAAAATAAATACCATGTTCTGTTATTTTACAGGCTTTAAAATCACAACTTTAGCCTTTAGCAAGACTGAAGAAAGGAGATAGGTAAAGGTGATAGATCCTGCATATTTATGGTCCAGGCTAAATCCAGGACTTCAGATCCCCAAGCTGTTGCAGCTATTTCTCATATTTTAATTAAACACTTCTTATTTTGCAAAAGTTTYTGCTTTCTTCTGTGCTTTTCCAAGGAAAAAGGAARCTACTCTTGAAGCAATAAAGTCATTCTTTTGAGTCACAAATATATGACTCTTTTCATCATTACTGTGTTTGATCTTGTGGAGTAGTTATTGATCTGGGTAACCAWTGTGAAACAAAGAACTTGTTGTCTAATCTTCTGATTGCTATGATAAGAGTGGCTATCCTTAGCTGTAGATTTCTAAAACAAATTCAGAAAAAAAATTATTTAGATAGCTGCCAGCTAACTGACATTTTTTAAAAATTTAGATGATGTTAGTAAAAACTAAATTTATCCAGAATTTGAGTGTCTTTGTAGTAAGCTGCATAATTTATTCATAATGGGAATACAGCTTCAAGAGTGTAATAATATATTCATTAATCTCATAAAAAGCATTGTCTGGTGCCTTTTTTATCTTAGRAGAGCATTAAGATTATTCTTACAGTTCAACACTAAAAGTTATGTTTTAAAAGTTACTGAAAAGAAACAGGAATGAGCACATAATATTTTAATCAYGTATTGGTACATTAAGAAAAATTTAAAAGTTTTAAAAGTGTGGAATTATAAGCATATAAAAGATGGAAAACATCCCATGTAGATCCTCAGCTCCTACTTAGCATTTTACCATCTAAGTATTTCCAGTGAATGTCTCTTTAGACCTTTCTTATAACCTTTCACCCTCATTAAAGACCAGCTAATACTTCAATAGAACTAAGAAAATCATGAACACGCACTGTGAAATTTTTGTAGCTTTATCTTATAGGCCAGAGAATGTAAAATGACTCAACAGAGAATATTACAAGAGCACACCATATGCTAAAATATAGATTATTTTGCTTCTCTGCAGGTTTCTTCTGAACCTGCTCTTTTCCCATTTATTATTGACAGTAAAATATATGCTAAATCAATCCATAAAGGAAGTGCAGATGGTCTGCAGTGGAATGTGTGTTGCAGAATAGGAAAATCTGAAAATGTGGGACCAATTGTGCCTTTTTTTCCAGCCTACACACAAAGCATACGCTGCAAACAGAAGCTGCAAGAAGATGAGCTCGTAGCACCAAAAGCTGAATTGTGATACTRGAATTCAGGATCTGCTTCTTTCATCTTCCCTTCTGCAACACAAGTGAGAATGACAAAATGACAAAAGAATGTGAATGACAAAAAAAAACAAAAACGTGAATGACAAAAGAAAATTACAAGACCAAAGATAATATTGTGTATCTTCTCCAATAATGAAGAATATGAAAGACCAAATGTTGGAGAAAGGTTAATCCACCCAGCAGCAGCCCCAGGCCAGCATCCATAGCAGTATTTCTACACCTAGCTGCTAACTAGGAACTTAACTCAATGCTTTCACTTAAAATGAGGTGCCTAAAATCACCTATAACTCACATTTTCAGCACCTGAGTTTACACTTCTCTCTGCTCTGTATCTCAAGAAATGGAATGGAATTGCCCAGACTCAAGTTGCCTTGAACCAGAGAGTTGCTAAAATAATGCAGCTTTTATTCCCTCCTTTTTTTCCTTCTTTTTCATGCTTCAGCAGGAATAAATTAGATGTCCAAGTTCTGGCTTTAATTCCAAATATGGGAACATAATTGACTTAACACAAATATTGTAAGGCTTAGCACAATAGTAACACAAATTTTGGTAATGTATAAACTGCAAGAAAGTCCTACTCACCCTTCAGTCATAGGAGGAATGTATAAAGTTGACACCCTCTGTAATTGCTCCTTAAATGCATTACAAATGTTTCAGCAGACTCAAGGAGAAAATTTATTTGTTTAGCAGACCATCATTTTCATTAAGTACATTTTCAGAACAAAACCAGATCATGAGGTTTCCTTTTAAAGAGTTTTTATATTTTCAGCCTCTATGTAATATGTTAATAATAGAGTATTGTCTTATGTGGGAAAATAGAATGTGTGTCCCAGATTCACTTCATAATGTCTGCTTTCTACAAATCAAATAGTGCAAAATTAATCGTATTTAGCATAATGAGTTTCCCATTCTGAATCTTTGAGAAACTCCTRGGGTGATGGAGGAAAGTTTAAGTTCTTCCTGTATCACATTTAAAGCTCACCATGTAATATAGAGGGTGGGAGAAAATGAAATGTACTGCAGGATATACTATTGCTGCCCCATCCCCAGTTTTTGTAATTACATTTCAGGGCAAAATGTGAATAACYCCCCAAAGCAGCTGCATTATTGGAGAGAAGACTAAGCAGAAAGACTGTTTTATAAAAAGTTCATGGAAATACATGAAGCAGAGATTTGTTGAAGGATTTTTTTATTGCATCTTACAGATTMTTCAATGAAATGTATTTGCAAATTTTACAGTAATGTGATACAATTATTCAGAGTGCATTCATAACTGAAAAAAACTAGTCAGATGGAATCAAAACAAGCCACTTCAGATCAGTACTCCAGCAATGGATGAGAGCTTCATACTGGAGGGAGAAGATTTTTTGGCAAGTTTAGAGATCTCACATTTTTTTATTATTGTCTCAAAAATGCCGTACTTGGCATTGCCTAAGCAGGGTGATAGGAGCAGATGACCTCCAGAGGTCATTTACAACCTCAACTATTCTGTGATTCTGTGTGAAATGCTGAAGTATTTGAGTTAAATTTGGTGAGGCATAGTTTAAATCCCTCGAGGGATTGCACACGTGAGCCAGAGGAACGGGAGGTATTGGTTTCTTGCACCTGGGTTGGCTGCTTCRTTACTGGGTTACTGAATGGGAGCAGTCAGCTCTATGTGGATGTCTATCTGCTTTTCTTTTACTTTCTTTCAACTGCCAGAAAATATAAATTATGTTACAGCATAAACAATATGTTTAATTTAGCATAATTTTTTTTCCTTAGTGTAAAAAGCCACGGATTTGGTTCTTTATGACTCATTCCCACCACATACATTTTTCACTTTGGCTGAGAAGGCAAATATTCAATTATTCATGCAACTCTCTTTAGAACACACCGCAGCTATGACAATGCTGGAAAGCCAAATATTATGCTTTAAAATGGTGCCTTGGCTGCCTAAACTAATAAATACCCCTGCACATGATTGTTATCATGGCTTCTCACAAAACTGCAATGTCATGTGCTAAAATGCAGGTTCTGTGACCATAGGTACTTTTTTCCAGGGTTTGCTTTTCTATGTCTAGGTATATAAATGCTGTCACTGCTCCAATCTCTATCAGTAGCAGGGATTCTGGGTGATACTTATATACCTCCTTCTGTGTAACCAATTTCTTTCTGATTCCTGTATGACTAAAAGGAACTGTCACTAAAGAAATAGAGTTTCTCACTTGAGTCGAGTAGGTTTGCACTGAACAGCTGATAAAGATCATATCTGGTATAAAACTACATGGCACAGGGAGACAGACATTGTCTTCCAACCATTATGAGGTGAGAGATGCAAATTTTTGTGACAGAGCTGTTGATAACTCAGAAGCTGCTGCCATGAATTTAAAAAGAATTCCCCACTCAGATCCAAGCAGGAAAACAAGGTGAGGCATGTGAAGATAGTGCACACAAACACAGGCTACAGGCATTATACACACAGAGTAATTTAAAGTAGACAGTAGAAACAAGGCATTAATAATAGATATGGAAATGCATCACTGTGTGGATGGACATAATACTGTTTGCAAAACTGTGTTTGACTTTATGTTCATTTAAAAGTAAGTTATGGATTGGAAAATTCTGAACTTAAGACTGAAGAATGACATAAGAATCAATTTCTGAMAAATAAGCAAAAAAGAAACATCGATTGAAACCAGCTGAGCATTTCTTCCCAAGAAATACATCTGTGTATAAGGAATCATAAAATATGGATCTGTGTTTCTACATAATCCAGAACGTGTATATTAACACATGATTGTCAGCAGTCCTAACTAGAAATTGCCCATTAGGGAAACCACTACCTATGCCATTGACTCTATGTCATTACTTCCCATTTAAAAATTCTTACTTTGCAACAATATAGACCATGAATCTTTATCTGAAAAGGCAAACGAAGCCCACCCTGGACAAAGACAAATGTTCCACGGGCTTTAGTTGAGATTAATGTGTGAATTAACATATGCATACCTCCAAACACAAAAAGAATGCATGTCCTGTAAACAAATTTTTAACCTAGAGGATTTCATTGCAATTAATGCAGAAAAACATATACATTCTTTCCTTTTTTTTTTTTTTTTTTTTCCCTAGGATCCCTTCCTTAACTAAGCCCTCCTATTAGATGATACTGAGCCAGGAGAGGCTCCTGAATATATCTTAGATTAACATAATTATACACAGCAAGTCGCTGTGTGGTACTTAGTTCCCAGCAGGGGTTAAACCACGACAATATTTATACACAATATAATAATAACAGCAGCAGAAAGCAGTGGTGTAAATTTGAGATGCTTTTCCATTTTTTAAAATAAAATTTACAGTAGACTTAACAATGAGATAAATAGCAAATATGAATACCTCCCAAATTGTGCTCCTGGCAACAAAAAATGTTTATTCACTTGGAAGCTGTCTAGAAGCTGAAGTCTTGCCAATTATTTAATCTTATCTCTCACATATGGCAAATGATAATATTTTTCATTATTTATAATATAGCTTAAATGAAGCTTAAGGAAAATACTTAAAGATAGATTAAAAGAATGAATGTTTTCATAACATTCTTCAGTTTTTTCAGACTGCAACTGATATACTCAAATATGCATCTCCCCTGTCAGAACTGTCATTCAAAAGTTGTCATGGAAGCCCTTAGGTCTCAAAATTTCCTCATTTTGATTAGCTTTCAAAAAGAAAGCCGATTAAACTGCGTATACTTTAGTGAATTTTGAGAAAGCAATTGTGTTTTGTAACTATCAGCATGCTGCCTAGATAATACAAATAGTTAAATTATATGTACTGACAATAGTCCAGATAGTCACAGCAGTGATGCTCTTAGACCTGTAATTATATTTTTTAGTTTGAATTCTTATTAAAATAGCCCTCATAGAAAAGGTTTTAAGAAATCCAACAATGAAAGAGGCTTTTTTTTCTGAACTTTGAAAATCTACAATGAATGTAATGAATTTTTAATCTAGTGAACATTTCAGATAAGTCTAAAATGTATGTTATCTGTTAAYGTTTGTTTTAGTTGGAGAAAGTGGCATTCTTATTTCACATCATTATCTTCACAGATATTTCTGAATAATAAAATCATGTTTTGCTATTCATTTCTATTTTCATGGTACATTATCTAGTGAGAGCACAAAACTAAATAATATATATGCAATGGATTTTGAGAAAGCATCCTAAAGGTTTTGTTACATTGTGAACAAACAGCAGAAGAATTTTTTTTATTATTTTTATGGTCATGAATGCTCACTATCTAAATTGTCTAGGAGTATATGTAATAAAAGATCAAAAGAGATAGTAAAAAATGGATCTCTTTTTCATATTGGTGTGTCCAAGCATGTGAACTATTAACCTGCTATCTTACTTTTAGTACTCGTGAAATGTGTTAAATACATTCAGATGTAAGARTATATGTTTATTTCAAAGGTGAAAATGAAGCCAGATGAAATTGCCAAGTAAGAGCTCATTACATTTTAAAGAAATGCTTCATTTCTCTATGGTAGTTAAAAATTAACTTAGTAGTTTGGACATATCACTGCTGCAGCTTCCCCATATTTCAAGTAGAATTCATTTTCTGGATAAAAAGGTTCCTTTGCAAGATCCTCCTTTCATTTAAAAAATACTGCAGCAGATACAGATTAATTAGAAGGTGTGAGTAATAGAGTTATCTATCAAAAACTAGGAGTTTTCAGAATGTGCTAACATTACTTGGAATTTGACAGTGGAAATATTTTTTCAGAAGTTCTGTAGTGATCTACCTAGAATTTTAATTCCATTAGGATTCACTATTTTATCATCTGGATTTTTACCTACTGCATTGAAGCAGAAGTGGGAAACCAGAAGCATTCGGAAGGTTCAGTATACAGGAAGCACAGCGGACTCTTGGGAAGAGGTGTTTGGCTGCTGAAGGAGTTATCTGAAAKAAAAAGGGAAAGCAAATGCAGCTGGAACCTAACATTTTTATTTCAAATAAAATGTAAATTGGGGAGGGGAAAAGAGGGGGAGAGAATGGCACTCTAAATGACAATCTACAAACACAGTATTTCTATTTCTAGCAAAATAGTATTTAAAAATGTGAATCAAATTGAAACCTTTTCYTTTGATAAAGTCAATTCTGTTGCTGTGGACCTCCTTTGCTTCAATACCGAAATGATATTGAGTCCCCAAAATATTCCATTCCATATTTATCTTTCATTTTCTCTGAACAGCTCTTCTGTAATGTTGTCACTGTTTACAAAAACAATATCTACACAAAGTAATGCTCGACTGGTTACATGAGCATTCAGAAAGAAATGCATTACCTACCACATCTTCATTTGTGGTCTCACAATTTACTAGTAATATTTGTTCTGCAATTTGTTTCTRAAAAGGCTACTGTTAATAACACTGTCCCTGGTAATCTTTAGAGTTGTTATAWATATGGAAGCAATCTAAAACATTCACTGGTACAGGAAATTTATGTGTTTACATATTTAATGCATGAAGTGTAGATAGATTTCTGAACTGACTATATTTATGTTACATTTAAATAATGAACATTGTCCCAAATCAGAGAGCCTCTTCTATGGTTTTCTACAAAAGTTCTAGCCAGACACAAAAAAAAAATAGAAATAATTCCTGACACATAATTATGTTAAATAATCATAGTAAAATTATTCAGTATTGCTTGTTCTGCCAGATRTAGTAACAGCTCTTTACATACCAAATAGTATGTAACCATGGCAGTAGACTACCTCTCATTCTTTTATATACATTTTATCTGAGCTGAGGTTTTAATCAACAGACACTGATTATTCTCTTAATTCTGTAAATAACCAAGTAACTGTGACAAGATACGTTTTAACAGTCAAGGATTTAAAATACTCGAATATTATTGGAATATTCTTGTTAATCACTGAAAGTAAGCCAGTATCCATTTATGATGAAAGAAAATGAGTAGTGAAYAAAAACAATTTAAAATGCCAGTCTTTATCTACAAATGATCTGCATTTTTATGGTACCATTATGAAAGAGTAATTTTATAATTAATACTTAATTTTCATGAGGAATTAGTTTAAATAAATTATTGATTGTCTCCTAAAGAAAAGAACCAATTTAAACAAAAGAGAATCTGTTAATTAAGTTGATTACTCTCAATAAAACCAACAGTGATATTTTAATTATATTTTCAGTTACTCAGTTCAGACAACATGACAAATCTGTTACTTTCTAATGAAATTTTTAGAACTAGTTGTTTTCATGAACTGAATAGCCATGTAACTTCTGATGGAACTCTGCTTTTAGATCATAAAAAAAAAATGAAACACAACATGAATGCAGGTTTATAAAATGTTACATGTGCTKACAAGTGTTAGTTGTGCTTTTTACTTGCTAATATTGCTTCCCTTGCAAATTCTAAGGCTTGTGGAATGATGCCCATGAGCGATRGATTATGGAAACAGGAATTTTAATAAAATTTCTAAAATCAACCTTCCCAGTTTAAATAGTGGGGGCTGGAAAAAATTCTGGTCTCACGAAGTCAATGACAACATTCCTACCAATTTTCTTCTGCTGAGTCTAATTCCCCATTTTTAAATTTTMACCAACATCAATTGAAAGTAGTCTGTGTTGCTGTTTGAAATATTTTGTTTCTTTCAACATGACTGATACTTTTTAAAGATTAAAACACTTGCAAAATGCAATTATAAGGAGAATCTTCACCACTAAAGGGGAATTAAGTTTATACTTTTGTGTAGGTTTTTTAAATAAGAAAATTAAAATCTGAGAAAATTATGATAGGTAAGGCTAGATGTTTGTATAAAGTTTGGCTAAGCTATTGAAGATTTATTTYCTTATATGTACAATGCTGCCTACCACTCATTTCCTAAAATAAAGCACTTTATGCATGCAACATCTGAATTCTTTAGAGGCTTAAATASATTTAAATAATGATTCAATACAAATTATTATTTGTGGTCTCATGGACTGAGAACAAAGGCTGGAAATGCAGGATTCCTTCATTACTAACTAAATGTCTACTGTAAAGGTCTCAYGGAGAAAGTGAGCTCCAAACAGCTGTTTTACATTTTTAATGTATTTGTCTGGAACGAATTGCCTGTCTTTATTCAGTYCGTACAATACACATGAATTACAACAACATTGTCAAGATGTATCGGARGAGGACAAATCAAAATGTAGGGAACAGATATATCCCAAATATGGTCATAATTRTTCCATAAATTACTAGAAGGCATGTCAACAGCACTATGAATAGTATTGACTTTCATTCCTGAGTTACAAAATGTCGTACATTTTCTGAATTATTTATTTGGAAGAACAAAGCATCTGTTTCCAAACAAAATGTAAGGAAACTGTTTGAAGCATTGTATTGAGTCTGTGTGGCCAGATTTTGGTAGYGGAGGCTGCAGGGGTGGTTTCTATGAGATACTACTAAAAGCTTTCCCATGTCCTAGAGAGCCAACACCATCCAACTCCAGGACAGAGCCACTGCTGGCCAAGGCCAAATCCATCAGTGATGGTGAGAGAGCCTCAGGGATACCAGGGTTAGGAATGGGGGGGGGGGAAACTCTTCAGTTGCAGTCAGAGAGAGATATGACAGTATGTAAGAGTAACAGCTCCATAAACATCAAGGTCAGTGTGGAAGGAGGAGGAGGAGGAGGTGTTTCAGATGCTGGAGCAGAGATTCCCCTGCAGACCATGGTGCAGACCCTGGTGAGGAGCTGTGCCCCTGCAGCCATGGGGGACCACAGGGATGTAGAGATCCACCTGCAGCCCATGGAWKACYCYRTGCTGGAGCAGMTGGATGACCAAAGGAGGCTGTGACCCCAGGGGAAGTCCATGTTGGAGCAGATTCACTGGCAGGACTTGACACCCTGTAGAGAACACAGAGGAGCAGACTGGACAATCATGGGTGGATTGTCCCCCATGGGAGGGAGCCATGCTGGAGCAGGGGAAGGGAGAGAGGAGTTCTCCCTCTGAGGAGGAAGGAGAGGCAGAGACAGTGTGTGATGAACTGGCTGTAGCCTCCATTCCCTGTTCCCTCTGTGCCCCTGTGGGGAAGGAGATGGACAAAATCATGAATAAAGTTGAGCCTGCAGGAAACGGAGGGGTGTCAGGAAGGYGTTTTAAGATTTGGGTTTATTTCTTGTTTTCCTACTCTGATTTGATAGCTAATAAATTAAACTTATTTATTCAAGTTGAGTCTGTTTGCCTGTGACAGTAACCGGTAACTGATCTCTCCCTGTCCTTTTCYCAACCCATGAGCCTTTTGTTCCATTTTCTTTCCCTTGTCCAGCTGAGGAGGTGAAGGATAGAGCAGCTTTGGTGGGCACCTGGCATCCAACCAGGGTCAACACACCACAAATATTAATATCATAAGTACATAAATCCAAAATATCTGCATCTCAATCTTTTTACATTTTTTWATCAACCAATTATGGGACACACTGAGACTGTTTGTAATCCACAAATATACTACATGGATTACTCAACTCCATAAAGGTATTGAAGTCTGGCTTTTAGGAATAAAGGTCAAAACCTATAAATTCCAGTGGGGTAATATTCTGTGACCTGAAATCCCCAGCTGTAGAAGACAGAACACTGCTGGCAGTATTCAAACAATACTGAAAATTTGCATTTTAAAAGAATAACAATCTGCAAAAAAAAATGGAACAGTGGCAGCTAAAAGAGTCAATATATTACATTTTACATATAATTATTTTATGCCTATTTGATCACAAAAAATTATTTAGTTCTTACTTTTTCGTGCTCTCTGCTGATAAAAAAAAACAAAAAAACCAAAAAAAAAAAACAACCAACCAATCTCTTTGCATAGTAAAAGCGCATACATTTACTTGGGGACAAAACAAACAGCAGGATTAGTGTTGTGTACCTATCCCTGGAATCAGATAAAAATAATGTAGACTAATAATTACCTCAGCTTGTGAAGTCTTAATATTTGAAAGCAGAGGCATAGGAATTACACAAGTAAGGCACACCATGTTGACTCCACAGTTTCTCGTAGTGAAAGTAWGGCAATCCGTGGCTGAATTTTAATTCAGTAGCTCATATTTTCAGCAGCMAAAAGTAACTTCATTAAGAGTAATTTTCTTCAAGCTAAACCTGATCAACTGAATTGAAACCTTTTGGACTATATTTTACAATGCTTGTCAGTCACAAAATTGCAAAAGCTGAGGAGATCTAAGTTTAAAGAATCATTTGAAACTGAACACAGTTATGACAATTTAGCTCACTGTGCTCCAAGCCTCAAACTCTTCAGAAAATGGAATTACTAAAAWAGAAAAGAATCCAGGCATACAATCAATATTCCTTATTCAGAAATAAAGAGAGGAAGAGAATTCAGGATATACAGCCTTATAATAGTACAATAATTTATTCTTACGTTTGCATCTGTGCTGAAAACACCTTTGTACAGAATTGCCAAATTCATTCAGTTTTGCAGTCTGATAAAATTACTGCTGGTTCATATCTTTGTGAGGTTTCATTTGTGCAAAATATCCAGAAAGCTGCTGTCATTGGCCAGCTGACAATTTTTTCCCCCTCAGCCCACGGACTGGACTGCTCCCATGCCACATTTCAACATTTGACTTTCCCTAGAAATCTTAATGGAAAAAAAAAAACAGTGAGGTAATAATTTTTCACTGGGAAAATTTATTTTTCAAATATCATACAACTTACCTTTATACATATAGAAATATATATAAATTCTTTCATATGGTAGCCTCAGAGACCAAACCAAGATCAGATTTCTTCTTTATTCCATGATGTATACATACCAAGAGATTTTCAGTCCCTGTTCTGACAAGCTTTCAATTTGAATAAGCAAGGAAGACAAATGGAGGAAGAAATGAAATATTAATATCTCTAGTTCGAGTTGGAGAACTGCKAGAGAAAAAGCAACTGACTTCCAGGGATTCAAAGCACGAGTAGAGCCAGGATCTGAGTACAAAATTTCTGAGACAGCACAGCATCTCGATTTGAACATTTTCTTTTTTCTGTGCCTTGYAGGATTTCACATATGATACTTTTTTAACCAAATCTGGTTTGCAGTCCTGACTGCAGCGACCACAGTTTTGCTTGTTCAGACCAGAATAACCATCCTCCATTTATTTTGGAACCTGAAACTCTTGTTCCAACCTCTTCCCCACAGAAGAAATGCCAAAGGAAAAGAATGTTTTAATAACGTATGGATAACCACAAAAGTAAAGCTAAAGTAATTTTATGTGAAACTTGATCTTATGAAAGAAAATCTGTATATTTTAGCTAGCTTATTCACTCTTTTAAAAAGTATAACTATAACATTAAAGTAGATAAATAAGAGAATACAGTCCTATTTTTCAGAATCAGAGATGGAATATTAGGTGCCTTACTAAATTCTTTGATTACAAGTAGACTGTTTTCTTTCAGTAAATCACTAAGTGTAACCAGATGCCCCATCACATGCTGCTTGCTACCTTTAGGGTAGAGTATCAGGTGCCTTGCCTGGCTGCTCACAGAAAACACGCACAGAAGCATCGTGGTAGCAAGCATGCATGGAGTGGGCAGCTCAATAGGGAGGCTCCATGGGATTTTATACATTTCCAGACAAAGCAAATATAGGGGAAGATGTTGGGGTTTTTGAATTTGGATTAAGGCATTCGTGTCTGAGCCTAATGAAGGTATCTTAGCCTTTTCCTGGCTTGTAAGCATGAGAAACATTTCTTAGGATCACCTCATGGATGCATGAAATGAATCCTCCATGTAAATGCTTACAGAACTCGCCATGTAAATGTTTACATCTTGGTAACCTTAGACTAATTMATATATGGAAAACTAAAACAAAAAAAAATTTCCTTGAAATTGCTAAGACACATTTACTTACAGGCTAAATGGACCTGGGATAGGACGTGGCTGCAGTTGGTGTGGTTGGGCTGCTTAGTGAGCACCGATCCGCTGAAAAACAGCAGCRATCTCTGTCACGTGGAAGATTAAAAACACATCTTTGTATTTATTTTCACTGTAGTATGCTCTTGCATGATGGGTAACGTAGACTGTCATGCATCATGTAAATGATGTATAGGCTGTGAGCTGGCCCCTTCCTCAATGGCAAATTTGCATCGAAGAATTTGGCCAGCATATGTTGTGTAAAGAAGCTCTACAGTAGGCCTTTTGCTGCTGAACTGGAACACCTCAATTTATCTACCTAAGATATCATTTTAACTGGACTGGCATAAGTGATCTTTTATTCCCACAATGCTTATGCTTGTAATGCACTCCTTGTACCAGTTACCTTGCTTGTTTATAAATAACCAATTTAGAGCTGTGAAATAAAAAAAGGCAACTTCTCCTTTTTTATAAAAAGTCTTATTTTTTGTGTATGCAATTGTCTGGTCTTCATAAAGACAGGGTAAATGCTATGCATGCAGAATATTATTCTTTTGCAAACACTTTTAGTAATTATGCATAACTATTTTCTTTCCTTTTTTGTAAGTTGTAGCAGGATGAATGCAGTAAATTATAAGGTTATTTTAATCATCTCTTAAATACAAATTGAGTAGAGCAACCGAGTCAGCTATAAAGGCAGTTATCAGAAATTACACTCTCCTGTTAAAAATGTGTTAGATTCTTTCATTTCCCGAAATAAATTCCTTACAGGTTTTCCCCCTTATAATTGTTGAGTCTAACCTAAAAGGCAGCTATTTTAAATGATTGATCTTAAAAAGCTCACAATCCATGAACCTTCATTATGAATTGCACACACACTTATAATCAGCTTTGTAACCTTCACTTCCTGCCCCTGCCCTAGCCTCAGGCTCTAAAAAGAATCATTTGCCATGCAAATCCTTACATTTTCCAAATTAACTTTCCAGTAACTTGTCATAATTTGTTGAAAGGGTTTCCTATCCATAAACTTCATAAGGACCAAAAAATCCCTGGTGTAATTATGTAGTCAGTGCTCAGTAWTGATAATTAACATCCATAGGTGCTAGTTCTTCTAGAAGAACATACAAAATCATCTGTGTCTGTGTTTAAATAATTCTAAATATTTACTTAAAATTAAATTTCTTAACTTCATATACATACATATTAAAAAGGTTGCTTTAAAAAATATGGAAAATAGAGAATGAAAACATTAATTTCTGTAAGTTATCCCTATATCTTACTACAAGATCTACTAGACATAGTAGAAAAGTGCTACATTCACTTCCGATTTTTTCAATAATTTACGAAGAAATAGCAGATCCAGACATCACAGGTGTCTCTTCCATGTG
The DNA here is from genome assembly GCF_030028575.1 of Malurus melanocephalus. Lineage (NCBI taxonomy): Eukaryota > Metazoa > Chordata > Aves > Passeriformes > Maluridae > Malurus > Malurus melanocephalus. The sequence goes on from NW_026623278.1 coordinate 791,768, forward strand.
CTCTTTGCAGTCCAGCCAGTTTCCAGTACACATATTACCTGCTGCCATGCTGGGAGCCTGGTTCTACTAATGTTTAAATATTTCCTTAACATGGCTAGTCTCATGAATTTCAGTGGGTTACTCACATATTTTAAACTGAAAAATGTATAGAACTGGGAATAGTAAGGGATTCGGACTTCTYCTTGCCTTAAACTTTTAAGTATCACTGGGTGGGCAAATACATGCCAACTAAACTGTGATGTGTCATATGATCAGTACTGATATCATATTTTAATTTAATTTTGTAGCCTATAATGAGCGTGATGAACTGTATCTATGAATAGAAATGGAAGTTTTATTCCTTAACTATAGTGGGAAATTCTTYCTTACAAAAGGAAAAAGGTAGTATCAAATGCTAATTTTCTTTATTTCTTCAAGGGCTAAGTGATCTGYAGTTGAATGGCTGGAGTATAGAAAATGGATGGGTCAGAGGAATAGAATTGTCCAAGCATGGGCATAAGTTTATTTGAGATACAGCAAAGCATCTGAGAACAACACCAGGAAAATTGAAGGAATCAAGCACTGAAAAATGACATAAAAATTTTTAACTTCATGCTCTGACTAGCATGTTTTTAAGGCTCTTGGTTTATTGTGTGATATTCAYAGAATGTTTAAACTTATTTATTAATGGCTTAAAAMCAGTATATAAGTCAATTGTGCATTACTTCAACTRTATATGTATATATATAAAGTTATATATTTCTATTCATATATACTATGGTTGTAGTGATGCCTATGATCTAATACCTAATGTGGTTACCACACTAAATTCACACTCCCAAGGAACAGTCTCTACTAAATTGCAACATACACATTTTTATGGATTATAAAAATACTGTCATTTTAATAACTATGCTATCTGGTCATTATTTGGCTTATGTCATATTATGTTTAAATAGCTAATAGAAGGCAATATGTAAAATGGCACTGAATGCAACTGTTGCTATAAATGGGGCATCTTGCAGAGCTGGGGCCTCGATCAGCAGAATTACAGAAYTACAGAATCACAGAATCATTAAGGTTGGAAAAGACTTTCAAGATCATTGAGTGCAACCTTTGACTGAGCACGACTATGCCAGCCAAACCACAGCATTAAATGTCATGCAATGTTTCYTGAACACTTCCAGTGATGGYGGCCCTTTCAATGCTTGACAACCCTTTCCATGAAGAAATTCTTCCTGATGTCCAGCCTCAGCCTTCCCTGGTGCAGCTGGAGGCCATGTCCGCTTGTCACCAGTTGACTGGGAGAAGAGACCAGCCTTCACTTGTCTACAGCCTGCTTCCAGGTGGCTGTAGAGARTGATAAGGTCTCCCCAAGCTTCCTTTTCTCCAGGTTAAACAACCCCAGCTCCCTCAGCTGCTCCTCATAGGATTTACTCTCCAGGCCCTTCACCAACTTTGTTGCCCTTCTCTGGACACRCTCCAGCACCTCAATGKTTTTCTTTGCTCCAAGCATTCATAGATTCCTCTGCTAACTCCAGGAGAGAAGATGTTGTTCTTCCTGTAGAACTGGCACAGCTCAAATAGGAAGATGTAATATAATACATTTAGATCAGAGTTGTTTATCAATCTATGCTGAGCATCATATGATATGTGGGGCAGCTGATGGTTGTTTCCATAGCCCTAAAGGAGCAGCAAAAGAGAAGACCCACTACCACTTCTGATACAAGAGTCCCAACTAAACACAAAAAGAGATTCCCCWGACTGAAGCTTCTTTTCCACACCAGTGTACCTGAAAAATGCCTTCTGCCAACAATGCATCAACCCAATTCCCCTTTTCAAGAAGTTCTGTGGTTTTAATAAACTAATGTTTTATTTCTTTGCTATTTTTGTTATTGTCTAGAAGTCAGATGCATGTAAGTAGTTACCTGCAAGTAGCAGAAGGCTGAGCAGACTGTGTTGTTATTTGTCTTGTAATGCAGAGAAGGCAAGGGATAGCAATCCATTATGCACAAACAATTCAAAATATTTCTAAGTTCCCCTTGGCAAGCAGGTGCAGGCAGGTGTGTATTTCTCCCAAAGACGGTTCATATGTATGTAGTCCTTTTCCCCCAACAAGCTAGACAGACAACTTAAATCCTGAATTCTCTTTTCACAGGATTCCAGGCTTTTGAACTTACAAAGGCAACTTTGAATTGCTTATTTGTAGTACAACCATGATCTTTATTTCTTTTYATGCTGTTGGACTGTGTGTTTTGTATCTGAATCTCAACACAGCAACATTTAGCTCAGTATGTGTAGGTCTCCAGGCATCAGTTTAGGAAATTATTTATGTGATTACATGCATGACATGCTACTCCTTAAACTTGCAATTAGTCCCTTGAGAAGGTCTTCAAAGCTTTTTTTCTTTTTTTCTTTTTTTCTTTCCCCAGGTCATCTGTGAAGTCTTTTAAAATTCTTCTTAAGATTGTAGTTCTTCATTAGCTTTTCCATAACCTGACGATAACATTTTATATATACTCCCAGAAAAGAAAGCTACTCATTGTAAGAAGTTAAATGGTGCTAATTCTTACAGCTTTCAATCTTTGCTGAAAACAGACTAGAAAGCACATGTAGCTGCAGAAGATATCACACCATGTAAATGCTCAGTTAGGTCATTTTATAGCTGTTTATTACAGAAAGATAGCTAGATAGCTGGAATAATTGCCAAAAACKCTGTTATATCAGTCTTTCACAGAAAAAAAAAAATGCAAGGGGTAGGCTGTAATGGTACTGCATKAATCATTTTTCTTAATTTTGGYAAGTAGTTTTAATATTAAGCTTCAGTCTTTCATATGAAGTTGTGGATACCCATACTTGTGCTGCAATTGTTGATTTGTTTTGACAACTTGAGACTCAACATGAGTATGTTGTATAAATTTTGCCCTAATTCCTCTGGGACACCTTCACAATTCCTTGAAATCCTACGTAACTCGAGGAGATATTTTATTATGAGTCTATCTTGTGGGTGAAGTTCTGTAGGTTGAAATATGGCATTAGAATAGCATCCATACATTCAGAATTCCAGAATCACTTTCTAGATAGGAAGATATGTAATTTCTGTTAAATCAGACACTGCGAGTAAACAGTTTCAAGTTTTTTTTTCTCCTGTAATTGCATATTTATAATCTACACAGCAACTTCCATATAATCAACTAGATAAGCATCTAAAAAAGAGCAGATGAGATAAACTATCAGCTGCTCTGGTTTTGATTTGACTAAACTGTGTCATATAAAAATGAAAGTAATCCTGTGAGCCATCTGCAGACAGTTCCTGTTCCTCTGAGGTTTACAGAACTGCCAGGAGGTGTGATCCGTATGCAGTTGGAGTGCAATGCCTCAGAGGCAGGTTCTCTGCTCTTCTGTTGTGTATGCACAAAGAAATGTTTTCTTTCCAACATTTTTATGGCATCTTGTAAACTGTTCATTGTTCAAAGACAATGGTCTCCTCGTAGAAATTGTCCCTATGGATTTGGGACAGGGTGGTTCCATATCTGTAGCATTAGAAATGATGGCCAGCATGGCCAAGGGAAGCGCTGCCTGGAGKCAGTTTGGAAGGTGACTGCTTGGGAAGCTCTCTGTGCTGGGTGTATCACTGCTCACATGTTGGGAGGGCAAAGTGGACCTCAGCTTAGCTGCAACTGGAGCAATTAAACCAGCTGCAGGGCCACAAAAAGGACCTGAGTGTTTATCTGGCTGCTGGAGGGCTAGGAGGGAGAAAAGGAAATAACCCTACATCTATAGTATTTGGTCATTCCTGGACTGAGACTAAAGTAATGACAATTGTGGTGAACTCTAAAGCCAATAGAATAAATCCTGGGTATTCGTAGCCAAAGCTTTCACTGTTTGAAAATTTGCTATGGTCAGATATGTCTCAGGTGACTTTAGATTTTACAGTGCCCTGTTATTAATAGTTCTGCATGTATCACGGTTAGTAAATGTACATATTTTAGGTGTACATAAATAATGTACACCTTAAGTTGAGAACTGAAAGATATGTTTTTGATTTTTTTTTTTTTTGAGAGGGGGGAAGAGTGAGCTCTTCTGCACATACTATGACCTCTACCAATCTCAAAGAAGAAATGGCATGCTCAAAAAAAGAATATGCTGTGCATCTGGTTTAGCATTTAGCAAAATTTAACTTTCATCCTTCCTTATTGACATGTTCAAGTACAACCTATAGGACTTGATTTTTTTCATCAGCTTCAGGAGACTTTCCAAACAGAGTAACATCATCCTGATAACAGTAGATTCTGAGCTTGTTATTAAGAATTATTAACACATTTTAAAAACTCAGGGATGTTGATTCAGGCCCATATGGCATATGATTAAAAGAGAAAAGTTCCGTTAAGTATAATAAATGCTGTGAAGCACAAAATGTCTGGATACTTGGCAATAGGYATTCTTTAAATCAGTAGTACAAAACAGACTCTACAACTATGCCAAGAGTATCTGTAAGTGGTTAACTGTCAATTGTCAATACCAATGGCTTTGGTTTCCCTGAGTCCACACAAACCCAAACTTTCTGGTTTGTTTTTTGTCACCACTGTGCTGACACTAATTTTGAAAATGCAGTGACTCCATTAGTATCTTCTGGGATATTTTTTTAATTATCTTGTAACTCAGCATCTCTTGTTCAATTGTAGAGAATATAATTTCCATTGTAGAAGTGGCACATTAGRTTGAATTGTCCTGCTGTGAATAAATCATTCTGCACACATACGGCATTTCCATGTACCAGCTAATACTAGTTTTTTTTTTGTAAGAGCTGAAACCAGAATTTGTATTAAAACAGTGTTTCATTGTATTGAAGCAATGCATATTTATATATATATATAAACACTTGTATAAATAGTGAAGGTCACAGATTTCTGCTGTACAGAAGAGTATTACTGTACACAAGAATAAAAATTGGCAGTCGACATCAAAAGTAGTTTTTCTATGGTGGATGCAAGAAGAATAATATGCTTCAGGTGGCTCACTAGATRATGTCAGGGCTGAAACTTCTACAGCAGTTCAGGTAAATGCATTCATTGGGTRCTGAAGCTCAGAAATCAGCCTCCAATATTATTTTAGTACCATATGACCGTTCCACTGATGCAAGAAAAAGCAACAGGACACAAATGCAGCCATAATAAATAACTGATTCCATCCCTGGTCAAAACAGCAACATCTGGTACTGTAGTATCACATAAATATTGCTTAGGTAGAAATTAATTATATATTTTAATGCAACATCTGTCTGCAGTATTTGCAGGTTATCCTATCTGGTTTACAATGTGCTGTAAATATTTACACACACAGACACAGAGACAGRCACAGACAGACACMCACAAATATATACACATTTATATSTGTTATATATGCTGAGCTTTTAGCCATAGTTCCAATGGTTGCAGCTTGAAGGCAGTTCACCATTTTTCAATTTTCCTATCACAAATTCAGTTAGAGGAGCGAGTTATGATCTCTTGTAGTGTCATGTCCAATTCATTCAGTAAATACTATCTATAACCAATAGGAAATGCTTTTTTTCCATAAGATGAACTTGACCTTTTTCTGCTGTGCTTCAGGACTTACCCATGATTTTTAACTCTCTTAAATAGGAGGGGAATTGTTTTGTTGGGGCACTTGGTTTCTGTTATGCTGGCAAACTTTATTGGATACAACTACAAGATTTACTGCAGAAAAAAACATTTCTATTTTAGGAGTACAGATTCCTTTTTTTTTTTTTTTTTTTCCATCATGAAACAGAGGGAGTAGCCCCCAGCTCTTTGCTCTGGTGGGTACTCTCCGGTGGGTGCTCTGATACAGCAAATAGCATTAGTGGTTTTCTTCGCCAGCAAAGGTAGTGACACTAACCTTCAGTGCATGATTCCCAACCATTTTCATGTGAACAACAGAAGGAATTCTCAAGGCCAGGCTGCATGGGGCATTGAGCRAYATGGTCTAGTGGGAGATGTCCCTGCCCATGGCAGAGTGGTTGGAGTTAGATGATCTKTAAGGTCCCTTCCAACCCAAACCATTCTATGACTGAATTGCAAGGGAATGATGCAAATAAATTAAGTGATAGCATAACACTGGTCTTGTTTCTTCCCAATTTTAATAGCAAGGATGTAGAACTAGAAAGATTATTCCAGGTGTCCACAGAAACACCAAATGAAAGTCTAATCCTGACTKCAACAGACAATACTAGAAACCAACGAAACCAACCAAAAAAAAATCCACCAAGTCAGATGAGCTTTAGAGGCTCACTGAACTTCTTTTCCTAACAAATGACCTTTTCTGTCCAAGACCACCGCTGCAACACCAGATGTCTCRTGAGTGACAGAAGTTCATGTAATGTACATGAAGCAGCTACCTGTGAATAGATGGGAACTAATGGTGGACATTTCTTTCACTCTTCCAACAGACTTTTATTTTGTTGTATTTTCAATACTGAAAACAATGAAGGTATTTCAAAGGCTGTTGTAAGTACTCAATTACGACAGACACAGGCTTTTAGCATGGGCGATGAGATGTGAATATAAACCTGTATGATTTGGAATAGAAAGTTACTAAAGGCAAGGAAATGCAAAGGTAAAAAAATCGAGGTAGGACAGAGWCATAAAAAGGTGAAAATTAAGTCAAAACCACAAAACAGAGATGTCATGCTAACAGCAAGCATTTTCTTTCTAAATGTTACTAAGGTGACAAAGACGTCATTCAGTAAATAACAAAGGAACATGTACCTGTTTTGACAACTGGCTGATTGTAAATTTTTTTGCACAACCTCAGTCAAACCTGAAACATTGCTGTTGCAAGATTTTTCTCAATGACATTTCTGAGGCATATTCAAATCCTCTGGATAATACTATATACACTAGAACCAAAACTAAATTTAGAAGCAGCTGTTTTAACAGAATTTTGTTTTGCTCATGTTTTTAATATTTTTATGTGAGTGGGATTGAATCATGGAATCTGGAAAGGTGTTATGGTGATGGGCTATCTTCCCACTAAAACATAAGTATGAGGATGAAGAGTCAAAACACCAGACTCAATGCTTTTTTAGAGTGTTTGGGGGACGGTGTCAGGTTTTTACTTCTGTTTCATTGAGGGACTGAATGCCCTGGTCCATTTCTTGATAAAAAAACAGGCTAAGCATTGTGGTAGTTGGGTGTGATTTTTGTTCCACAGTAAATTGTGTATTTACGGAAAAATAAGGCTTAATGTTACCAAAGGAAGAATGCAAGGCGTAACACGGGTGCTGGTGAGAGGACAAAGGAGGGAGCAGGCACTGAATAGATGGATACAGAAAACCCTGAATAATTTCTAACTCGTTTCAATCCGAACAAAAAATACCAAGAGTATTTCTATAATATTCCTAATGCGGTTTAGTAGCTGGGCGAGGGGAGGAAACGGGGAAAAAAACCCGCATTACAATAGTCTGCAACTCAGGAAGGTGTGCCAAGTCCCTTCGCTCCGCATTTCGTGGGCATCTTAATCCTGGGTCATCCAATTAAAGAAAACCTCCTTCGGCGGTTTTACGAGCGCAGCACATCAACTCCCTTTGTTTACACACTGGAACAAGATGTTCTTTCCTGTTCCGACAAGAAAAGGAGCAGAAACGCTAACGCGGGGTCCGYTGGCGCTGGCGCTGGCACCGGCACGCCCGGGGCTGGCTTTGCTCCGGCACATTCCCGCAGCGGCTCCGGCCGAAGCGAGGAGGGCACGGGCGGGCACCGCCGGCCCGGGGGACTGCCCCAGCCGTAAGTAAGAGCGAGCGAGCAGMGAGCACTCCGGGGGCGGGCCGGGCAGCATTTTGGGCTGGTTTAAAGGAACGCGGTGCGGCGTGCAGCGGGCACAGGGCGGAGACGGAGGAGARGGGGCCGAGGGGGCCGCCCCCACCGCCACCTCCGACCGCCGCCCCCGCCCCGGCAGCGCCCCCAGCGCGGCGTCCCCGGGGAGCCGGCGCGGAGCACCACGGGAGTTGTAGTGCGCTGGCGCCGGCCGGCCCGCCATCCTGCTCCCCTCCCCGCCGCCCCCGGCCCGCGGCC
>NW_026623278.1:800273-871514 GCF_030028575.1 Malurus melanocephalus
TGTGTGTGTGTGTGTGCGCGGGGTGAGCGCGTCCCGCCGCCGCCAGCCCGGCGCGCTGCCCGCCCGCCGCTTTGTTGCCGGCGGTCGGGGCCACTGTGGGGCGGGACGGGAGGGGGAGAGACGGAGAGAGACCGAGTGAGCGAGTCTGGGGGAAAGAGTGTGCGAGAGACTCGGAGTGCGAGGCGGAGAGAGCCGGGGCGTGTGTGCGAGGGAGCGGGAAGGAGCGCGGGAGTGCCCGTGCGGGAGCGGCGGGAGGGTGCGGGTGCGTGTGCCCGCCTGAGCCGGGCTGGCGGTCCGGGCAGCCCGCGGCTCTGCCGCCCGTCCCCGCCTGCCGGGAGAGGAGAAATACCTACGTCCCTTCCGCGGTGTGTGCGTGAGGAAATGCCTCTGTTCTTTTATTCTTTTTGCATGTGTGTGTGTGTGTGTAAATACCCAGGGATCGTGTCTATCTCTGCAAAGTTCATGCATCAGATATCCCAAGGAAAATCCCTCCTTTTAATCTAGRGAAAAGTGAAATAGCCGGGAATTGCCTTTCCATCCCTTTGGTGCGGACAGGACAGGGGTGAGGGGCGTTAWCGACAACTCTGTCGTGGGATTTATCTTCACCCTCTTTACTTCCACCGSCGAGCCGGGCAATATCCAGAGCAATCTAACTCGCTTCTGAAAAGGCTCCGTGGCTCTGGGGACCCGGTCCATTCCCACTTCATTAAGAAACTGTCTCCCTTACCCTACTGTATCTGTTTTCATGATTCTGCATTACTGTTTGCTAAGTGTAACAGAGCACATTGTTTATGTTGTTTTTCCGTTTTGGAGTATGTCTGGGTTCTCTCCATTCTAGGAATTTTACAATAGTTACGCACGGTACAGCACGTATGGTTGTACACGTCCGTATGCGTGTCTTCTGCGAAGTTGGGTTTGGTTCAGCTCCAGCCGAGTGCGTAGAAAGATGACAATGCTGGAAAGATAGGCTGCTGGTTACGTTGTGATTTTGTATCTACACGAACTTTATCTTTTATTCATCTCTTATACAGACTGAATTGTTTAAGTAACATGCCGTTACTAACGTTGCATCKGTTTCTAGTAGTGGGTAATGATATCTTACTACTGTTATTTGCTTAGTGTATTTGTGAAGCAGTTTCCTTATAAAAATGTTTTCACCTTGTTATACAAATTCCTAGATAGGAAGTTCAGCCTCTCCTATGTAAATAATTGTAAGGTATTAGACAAACACTTACCTACAGATGTCTCTGTGAGCTGTAATGAGGTATTGTCGTAGGCTTGGGCACTGCTAAATTCTGATGTGGCTCATTATACATCCCCCMACATTTTGTAATAATGCAGCATTAGTGAAGATGCTGTGATATGGTGTCGCTACTGTACGCTCTTATTTCTTGTGATCGTAACAGAAGTTTTACTGCAGTAAAATACTCACTCACCTTTGCCAAAATAGTTTTGGCAGCAGATGTTGCTATAGTACTTGTTTCTCTGTGCTCTRAGCTGACAAACGTGCATTCAAAAGTCTATAAAATACATCAATTGCTATCCTAACTTYACTCTTTTAAGTTGCTGCTGCAGTTACCATTGTAAGCTGTATTTTGTTTGACAAATGTCCGTAAAGGAATTTATTGTGCATTGAGTAACATTGCTATCCCTATGTGGTCTAATACATGGAAAAGTTAAAAGTCTCTGGAGAACAAAGGCTGAGCCACTGCTGTGGAGAAGGGCTAAGAGTCTTATTTTCATGATGTCATATCGCCTCACATTTCCCCCCAGAAGAGTAATGATTTGCTAAAATCTAGTAGAATGTAAGATGATACACTGCTGTATAGAAGTGGTGGAGATACACAAGGTCCACAGTGTGGCTTTGTCCAGCYTCCTGGGGTTGCCAAGTTCTGCAGAGCTTGTCCCAAGTCTGTTATGGGAATGATATGTGCTGCTGCTCAGACCAACTACAGTCTTGCACTGATCTTTACTACTTGTATAGTCACGTATGTTTGCAAATCACAATGAAAGATTGATGCCAAAATTGCTACTCCTTACAGTGTTTTATGTTAGGACCCTGATGGTTCATTATGACTTTGTTTTCTTGGGATACATCAATAATGTATTACTGCAAGGTTTGATTAAATCAATTTCTTTCCATAGACAAGTAAACAATGAAGTGATTGATACCTACTCACAAAAAACGACTCATGACTTACCTAGATCAATATGTTGTAAAATTATATACTGCTGAATTATTTTTAGGAAAAAGAGAGTGAATTAATATGTGGAGCAACTACGTGGATATTTACATTGTAGATTTTTTACAAAAGCCCTTACATTGCAATARTATTAGGTTTTAAAAGTAAAGTGCTAAAAAGTGTAAAATGACACAGGTAGCATTGTTAATAATGCGTTATCACTCTATTGTTCATGTCCATGTGTTACTATCTACACTTTAAATGATGTACTTACATGTCAGTTTCCCAACTATTTTAAGTTCACTCCCTGGAGTTGCTGATATGATTTTAATGATATTTTCTTTCTTTGTTGTTAGGTGATCTAGTTAATTTTTGTACACCTTTCAAACAGCACTGAAGCAGATTTTTATTTTATGTTTCAGTTGTACCTACACAACTATTATTAGCAGCACCCAGTAGCTTCCCAAATGCAAATGTTTCTATACTTGCAACATGCCTACGAGGTTAAGTATTTTGACCTCTGCTTTACCCATGCAGAGTTGAGACATGGAAAGATTAAGTACCTTMCTCAAAGCTGTTCAGGAAATCTGTGGGAGAGGTAGTTATGATACCAACAGCGTCTCCGTAACAGTTCTGTTTCACAGTCATAAAATCCTCTTCCTTCTGTGGCTACACTTTTGCCTCATTCATTGTCTATTACTACTTCTCTCACAGTAATTACGACGGGAGTTGATATGGTCATGTCTCTGTATTCAATCTATATTGAAACTCATAATGTACCATATAATGCTTATGGATAAAAAGGAGCACAAAAACTGGACTTGAGCCTGGAATCGTTTCACAGCTCTCAATTTCCACATTCACAATGAAAGAAGCAGAAGTACTTCAGAAGAAWATATTACATGGCAGTCTTAAAACACATTGTGCTGTGTAAGTGGTGAGGCTCCAAACTGACTGTCAGTGTTGTATTTACTAATTTTCAGTATTTGATTAAGGGATCTTTGAAAATTTAAGTTCCCGCAATGCAGTGTTTTTTCAAGCTGTTCCCTTAATTTTTAAAACGTAAGCAGGAAAGGACTCCCATTATATTAATCTCTTGCTATACATACCACGCATGTGATACAGACAATAAAGCAGGAGCCACTGGCATGTCCTGTRTCAGAACTTGCATTTTATGGAAGAAGCCTCCTGCAGAGTGTTGAATCTTTCTGTCTGTGACACACTGCTTTTTTCCTCATGCAAGTCTGCTTATCTTAGGGCAAGGCATAGCCCAGCTTACAAGCATTCCTGAGAAATGAACGCATGTGCRGGATCAATGGAATGGTGGCATACCACTAACAGTTCATGTTACAGAGCCCATTTTGTAGAACACACATTTTTATGGACAAAATTGCGGCTTGTCTTTACAACCTGCCAAAGGGCATATCTTTGATGTAGACCCGATATGTCAACTCACTTTGTACTTTGCAGCAGACTACAGCAGTGCTTATGTATGACCTGGGCATTATCTCCATGCCAGTTTTCTGCTTTTTGTGTCTGATAGACTGAGATAGAACACTTAAAAGAATTAGAGCAAAAGAAAATCTTTCAAGGAAGGAGGAGAAACATCCTGTCTTTCCTCTGTCTTTTAGTTGATCCTCATTTGATGTAACTGTATTGTTGTTTTCTGGTCATACATGGAACTCATTAAAATTGCATAGAAGGGTTAAACACTTGAATAGTTAAAGCAATTGGTAGTGATTCCTTTCAGATGGAAAAACCTCTATCTGTTTAGCTTCTCAAGGGCTCTCAAGCTCTTGCTGGAAGTCCTGAAATAGTGAATTCTGCTTCTTAAAAATTTAATGCCATAAAATTCTGCGTAAAAACTATTGAAATGAAAAATACTGAGAACAAAACATGCCCAAGGATACTCTGCCACTTAAGAACTGATGACAGTTTTAAGTAGGCTGCAGTGATACAACTTCTATCATTTGACTTCGAGACATGATCGTTTGTTATTTCTAGAAGGTGAACCAAAGGCCTGAACAGAAAGAGTGGAGACTGGTCACTTTGGGAATGCAGAGCTCAGAAGCATAGGCTAGCTGCATATGAAGGGTGATGGTTTATGGTAASATTTTAAAAGGCCTTTTTTTTATTAATAGCTTGCCTTTGTTATTGCCCATTCCTCTTTCCTGTAAGKGGTATTTTGAAACACAGCTCAGTTAAATCTCTGCCACAAGCTGACAATAAAGCAGAACAAAATCCCAAGAATGAGAACATTAGTCCTTGTTTGGTTATTTGTGTGCTGAATCGCCTCTCTAGAATTTTTACTCTTTCTTCTCCAAATTTTGTTCTGAAAGAAAGGTTTTCCTGTGTTACTAAAGACTCATGTGCTTTACAGYTCTATGGAGAGTCCTTGTGGTTCAGGTGACATGTGCATTTTGGGTGAGTAATATTCTTACCTTAATTCTTGTGTTTCTTGCTGTAGTCTCCTAACAGGATCCAGCTCTTAACTAAGAGCTGTTTGCTTCCTCTTGTAAATTTTAAGAAAATTGCACTAATTAATTAGGGAAACTGATTCTGGAAAAAAAATGAGAAAACCAACCACTGGAATTGTTAGCTTGCATGCCACTGTTTAATGTGGCTGGCTATCCAAAAGCTGATTATTTCTTCATCTGGTATGCTGAGATAGTGTAGTTGAAACAGATCATGTTGCGGTATGGAAGTATTTCTGTATTGCATCTTCATATTTGAAGACCACAAAGGAAACAAAAAAATAGAAAAGTAACTTCTGCATAGCATTGATGATAATCCCTTTGACTTTTATGTTAAGTCTTTGCTTTTGTTGCTRTAAATAACATTTTAAAGCATTGTGTTAAAGGAGCCTTATGTATCTTTAAAAATGTGAAATTTGACATAACTTTGTTTTATGTTATTAAGGATTTCTTTCTTGTTGGCTTAASAGAGACCTGCTATTATTTCCATATTTGTTCTGCATTAATTCTTTTTCAGACGTGCAGAAACATTGTGGCTTGGAAGTTGTGATGGCTTTTCCCTTTGATCCACAATCAATGCTGCTTTGAAGAGCTATATTTTAGTTTGGTTTGCTCTAGGGTTTTCTCCACTTTGTTTTATTCAAAGTAATTTTTGCAGTTGTTAGACAAGATTGAACTTGCRCTTAGTTTTTTCTTCCTACCTTCTGTGATTTTAGTTGTCAATATTTTATTTAGTTACTATGAAATACCATTTATAAGTATGGGTTTAGTATTTTTCTATTTTAAAAGGTGATCTACAAACCATGTMATTATTCCAGCTCACCTTTTGCTTTTTTCTAGAGTTGATTTAGAGAAATGAGATTCTAAATCTTTATGTTGAGACAGCACTTTAAGCCTTGGCATCGCAGACTTTTAGGTAGGGAGGAACCTGACTCAGGAATGGGACTTGTTCTCAGTAATGTCACATTATTTCTATCATAGCAGGGTAACATAGGAGAAAACCTAAAAATGAACATTCCTCAAGGGTGTGAAGGTATTCTTGGTGCCTTAGGTATGTTACAGTGAATGTTTCCAGTGCCTTCTGGCTTACCTTTCTCTGTGGAAGAGCCAATATTTTCCTGACATACTGGATTTTCTGTTGAAATACCTGATCTGTATTGTCTTCTTCTAAGAGTAGATTTGGTCAGTTGCATGTGCAACTGAGGTGAAATGGTTTTCAGTAACYATACTCAAGACCCTACCACCCTTCACAGCTTGGTAGCTTTGGATTTGCTAGCCAGTTCACTGGATCAAACCATGCCATTGCAGCATCTTAGTCTGGACCAGGTAGCATGCTRTTCTCAAGGTAAAAAGCCAAACTTACTGTGCACCTGCTGGACCTTCTTTTGCTCCTTATATTGTGATTAGGAAATTGCAGTCATGTGGAGAATCATGTGCTAAAGTTGACCTCTTGGCTTTGAAGCAATAGCTTTTCTTCTTTTCTTTTAATGTTGTAAGCTTCAAAGTGTGCTCTCTTTTGTTGGGGATGATGATGATGATAGTCTTGGTATTCCTGGTAATTAGCAATAGCTAAATGAAGATCTCCTTTTGTGCTATTAGGACCTGGGAGAAGATGTGATTAGTGGGAATTATTTCATTATAGTTCCATGKGTTTCAGATGAAAATGAGCAAATCCTCTTTCCAAGGAACTTGCAGACAGAAGAACCCCAATATCTTAGCCTTCACTGTGGGTCAGCTTCCAATGTAAAGGCAGAACAACAAGCAGCACATCCTGGTACAGCCCRTTTGCTCATCCTGTGAGTTCAGGTAGCAAATCCTTGTGCTGCTCAAGCGCAACAGATCTGTCAAAGGGGTTCATTTAATCACTCACCGACTTTGGATGACAATTACCATGCCTGAAGAACCCCAAATCGTTGACATACTGGCCCTCTGAAGCTGCTCTCTTTTTGAGAAGTCCTGCTATATAGTTTTCTGTTGCTGAAATTCCTTTCTTGGGAGGTGATGTACATGCTGGGAATGTAAAAAGGGTAGAGTTGCATGCTGACCACCTGCAGCTAATTTTGTTTTGAAAGGATGACCKACAACTTTCTGAATGATGATAGGGCTCTGGCACAGACATCAYGAATGTCAGGAGACAGATAATAAACCATCGGGTCCTATACACTGTCTTCCTGGAGTTTCTTTKATGCCAGTGCACTGATTATGGTTAGGGATGGCACTTAGTGTTGAAGGGGTCTAGAGAAGCTCCATTCACTTCAGTTCAAGCAAGCTCTGATGTTGCTGTTGTTGGAACAGGAACCTCTGGGTGATCTCATGTTTTCATCCTTTGACTGTTAAGAGTTCAGCTCTTTTTAATTTCTTGAGCTCAGCAGGACAAAGTCTATTGACCCTGGCATGTAACTTCCCTTAATATTGGAGCACTTTTTACTTGAGTTTTTCAACATATGGGATCCAGCTGTTACATTGCAGGTTATAACTAATGTGGCCTCATGTACCTCAGGTGTCTGAGAGAATTTGCTTTGTAGTGTAGCATCAAGTTTAGTTTCTGTCTGAGCGTTTGGCAAGATCAGCAGCTACAATTCAGTCTGTTCTGGAGTCATCAGAATCATTAGAGGATTGGGCTATGTGTAGAAGGTATTCCAGGTTACATCGTAGATTATTTTCCTGATTTTGGATCATCAGAATGTAGTTTATTTGGAAGGCATGTATTGCATGCTGTGTTTCGAAACTTGCCTTCTTAAACACATAGATTGGTCTAGATAAGGCTGTGATGGGAATCTACTCACTGCTTGTAGAGGGTTAGCTCTAGAGGTCATTATTCTGTGGGTGACTGTTGCATCCTGTAGACCATAGTCTGACTTACAGATAGCAACATTTCCTAAACCTCTATAACTTCAGAAGTGTTCATTGAGAGACAAGATCCTGATCTACTGAGTTATTTGCTTTGGAGAACTCAAAGCTATTTTTTTTTTTTGTTTTCTGTGATATTGCTTAGGTCTTACAGACAGGATTATGAATTTTAATTTTTAATTTTTTAATTTAATTTTTAATGTCTTTCTAGTCAGGGTTMATACTTGTTTTATCCTAGTTTGCATCCTGTGTAACTTGACACCTAGAGAGGGAAGAGAGTCTTAACTGAAGTATATATCCATCATTCGAAGGTCAAAATTTTATTCTATTTCAGCTGACTCTTAGTAGCTTGGAGAGCTTTCTTAACTGTGTGTAGTAGTTCAYATACTTGGTGAGATGCCTTGTGAAATGTGTAGAGTCTGGTAAATCACAGTCAAATTCATGTCCCATGTGATTTGTTCCTGCTTTTGTGACTTGAAGCTTCTTTTTATATAAGATGACTTTACCATTATCGTTGTATTGTCAGAGTACTTCATTCTTCATTAAGTGATACCATCTGGTTTGATTATTTCTTTTTTTCTGTACCATGAATTGAAACTGAAGGTCTATTGATGCCTATTTTTAGATAAATATTAATTCTTCTTATGCCTCAAAATTCCCAGTTATCCATCACCTGCTGGCTGTGTCAGAGAAGCATTTCATGTCACTATGCCTTCCTGCCAATATTACCTAGCAAGGGTAATGGGAAAAAATAGACCTTTATCGTCCAGAGCCTGCTGTCTTTCTTCTGGATCAAGMTTCTGGCAGCTGTCTCAAAATCATTACATTCTCTGATCATACCAGCTTCTTTAATCTCCTTTGGCATTTCTTTCATTTAAAAATTGTAGACTGGTAAGACCAACGAGAACTTTGTAATTTGGTGTTTAGATTGAGAAAATCATCTTAATTAGAGCATTACTTTGACGATCATAGAAGGTGAAGTTGTAAAGGGCCTCAAGGTCACCTTGTCTTTTTAGACTTGGAAAGAAGTCATACAACCCAAGTTAGTTTTAGTTTTGTGAAATCAATAAAATTAGTAACTTTTATTAATTATAGGAGCTACGACTTTCCTGGCCTTGCCAGAATCTACTCTTCTAGTGAAAATTTACATTCTGCTTAAAAAAACAGGGGAACTAAGTAAATAAAATTATTTTGAAAAGTTGTCCGATGGGCATGATTTAGAATTCAGATGCATTATGTGTTTTTTCTGTCAGGGACTAGTCAGAAAACATAAATTTTCTTGTACAGATTGAGAATTCTGTATACAGTTAATGGTTCTCATTCATATTCTCTAGGTTTTTGAGACATTTTGGGTTTAGTCTCTTGTTTTTTGTTTTATTTTTAGTGTTTGATGCGGCAATGCTGCAGCAGGTTTGTACATAGAGCAGTAGTGCTTAATGCATTYTAATCTATTCCATAATTTGTTTCATTCATAATGCAGGTTTTTGAGACATCTTGCAAGCACACATCTTCTGTTTTAAAAAGAAAARAAGTAGAATAATATAGTGAGGCTCATCGCCAAAGTGTGGAATAAACTCAGAATTCACTGTAGAAGAAATCTTCAAATAATGTACTGTTAAATTACTATTAAAGAGATGTTAATGCCATTTTGTTACTGATTTCAGGATGACCCATGTCTCCACATGTGTGTACTTTCCTGAAGGTGCCGCCCTGGGCAACAGCTGAAGTGTTTTTTGCTAGATATTCTAGTAGGAAATATTTGGTGTGGGGAAAGAGTAAGGATTAAATATTTTGATGCGATCCTTGAATTCCTGACTTGCAGTCCTAACCTTATGTATGTGTGTGTATATATAAATATATATAAATTTRAAAAGTGTGGATTTTCAGGTATTGGGTTACAAGCCCGTGAAACTGACTGGGAGAATCACAGAAACAAGGCTACATGCCTGTGACATTTAATCTGCCCATAATGAGCCTCAGCATCCTTTGCGTAGACAGTTACCAACAACAAGAAATGGATGCTGCTCTCAGCTCTTGGGTTGGTCCAGTTTTGTGGTRGTTTCATCTTGCAGTCAGAATCTTCCTGCTAAAATGCTGTTCATCCATTYGGTGTTCATGGATCAGCTGATTCAGTACCAACTTCCCGTGCTGCATTTGGAATGAGAGCTACCCATCCCAGTGGAATGTCAGAGATAAGCAACCCTATGACTTTGTCTTGGACTGATATCCCTGGTCTTTAGAAAATGTCTGTTAGTGAAATCTGTGGTTTTTAGGGCAAGGAAGAGGCTCCCAGGGAGCAAACATTGAAAAGAATTGAATTACTGCTTTGAGGCAGCTTGTTTTACGAAGAATATTATGATTAGAGTTATTTTACGCTCTTTATGATAACTGTGTTCCAATGACGGAGCCCCACTAAGTGGTGGTGATGTTAAAACATGCTCTGGTTTGGATTTATGTGGAAGCACTTAAGAGCTGGAGGGCTGTGGCTGCACAAGGTAAACTTGGAGATTTTTATCAGTCTTTCTGTRCAAGTTACTGCATGTTTTTGATACATGTGCCATTGACGTTTGTTGCATTTACTGAGYACCTCCACAGGAGCTTCTGGGTACCTGTGTTATTGATCAGCCCTTCATAGTAAATGCTTGATGTTCACTGTAACCATTGTGGGTTGTTAATTTAACCTCCCGTCCAACAGCATTATCGGCACTTGAGGAGGCAGCTTCACTAGTCTCATACGGCTGTCTGGGGAGTTTTCCAGTGGAAGAGTATAAATATGGAGAAGTGTGARCAAACAGATGCATGACTGACTGAACAGTGCAGGATACAATGCAAGAGTAGCAATAACAGGAGTGAGCAGAGTGAAAGGCCTTGAGAGTAAAGTCAGTGTCTGAGTAACGATTTTAGCTATTATACGTCATGGACTCCAGAAAGGTGTCTTGCAACTGGTCTGTGAACTAAACAGTGGAAAATTCARTAGCAGATGTGGAACTATGAAAAAWTTGGAGTAATAGAGTTMAAACAGTTGATCAAAAATATTTTGTGTGGATTTTGAAGGTTGGATGAGAAAAGCAAAAAGCACTGTTTTACTGACTTTTAATCTGTTTAGATAAACCAACAAACCAGAAAACAATCTAAGATACCTAGTAAAAATAAATAAAATAGCAATAAATTTTTTTTTTTTCTTCAGGGAAAGAAGGGGTTTTGATTTTTTTGTGGTTTTNCTTGTTTTTTATTTTTGGTAGATTAATATTTAATGAAATAATTGTTATTTTGCATTTTGCAAAATAGAACATTTCTGTCTCCAGCAGTTCATAGGGTTAGCTTTTTAGTTTGGAAGTAGACTGCTTGACACATTATCAAAACTTACTCATCATACTAGAACAGGTTGCATAGTGAAGTTGTGAATGCCCAATCCCTGTAAGTGTTCAGTGCCAGGTTGAAAGGGGCTTTTAACAATCTGGTGTAGTGAAAGGTGTCCCTGCCCAAGGCAGGGACGTTGGAATGAGAGATCTCTAAAGTCCCTGCCAATCCAAATGATTCTATGGTTCTGTAATTCTCAGAATTTTTAACACTTCCATTAAATAAAAAACAAAAAGCTCTATGAAAACAACATTTCTTTCTGTGTTAGTCAATTTTAACTGTCCTTGATGAGGACAGACTCAGCTTCATACTGTAATTTCTCGTGCTAATTCATTGTATTAGTGTCTGAGCTGTAGGAGAATGTTTCAAGCTATTTAAAGCAATGTTAAATAGAGTGAAATAATGCTCCTGTCTTTGTTTTGAGCCAGCTCTACAAAAGTAGCTTGAATAAGTGAGGCTRGTATATATGCGTGGTGGTTGGGAAATGCTTTTGAAAAAACTGCAAAGAGAATAAAAGGTTTAAGAAAATTTAAAAAAAAAAACAAACAAAACCACTGTACCTATTTGCTATTATCAGCATTGTTGGAGCTGTTGTGGCAAGAAGCTTCATGTATTAGTTCAAATGTTGTTAAATGTTGAAGTTAATTTTATATAAAGATATGGGTGTGGAGGAAGAGGGAGGGGAATCTGRGAAAGGCATTCTGAGAATAAATGTTCTGAAAAAAAGATGAGGTTTTAAATGCTCCATACATACATAATAATAGTTATGAAGTTTTTTACTTTTACTACTTGCATACATTTTCTGGGATTATAGCAGGGAATGAAACTGGGTTTATATCTCTTGGCATGTCCTGTGGTGAAAAGAGTGTGTGCCTGGGTAATATTGTTGTGATCCTGTGGAGAAGAATGACAGTACTGCATTGGGGAGCAGTAGAGAAAATGGAGATGTTCTTGTACCAATGAGAAGTAGAATAGCAAAGATATTGAAGGGAATAAAAAAGAAAATGTAGATGACTAAAAAATGAGGAAAAAGCTCTWCTTTCTCCATTCAGTGAGACATATAATTTGTTTATTTATTAATTTTGCTACCACTTTTCTTAATTATATAATCAACTGAAGTCCCCAAACCTCCATCTTTAAAGTTTGGATTTTTCTTAGAGAGTATAAGGATAGCARTGAAAGTAAATAAAAAGAAAAAAAARGTCTGTCTTCTCTCCTTTATAAAAGACAGGGGCTTTGTCTTGGAAATGAAGTTGTATCATGRTCTGTCTTGGGTAAAGGAGTATTGTTGAAATTATAAATAATGCCTTTGAAATAACTGAAAAAACCTCCAGTTTGTAATATGAMATATTTTATCATTCATTTGGTTGTAAGATCTCTATTATAATTTTCAGAATTGGTTTCAAATTATCTTGCCCATATTATTTCTAGAGCAACAACAACCAAATCTAGATTCTCCCACTGGAGAGATTGTCCTAGAATCACCCACAGGAGACTGGGTCCGGGGCCATGTTGGGTGCAGTGACCACCATATGATGGAGTTTTCAGTTCTCAGTAAAGTAAGGAAGGGGGTCACCAAAACTACCTTGGACTTCTGGAGGGCAGAGTTCAGCCTGCTTGGGACGTTGATTCAGAGAGCCTCTTGGRAAGCAGCCCTTAAAAACAAAGGGGTCTGGGAAGGCTGGACATATTTTAAAGAAGAAACCTTAAAGGCACAGGAGCAGGCCCTTATCCCTGTGTGCCAGAAGATGAGCCATCAGGGAAGAAGACTGGCCTGGCTGAATAGGAAGCTTTCAGTGGAACTTGGGAGAAAAAATTATGACCTTGCAAAATAGGGGCAGACAAACTAAAGAAGAGTAAAGGATGTCATTAGGTCTTGTAGATAAAAAAACTGGATTGGTTAAAGTTCAGCCAGAAGTCAATATGCCACCACTGTGAAAAATAATACAAAGTGTTTTTATAAATACATTAACAACAAAAAGAGGGCCAAGGAAAATCTCCATCCTTTATTGAATGCAAAGGGGAACATTGTAATCAAAATGAGGAAGAGGTTGAGATTCTTGATGTCTTCTTTACCTCAGTCTTCAACAGACAGAGCCGATACCCTGAGTGTGTAGGCAGGAATGGGGAGCCGAATGACCCCCTTAATCCAGGAGGGAGCCCTCAGTGCCCTGCTCAGCCACTCACAAGTCTGTGGGGCCGATGGGATCCACACCGGGATACCGAGGGAGCTGACAGAAGAGCCAGGCCACTCCACCACTCCATCATTTATCAGCAGTCCTGGTTAACCTGGGAGGACCCAGAGAACTGAGATTGGCCAGATCCACCTGCAGGAAGGGCTGRAAGGAGGATCTGGGGAATTGCCAGCCTGTCAGCCTGACCTCGGTGTCTGGGAAGGTGCTGTCTTGGAGCACATACAGGACAACCAGGGGATCAGGCCCCGACAGAATGGGTTTAGGAAAGTCAGGTCCTGCTTGACCCAGCTGATCTCCTTCTATGACCAGGTGACCAATCTAGTGAACGAGCAAAGAGCTGTGGATTGTTGTGTACCTGAAGGTACAGTATTGTGTACCTTCAATACTGGCTCCCACAGCATTCTTGTGTCTGCTCATGGCTTCAGTGAGTGCGCTCTTCACTGGGTTAAAAACTGGCTGGATGGCTGAGTCCAGAGGGCAGTGGTGAATGGTGTTAAATTCAAAGGGTGACTGGTCACCAGTGGTGTTCCCCAGGGCTCAGATTTGGGGCCAATATTGGAGCCATCCAGTTTAATATCTCATCAATTATTTGGACAAAGGGATCAAGTTCTCCCTCAGTGGGTTTGCAGATCACACCAAGTTGGGTGGGAGTGTGGATCTGCTGCAGGGCAGGGAGGCTCTGCAGAGGGATCTGGACAGGCTGAGGTCAGTTGTGTGAGGTTTGATGAGGCCAAATGCCGTGTCCTGCTCTTCAGTCACAATAACCCCAGGCTGGGGGAAGAGTGGGTGGAAAATGACCCAGTGCAGAAGGACCTGAGGGTGCTGGTTGGCAATGGCAAACGTGAGCCAGCTGTGTCCAGGTGGCCAAGGCAGCTGAAGGCATCCTGGCCTGCATCAGCAATAGTGTGGCCAGCAGGACCAGGGCAGTGACTCTCCCCCTGCACTCAGCACAGGGATGTGGGTGAGGCCACATGTCGAGTGCCATGTTCAGTTCTGGGCCCCTCACTTCAAGAAAGGCAGTGAGGGGCTGGAGTGTGAGCCCAGAGAAGGGCAGCGGAGCTGGGGAAGGGTCTGGAGCACAAGGCTTATGAGGATTTGCTGAGGGAGCTGMGGGTGTTTATCCTGGAGAAAAGGAGGCTCAGAGGAGACCTTATCATTCTCTACAACCACCTGAAAGGAGGTTCTAGCCAGGTGGGGGTCAGTGTCCCGGGAAACCAGCAATAGAACAAGAGGAAATGGCCTCAAGCTGCACCAGCGGAGGTTCTGGTTGCACAACAGGAAGAAATTTTCCACTGAAGTGTGGTTAAGCATTGGAATGGACTGCCCAGGGAGGTGATGGAGTCACCATCCCTGGAACTGTTAAATACCTGSATGTGGCACTTAATGCTGTGGTCTAGTTGACACGGTGGTAGTAGGTCAAAGGCTTTTTCCAGCATCAGTGATTCTGTAATTCTGTTTGTTTCAAAGGTACAGTATGAGTTCTGTAGTTACACTGGAAGCCTAAGTTGAGGCACTGTAATCTTTCCCTACAGCAAAAATACATTATTTTTCCATACAGCTAAAATGCATTGCTATCATCTTTAAAACATTTAATCTAAAATTACATGCCTGAACCCCATAGACATTGAATTTATTTGCCAGTAGCATTTCCTAGGAGCTGACAATTTTTAGTGCTACTTTTCCTGAGGAGATGTGACCCGGAAAACTCAGATCTTCATGTGTACCTATGTTCTTTCTCATAGAAAAAGCAAAGAACCCATGACAGAATATACTCTATAGCAGCCGTGTTTTACTCTTTGTTTGCTTTTCTTGGGTCACAATTACCATCCTGACAGGTAACAGTTTCACCTGGTTGGGGTATAGCGAGGGGTCTTAGGATAACAAATGTGCTATGATGTAAGGAACCCTTAAAAGCAGAAGCTTGTGTTGAACAGGAAGCCTAGCTTTATGAGAAGTGTCTATATTTATATTCCCTCATAAAGTCCTCTGTGATTCCTCTCTGTTGCCCAATTACTTTGCTGTGATTCTGGTGGTGGTAGTTGCATGATGTGTGTGGCTGATGGCCAGTTTGCACTGTAACCTGGTTAGTGCTGTCCAGATTGACTCAATGGTCAGATAGTCTTACAGCTTGAAATAATTCCTTTTAGGCAGAATCAGGAGTTTGGACCCTTCACAATAATTTCAGATTATCCTGAACATTTTCAGGCTGTACCCCCATGGGGGAAAACATGTTCTGTATTTTGTTTCAAGATCTGATTACAAATTGTTGGTTTAACAATCAGCATTTTGTGTCTTCATAAACTCCAGCCTTGAAGTCACCGTTCACTTTTCTTCTTTATAGACTGGAGGTCCTATTGRATTTGTTCACCTGTGCCAAGTGATTGCTCCTATTGGTTTTAATCTCTAAGGAAAATCAGCATCCAGCTGGTAGACAGTTGTACTGATGAGGACCCATTGATTTTTCTCTCCTATCCACTTACCATCAATAAGAAATGTCCTTCGTTTTCACAATACTTTTTCCCTGCCATAATGTTGCACTGTTACCTGGCTGTCAGGACTAGTCTCAGTTGCTGTTCACATTGAATGTGGATGTGATTAACAGACTGATAAAAATGTTTAAGTCAATATTTGAGAAGCCTTGATAAAGATAACATTTTATCATGAGAGCTTTTTAATAATGTGTTCTGTTTGATATACACCTATGGTAAGGAATTGCTGTTTTTAACATAAAAACMCTTTTATATCAAGGATTGTTTTGATTTAGTAGCATTCAGCAAAGAGGATTTAAGAAAATGCAGAATGTTCACCTTCTGGTTTTGGGGAAAAATAATTCTCTTTTTAACAGAGCTTTTGCGTATCATGTTGGTGATTTTTTGGTGTGGTTTGTTGGTYGGGTTTTTTTTCACTACAGTATTATTTGAAGTATTTTCTTCCATAAGAAGAAGCAGGCAGCGTGTAAACAAGACATTCTGTGTCCATTTCTCCAAAGCGATGAGCTTTTGGAAAATTATTATCTTCAGTTTGGGATGGTCAGATTATTTTACAAGGTCCCTGGGAAGAGGTGAGCATGTAACTTTTCTCAAATCTTGAGGAAAGATGTTCATACAGTTTATACAAACTTAGATAGAGTTCCATTATATATTCTTTTTAATCTGCCTGTGTTGTGACAAATGTTTCTCAGTAATAGTTGTTAAATAGTGTATTTTTTAAACCTTTAAACAGATGCTACGAAAAATTGATATAAACCACGAGTATGGACTTCAGTCTTACAATAAATGACGTGTTTAAGAGGACAAGTGTGGGTGGACTTAGGTGATGAGATGGGGGAAGGGATTKTGTGGAAGGACTGGTAAGAAGGACTGAACAAATAAATGACACAAAATGGATATGAGTTAGTGAGCTGCAAAATATTCTCCTATTTTTGAAAATCTTAGATGACTAATTGTCAACCGTGCCATATGTAAGTAATGTGGGCTTCCAAACTTGTGGCAATTAAAACTGCTTAGCATCCCACTCCAGCCTGTATTTTATTCTGTGTACAAGTCAGTACTGAAGACTAATCTCTTATGACATTAATCGTCTCATGARGAGAGATGGAATAAATCACAGTAGCCCTTCCTCTCTTCAGTCATGAAGATAAATGCCATAACACGATGGCTGATCTTCGTTATGACACTAACCATTACATATTTAACAGAGATTGCAAAATCTCACTGACAGCTAACAAAAGAATTCTCTCTTTACACATTCTTTGAGAAGGCTGTATTTCTTTAGTTCAAAAACATGACTGATACCTATTCTCAGAACAATTTAAGCAGTAGATCTGGATTGTGCCAGTGAACTGTGCTCTGTGCATAATGATGTCATGATTCCGACTAATAAAATCTGATGTGAAATAATTGTGCAGGCTTTGGAAAGAAAAARGATGTATACCATGCAAGGACTCTAAAGATTCTGCTCTTTTCTATTGTCTGTTTTGACAAGAAAGAATAGCTCTCCTATTTAAAACAAAAAACATGTCTTCCCCTCCAAAAAAATTTCCAAAACCAAGCCAATACCAAAATCCTATTTTTTTTTATTTTGTGGAAACTTTGGGTTTCCATTTTCCCACCGTACTTGGACAGGTAGACTCAGGAAACTTAAAGAACTGAAGGTGGCTTTCTGTTGTGTGTGTGATTGCAAAGGACTTCTGTTTTTTTCAGCTTTATTACTTGCTTTACACCTCTGAGGAATTTAATTCTATGTTTTACCTGCATTAGATACATTGTGGTCTTTCTTTCTGGGATACAATTATTAGGAAAGATTCCTCTCGATTTGCTTATTATTTTGGAGGATATATCATCCTATGAGTAAGGAATTGTCCAGACAAATGAGTTATGAAGCTTATGGGCTTCCTTTCTGAGGTTAAGAGGATCACTGTGATGGTTGTCCTGGTTGTTCACCAAAACATCAAAATGTGCTGTAATTTTCGTGAGTTAGTTTCTTGCCATCTGCCCCACACAATTAAAATGGTAGTATAATTTTTATGGTTGTCATTATGTTGGCTGTCATTAAACATATTTTATAAATATTAATATGTCCATGGTGCATCAGTGGAGCCCTGTCAGTTGCAGCATGAAGCTTCTCTTCTCCTAGGGGGTGGATTTGACCAGGTTGAAATGCTTAAAATGGTKAAAACTAATGTGTAAGAATATTTATGTAGTGTGCGTAGTTTTTGTTTTCTATTTTATCTTCTTTTTTCTTTTTTCCTATTTTCTTTTTTTGCCTTCTAGAAATCTTAGGTCTGTATCTTTAGGACACTGTCTAACAAGATAAGCTCTGCTAGTAAAGCAATGGCAAGAAAATCAGCACAACTGTCACCTCCTGTTAAATTTGGTGCATTCAGAGAGAAGCCAGTAGGAATTTTATTTCTCACATTAAAAGTAACTCTTACACATTACACTTGCCTGAGGAAAATAAGCAATGAAAGCTTCTGAAACAAACATACATTCATTCTCTCTGTAGATTTTTCTGTAAAGTTTTGCTCATTGCAATTATTTTTTTTTATTTATTCTACTATGCTCAAACATAAGTTATACAGCAAACCTTTCAGTGCCTCAGAAAAAAAAATCTGTATCATCTTCCAATAGAGAAAACAGTATGTWTGGAAACAAATATATTTAAGGTTTACTGTTGCCTAGGTTTTTTTTTGGGTTTTTTTGTTCCATTAATAGTGATGAATGTATTCACATTGGTAGTTCTTTGCTCTGTTATTTGGAATGTAAAGGCAGCTGACAGGGTGCTAGTATCCATTCAGCTCCATTAGTTCCAGTCACCTAAGCAAGGTCTCTCTTCATTTTGTACAAAGGTAGCTGCCAAAGGGGAATTTTTATTCCTGCTGTAATAAAAAGTGTTTCAGGATCATGGCCTATATGATCACTGAAAGAGTGCAGATTTCAGTAATGTTCTTGGATGGCAGAGCTGTGTTCTGCTCTTTGCCCCTTCTCTGGAATAAGGATTCATAGTTTTACACAGCTTTGACCCAAGTTTTTCGGCTGGGTAAGCACTGGTGAAACTTCTAGTCTAAATTAAGTCAGCAAGAAAATAAGGTTCACAAGCCAGAGGAGATTTACAGTACAATTTGTCCTGTCAGCACCTAAGAGCTACATTGTGCAGAGCAGTAACGTATCAGTGCTGACTACCTGGGTAGCACTTGTGTACCTGTGTGCAGGTTTGGGGCATGAGCTGCATCCGTATGAGTGTGCTCATGTTTGAGGGGTAGAGGACATGGAATGTACTGTAGGCTTGTACTGTGGTAAGGACTAGGGAAGAAAGGTATTTTGGTATGGTTGTGGAAAGATGGAAGATAGGGAAGTTAGGGAGCACCTCAGMAGATGAGAGTATCACTTTGAGAGTAGGGAAAGGCTGGGCAGAGTGAGAGGCAATGGAGTATCGCAACAGAAAGCAAGGAGAGGGATGGCTTGCATGGCTAAACAGAAGTCTGGACTGTGCTGTCAGAACAGAGCAGTCATTTTGGCAATCTGGATGCTCCATTGCTTGAACTGAAATAATTGTTAGCAATCCTACTGCTAATAGTGGAACCCATACTGGGATAGCAAGTTTGACACCATGCTCACTGGGGTATCTTTTATCCTGATCTTAGAAATCTGAGAGGGTTTAGTCTGCTCACTAGGTTCATCCTGTTACAGTCACAAAGGTGTTTATGGATCTGTCCTGACAGAGCCTTTAAGTGAAAGTTCCTGGTTGCTTGGACAKGCTGATTGCATTAGTAAAGAGAAATATAATGGTTTCCATTTTTTTTTTTCAGTATGTTAGACCAGATCA
Organism: Malurus melanocephalus; assembly: GCF_030028575.1. Classification (NCBI taxonomy): domain Eukaryota; kingdom Metazoa; phylum Chordata; class Aves; order Passeriformes; family Maluridae; genus Malurus; species Malurus melanocephalus. Next base: position 819,660 of record NW_026623278.1, read on the forward strand.
ATCAATAAGTTATTATAAGTCAGTTGCTTAGAAGTATAAAGTTTACCCTGCATTTTCTGGTGTGATGTATGAGACACGAGCAATGGCAGGATGTCACTGCTGTTAAAGCTTGTGCCTTTTAAAGGAATAGCCCAATTGTATTTTAATTTTAACTGAATTGTAATCCAATTTCTTTTGAATTCAAAATGTCATGGGTACAGTTTATCTGGAATTTCCAAAGCTGCCTTTATATCCATTTGAAATATGACATTATAAATAAATTTTAGAAAGGAACAATAAAAGTTTCAGATATCTTAGAACAAGCCTCAAATGATCCGGTTAAAGCAGTGGCATGAACAAAGAAACTACTCAGCTACTTTCTTGTTCTTTTCTTTCATTCAGTATTTTAGGAGATGATGACAATGCCTTACATATCTGGCAGGATAGCCGAGCTAGATGATTTCAGTTTAACTTGCAAACAAATTCTATAGTAGAAATTCTCTTGCAGGAAACACTTGCCCAGTTGTTCCCTATAGCTCACACAAAAGGAACAGTAAAGTGCTTTTCACCAAAAGGGAGCTGGGGAAAATTACTTTATGAGCGTGCTTTAAACCATTTGAGCTCTGTTGGTCAGTAGCATTACCTCTGAACCTGAAAATGTGGACTAGCAAGTATGCACAGAACTGATGTTAAAAGTTAATATRTTTCATCATGTTATGGTATTTTTAATATGTTACTTTCTTAGTTGTGTGACTTTTCCTTTCCTTGCTTGATGCTACTTTTCTTGCATATCTATAGTGTCCCATGGATTACAGAGACAAATTCGTAGTATGGAGCATAMTGTGAATAATGTGTCTTATGAAATGCACCTCCTTCTACTTAGATTTTATAATTTCTTTATTGCAATTGCAACTGCTCGAAGACAGAAGTCCTACCAGGAGAAGTTACTCCTGGTTTAGATTATTTTAATATTTTAGTACCTGGAAACTACTCTTTACCTTTCTCTTGGTCACTGTCAGCAAGAGTTGTGTGAATACATATTTGAGAACTTGTGTTAAAATAGTTCATAGTGCATCTATCCTTATTATCATCCCTCTTTTTCATGTATCACTTACCTTTCCTTGCTGTTTTTGCCTCTTCGTCCATCTCTGTGCACTTCCTTTCTTCCCTAACTCTGTACCCTCCCCTTCTCTCTGAACCATTTACCCATCCTTCTTTACACAAAGGGCTTTGAACTTTTACCAAGCTGCTGATAATTCCCCAACGACTGAAGCTGTTAATCAAAAATGAACACAAAAGATTTGAGTGGGGCATTTCCCACAATAGAAGTCAGTCCTCCTGTTAACCTCACATAAGCAGCTGTAGAAGACAATGCTGGATTTTTTCCAGAATGCTGTTATTTCTTGTACCCTGTTTGGTACTCCATCTTTCAATTCATTAATTTAGTAATGGGTGGCTAGAAAATAATTTATATTTTCTGCTTAGGAGAAGGAAAGTTTTTGGAGGGTTTTGTTTGGTGGTTTTATTTGCTTGTTTGTTTGGTTGGTTTTTATGTACTTGTATTCACCCTGCTGTCTTTGGGCAGTAAAGATTGCCCATTGTGTCRTTCAGCCTGACTTGTATTTTAGCTGATGAGTAGGAGCACAGGGAATAACTGCACTATTCCTCTTTCTCCTCCTCCTCAGTTTTTTAAAATAGTGTTCTAAGGACAACTGCTTGAGACTAGTGGCTCAGCCTATTATGATAAAATTATCCTGATTTTTGTTAAATCATCCTGACCTTCAGATCCTTGCCAGCAGCATCCAGAAACGGAGGAAGCTCTGGCTGGTTTCAGACTGTCTGGTCACACAATCAGCAGCATCAAGGCTGCTCACTAGGCTGTTCTGTCCCGCTGCTTTTGGACCACAATGCAGTATCAGAACACACTTGGTTCTTATTTAGAAGAATTATTTTCTGTCAGTGTGATAACTGATAGCTGCAGGCAAAACTTCCCACTTTCTTCAGGAATGTTTATGGGTGGCAAGAGGGCCAATTCTGTGGTTTGCCTTTCTTCACCYTTTCGTCCCTCTTCTGTGTTCCCTCCAGTGTCTGAAATGCAAATGATTGAGCAGGTYTGATTCTGGTGGTCACAAGCATCTGTTTATATAAATTAAACTATTAATTCCATCAATTACATAGAAATTCTGATTTTGTARGCAAGCTGAGCATTTAAGGTTTCTTTCTTATGCAAAGCTCAGAGTCTTGACTCTGTACTAGAGTCTTCCTGTAACAGTTCACTGGAAAGTGTTTTTCCCTGATGTGGCAACTGATTATTTTGAGTAGTTGTGAACACAGAGATGATGATAGATGCTATGGTGTGAAAAGGAATTTGTATTTCTTCTTGTCCCATATAACTGACATGACTTTTCCAATGAAACTGGGAATACATGTGTTTGTGGCATCTCTGTGATTATTTCATATCTCAGAAGTTGTGAGTTGATACCTGTAGGTGACACAAACAATTTGTCAGGCTGCTACTGTTTGTTGGGAGGTTTTATTTCCACTGTGCTTGGTAGGATCTGWGCCTTCTTCTCTTTGAGCCGTTAACCAGGGTTTGAATGAACACGAAGAATGTGTCCTGTGCAGTGACTACTTCTGTTCTCTTTCACATTGTCCTGATGGGTATCACATTATTTGTCCCAGTTATTTAGCGGCTGTCCCTTTTTAAGGCTATGGTTGAATGGCAGGAATAAATAGAGCATATTTGATCCTCTGTGATAGGGGTTGCAGTCAGTGCAAACCATTCTTCTTCTTTTGTCCTTCTTAACAAAATATATTGAAACAGTCATGTTCTTCATGACTGTACTTTGGCRTGCTTTAATTTCAGCATTATTAGTCATTGTCCATATATGATATGAGTGTTGGTGGAAGGAGTGGGAGGAAGAGGAAAGATATTTAAAACAAATTATGGCTTCCTCCCCTGATGTGCATTACTATGTCTGACCAAGAAGCCTGTGACTTAACTATGCTTTCTCCTTTTTAGTATTTTATTTGCTTTAAGGCACAGTTAGTTATTCAGTTTGAATTTCTAATGTTAYTTTAAAAAGTCTTAGAAATGCAAAAGGATTGCAGRCTTCTAGCAGTGTTAGTGGTAAGATACGGAGGCAAGAGATACTCATGTAATTAGCAGTTCAGTGTATTCATTAGCTCACAGAATCTTAAATAATACTCTGATGCTGTGTTCCATAACCGAGAGAAGAAAATTATATTATAATGGAAAGGTTTTTACAACTAATTATTTTTGTTTTCTTACTGTGATAAATGATTAGGCTAAAACCGGAGGGAGGGGAGGAACAATGATGAGGATGGACAGCATGGTGGGAGGGGCAGAAAAAACCCATCGTTGCTAAGGTTCTCTGCTAATTGATCTTTGTTATGATAAAGAAAACTTAATTATGTACATAATAACAACAGGATTGTCGACTTAAGTAGTGTTTGAATCTGAGAATGAATGCTTTTCAGATAGGATATGAACAGTTGCTTAAATAACAGGGTTTAAAGGGTTAGATGAACAGAAGTAAATTCATGGGGTATATGAGCTGCAGCCCACGCTGCATGTCCAATATAAGGCGAATCCACACAATGGGCAATTGTTTACTCCAGCACTTCCAGCCTGTCTAACATACTCTGCATTTCAATTTGTCATTCTACCCTGAATGTGTTCACTTCATACTGTGGTATTTGAAATCTGCCCTGTGGGTTTCATTAAACTTTCTGTAGTGGTGTTATGCATCCTACTTGTTGGTTTCATTGTTGTTTGGTGAAGATGATCTTCCGTATCCGTATGTCTGGCCATTGTTTTCACAACCAGTTCAGTGCAGCTTCCTCAGCACAAACTGCTCTCCCTTCTTCCATTGTCCAGGACAGGGTGACTTCTGGTGTTTGCATAGCTTTATGGTTTCCTTCCCATTATCGTCGAACTCTCGTGGTAATACTTGGCACTTTTACTGACTTTATAGAATAGGATGTGATGTCGTAGAGAAGGGGACAGGGCTACCCAAATTTTCTCAATTGCAGGGAGGAGCTGCCCAGGTGTGCTGAGGGGCCTGTACTCAGGAAGAGAAACAGGGAATCCTCCACAGTGAGTAACCCCACTTTCAAGTGCACACAAGTTTCCTTCATAGCCGTGTCCAGTACAGTGTAGTATCCTCTTCTGTCCTTTCCAGTTTGCCCTCTGGAATGTTCCCAGTTTWGTTCTCTTTTCTCTGTATTTTGGTGTATTCTCATTTTACCTTGTACTTTGTCTTCTTTCTGAAGGTTAAAGTTTCCATTTTTGTCTCTTCACACCATTAATCTTTCCTCATCCTAGTCTTAATCTTTATACGCATTGTCATTTTTCCAATGTGTCATTGTTGTTCTGTCACTAATACATCATATTATTTCTCTTCCCTTGTGTGCAATGATCCTTTTCCCAGCCCTGTGCAGTTTCTTCTGTTCTGACTCATTGCTGTACTTTTACTCTTTCCAACCCTCTCTTCTTTCTCCTCTCAAATCACTTTTCGGTTTTCCTTTCCTGATGGGTCCCTTTTGAATCTTTTCTATTGATGTACACGAGATAAGCTCAGTTCAGCTCCCAGACCTTTCTAGTGCAACCTTCACTTATACATTTTCCTTTGTGGAACTGAAGGATAAAGGGTACAAAGCTTATCTCTAACAAAGAATTGAAGGATTTGGTAAACTRTGTTTTGGCTGTAAAAGAGARCAGGCAGGAAATCAGAGCATTGAARTGGCAAAAAAGGGCTGAGCTGGWCAAGCTGTAGTGAGTAGGCAGTCTTTGGCTTTAGGTGAGCTTCTGAATTACAGCCCTGGCTAGCACCCTTCACAGTTTGACTTGAGTGATACGRTGTGGTGGTGTCTCTAGTTCCTAGYGAGCAGGTATCCACATAGTAGTAGCTACTTTCACAATTGCCATTATTTGGTAACTATTAGGGAGAAGCTCAGGATCATTTGAATCAGACCAAACTGATTTTGTATTTACAGAGGGTAGAAGTGCGAGTTCTGGCTGAGATATGTTGGCAAGATGCTCTGGGAAGCTTGATTGCTGTGGCCTGTGCTGCACCTTTTGCTGCTGATTGAAGGGTTTCATTTTCCAGGGCTGTCAGTCTGGCATTTTACATGAGCAAAAGAGTGGCTGTTTGTTTAACAGCATAAAACTGATGGGGACAAAAAGGAAGTGGAAAATCAGAAAAATCTTTACAACATGGTTCTCTCTGTAAAGAGGAGTGGGTTACTTTTGGCTCAATTGGAAAAGGCAAAGGAGTGGAAAACTGAGCTGAACTGGAGAAATATACTGCACTCTGTCATGTAGCATCTTGTGTGCTGTGACTGTTCTGACTGCTTCATTTTTCATTGTTTTTAGAGGCAAAAAGCATTTTAAAATTGTAAGCCCACTGTGTCAGTTTTTACAGTAGCTCCTGCTCTTTAAATGGAAAGTTTCATCCAAATTTTTTCTGAGGTCATGGCAAAGCTAAGTATAAAATAGTCAAATGACCTCAAAGAATTCTAAAGTAATAAAAATCAAAGAAAGTGCTAGTCTTCTTATTTTTTTTATTTTTTTATTCCTTTGGTTCTTGTGTTTTATGTTTTTTCCCTCATGCCTGAAAGAAAATCTGTTGCTGTGTCATAAAAACAGTTGCGTATTCCAACTCTTTTATTTGTAACCTGATAAGAGTTTTCCCAGGCAGAAGTAGCAGATGATGTGCAAAAGCAGCAAGTTATCTTTTCCTTGCTGCAGTTTCCTGGGTTGCATCTGGCTTTCCAACAGACAGAGGACTCCAGTCTCAACACTGTCGATCCCAGCCTTTCACAAATGGCTACATAAAAACTGCATGATCACATAACCTTTCAAATTCACAGGACATCTGTCTTGTCACTTACACATTTATTATTTCTTTTTAGGCATTGGAAAAGTACCCCAACTCACCAATGACTGCAAAACAAATACTGGAAGTCATTCAGAAAGAAGGGTTAAAAGAAACAAGGTCAGTGTTTATATGTTCTGTATTTTTGCTATCTCTGTGAAAACCATCTAGGAATGGTATAAAATCTTTGCAAAACTCAGAGTGCTGGCTGAATTGATTTCCAGTACCAAAGCAGGAAATACAGCTGATAGGTTTTGATTGTTAGTTCAAGGCTTTTAAAAGGATTAGTGACTAYCTTACTTTTGTATGTTCCAAAAGGAGTCTGTGGCCCAGCTCCAGTCCAGTGGCCTTTCTTTAGACAGACAGTGTGATCTGCTCAGGCAGCCCAAGGCTACATCTCATTTCTGTTTAAGGATTGAAGCTCGACTGCTGGGTTACCTCTGCCACTGTGTACATGGACAAAGTGCAAGATGAAGCTTGGTGCATTTCTCACTTGGGTTTGTGGTTCTGGCACTTAAATCATTATTAGGACATGCTAGTGTTGCCTGTGGTAACAGAGATTGGGCTGATAAAGAGCTGGGAATGGAAGGAGATTGGGGTTTGGACATTGGGAACTAGCCTGTGTGCAGAGGATGGATACAGTAGCTAATAAAGCTGCAGACTTGCTTAATAACAGCATACTTTGGATGTAGATTTCAGCGATAAAAATTAGACTTTYATAGAATAGATGGGTTGTCCAGAGACTGTGGAAATCAATCAGTTGTTTTCCATTGATGCCTGGTTCAGATGTACATGCTGCTTTTTGTTCTCATAGRTGACTGTGTTCTTGGTGGGTCCTCTGGTGACCTGCAAGTGGGAAGGAAGTGAAAGTCAGTCAAGGAAAAATTGCTTGGCTGGTGAGGGTCTMCTTCAAGATGCACTTGCCTCTTCTCAAAATATTATAGTAGAATTTTTTTTATATTTTAATAATTTGTTTTAATACTTACTGCTTTCTCAAAGCAAAAGGAGAGCTCTCTGCCTTTATTTTAATTATATTCTTCTACTCTGGAACAAAAGAACTGAAAAGCCCATGTAAAGCTGAACCAGTAGTAACCATGGCACAAATTTTTACTGAATTCACTGTTTCATTACTAGGAAACAGAAGAGAACACAATCTGTGTGATTCTTTGCACAGCATAACCATGCACCTCTTTGTTGGTAGCCTCATAACATGCTCATAATAGCTGTGTTTTGATAAAATTGCAAAAGAGATTATATATAAAATGAAGTTGAATTTGCCACCTTCTACAGATTTGAAGTGCTTTAGTTCCTGTCGAGAAATTGCTCCAAGTATATTTGGCAATGATTCCAAGGAAACAAGGGGGTGAAAACTTTTAAAAATGAATGTCCAAACATGTGTTGCRCTGCAATGATTTGCATAAAGCAACAACAAAAATGCAAGAAAACACAGTTTTGAAARTCTGTTCTATTAAGATACTGTTTCTCACAGCAGTGGATGGATTGCTTTCTTCTTATGTCTTGTGATATGACACAACTGCATGGGAAGGGCTCAAATTCCTGATAATAGCATTTCTTTGTGATTTAAAAAATTCTTTTCGTGAACAGTGCATGAATGAAATTTTGAGTGGAAAACCTATGGAAGGGAGTGAAGGCAATATTTTATATTTTAAATATAGAAAATTTCAAAGCCCTTTTTAATTGCTGCAGAATGAATAAAAAGAGAAAGGTGCCTTTAAAGAGGTTCAAAACTAGATGGTCTTTCATTTCTTCAGTGACTTAGAAACAGAGCATTGCAGAGAAATATGAAGGAATCAGATTCATTCTTATTGGTATGGTATGTGCAGGTATATGTGACTGTGTAGTAGRTTACACAATGCTATATGTGGTCATGAGTTCTAGAAAATAGAGAAGGATAAAATTCAATGTTCTTTATACTTGAAACATTGTCATCCTAAACTCCTTAGCCTAAACATTCTAAATTCTGCAATTCTGCAAAATGAAAAAATGTTGGTTCTCTATTGATTTTTCTTTAAAGCACTTGGATTTTTATTTAACTTCGGATTCCAAGTAAACTTKGTGTTCCTGTTGCATTTTGATATTGATTAGGGCCAAACTTGCWGAGTTATCTGGGTGCCTAACTCACAAAAGGAGCCAATAAGGTATTTGCCTTCATACATATATTTGTTGATTGGGCCTCAGTGTGTAAGTAATGTTTGATTTTCAAAATACTTGAATTTAGAATCTCCTGTTCACTTCATCCAGCTCTGCAATTCCTTTCAGTACATTCCTGCCACTTGGTGCCTTTGTCATTACTAAAGGTGGTCTTTCCTGGTTTCTCTACTGCAGCCAGCCAAGATGAGCAAGGGATGTAAATTTATGATGTGCAGTCACCTGGCCATAAGCTGCAGAATGGCACTAGCATATTTTATCCTGTATTGATTTGTGTATTCTTCCAAGTCTGAACTTGTGCCAGGAATATGTTACTGCTTTAATACACTTTATTTATTCCTTTATACTGATTATCATTGTCAGTAGAACCTTGGCAATTCTAAATGAAGTTCTTAAAAAACTGTCTACTCTTCCATTTGTAGATGAATGARATTAATTGGCTTAGTAATTTTTCATATATATTGGAGCATTAATTAATCTAAAGCTTTTTGCTGTGATAGTAAATCTGAAAGAATAATGTATGATTTTCAGCCATCTCATTGTCATTATGTGTAATCTTTAAAAAGACACTGTCAGACGATTCAGCCTCTTTTTCTTTTTTTGCCATAAAGACATCAAGTTGCACATTTATTTTTATATTACTCATATAATTAAATGGAAAAGGACTAAATTCCAAATTTACATAGCAGATATATGTTAGAAACWAAAATGAAAGCTCTACTGATATGTCCTATGAGAGGCTATACACCTACCTGGTTTTTCGTATCTTGGGGAAGTACAACTCGTTTTTGTTTCTTGAATATCTTTCTTGTTACGATGGTTGGTTGGAAAATGGTCAGCAGGAAGGCAGTTCTGCTGCTGCCTAGAAGGAGTAAAAATTTTTAAGGCAAACCTTTTAGGGATGTAGAAAATGTATTGTTTTCTTCTGTGGGTGGTGGGGAGGAGGGAGAAGTATCTACTTAAAATTGGTGGCTGTGCTGATAGTGAACAGCGTCAGGCCAACAGACCTGGGTACTGAAATATCTTTACAAGGAAAACAGCAGCTCACTTCAGTACACAGTACTCTGGATTTTCTGTCCTGAAAACATTTCCCTGTCCTGCGGTTGATTTCTAGGCTCACAACMTGCTGTCAATRGATCCTAGCAAGAAATTTTGCTGAWTTTAGTAGTGTGACACAGACTGCTAATCAGAGTATGAACCACTCTTGCCTCAATGCTCCTTTGCCAAGGCTGCTGCCTCACTAGTTGTTCTCCATCTTGCATTTCTTTTGTTACGTGTTCTTGTTAAGCTCCASAATTTCCCTTACTGAGTTATATATGTTTTCTGCAGACGGTTTCTCAGATTCAGCAAGATTGCTTTAACAATGTACTCTTGTAATCCAGCATGCATGCATTGTTTCCAAGCTCAGTGTCATCTGCTTATTAGATCTTTTCTTTTGTAGCATTACATTTCTCTTTGCTGATGGAAGTCCATGGGAAACAGTGACCAAAAMCTCATTAAGTCGGGCTGTATGATACCTACTGCCTTTTCTCTAGCTACAGGGTCTACTGCTTTGTCACAAAGAATATTTTGATAGATGTGAAGTAACTTGTTCTTGACAGGTCTATATACTACTCAACTTCTTATCTGCTAAATAGTTCCAAATAATTTTTAGTCCATATTTCACAGAAGTGAAATTCTGTTGCTGTATCTCTGCTTCTTTGGAAGTAGACATTTCTATTGTCTTTTTTCTTTTTATTTTTTTAAAAGTTAAGCACTGAGTATTTTGCATTCTTTTGGAATCACTACTATCCTCTACAAATTCTCAAAAATGGTTATTGATAATTCTGAGATTGATCCARTCAGCTTTAATTAGCTGGAGTGAATTTCAGTACATTTAACTGATGTTAGAATAGGTAATTTATTTAATTAYCATCTAATCAATTTTCTCATGTTTGTTCCTGGTTTTATCAGCTGTCTAACCATAGATGCCTTTCTGATTAGGCATTAGAACTCCCATGCTTTGAGTGTACGTACTTACTGCCAATATCTCCTTGGAAGACCAGGTCCATTTCCTTTCTGATGGTGTGCTTGCAGAAATTTCTTTGTGTGTGCTGTGTGGATGAGTTTGCTGAATTTTAATTTCCTGAAGCTCTTTTTTTTTGTGTTCTCCCTTGTTTTCCTAAAAATGAAGAATCATCCCTTCATGAATGCTTAGTGCTGTAGCTGCTTCTTCCCCAAGGGTTCAAGTCAAACCTAGTGCAGCCCCAGAAACTTGCCAGATGCTTTTCTGTCCCTGTCTTTCTTTTCCCTTGGTTTTGTCCTTTTTTGTCATTAACTGGAAATTGCCTGTAGAACCACTAGAAGTAACCTATCTGTTCCCTTCTGTTTGGAGCACTGCCACCTTCATGAAGAATAGAACCAATTGAAGATGACTTAAAATTGTCAGGGAGATAAAAATAAAACAGAAGCTGGTATGAATTAGATGTTTGGATTAAAGAATACCAGATTAAGGGTAGATCTAGTAAGTCTTTAGCTACACAAAAGATAGGAAAAGAGAGAGGAAGTAAGTTATCCTGAATGATATGGACAGAACAAGAAATAAGGCTTTAAACTGTAGAAAGAGAAGATTCCAATTAAAAAGACTTTTTTTTTTCTAACRGGAAAAATTAATTTCTCTCATGAGCTGTGGAAGAAGTGTGAGAGATCAGTAGGTCTCACCAAAACCCAGTGTAGCTATGTCTTTGTCAGGAATTATGTAGATTTGGTTGATCCTGCCTTGAACTCGGGGATTGAACTAATATATCCCTTGATCCATGTTTTTCTATGAATTTTTCTAGAACAGTTTTCAGTACTTGGGCCATACACATTGTTTGAGTCCTAGGGGAGAATATCCAGCCAAACTCTGATAAATGTTCAATGCTAATAACCCTAGATTATGTCTTGGCTTTCTGTAGTTCCCTTTCTCCTTTGCCTGGTGAGGCTGGGAAATGGAGTTGTCTGGATAAGATTAAAGCCAAAGATCCTCCATACAAGTTAAAAGCCAATAAACTTTCAAAATGGGACAAGCTCTGTTTAATTTCTTGGAGTACAACTTTAGCCCACAGCTATGCTAGCTATTTGCTTTCCTCCTCCATTAAACTCAGGACTGTGAACCCTGGAATGGGATAATTTCATAGTGTTTTTGCTGTTCAGCTGAAGTCATTGAYTTCTGTATGTTCAACTGACTTGCATTATTCTGTTCAGGTAATTCATAGAAGAGTTTTTTAAAAGACRTTGCTTTGTCTCATTCTGTTTTCCATTTTCCAGTAGGAATCTTAAACTTCTTTCTCTCGATGTTTCTTTATTGATCTTCATTTCAACTATGGGAATCAGAGCATCAGTCATATCTCCTCCTTCTCCTCTGTTTTTTCCTCTGCATATTTTGCCTTTTGCAAAGCAAGACTAAGCTATCTRTTGATTTATTGTTGTGACAGTAGTCTTTCAGAAGACTAAGAAGAGATGYTTGCCACTGGCACTGGCAATAGTTCTGTTTCTTCTGCACTGTACAGTGTTGATAATATTTATCATGAATGATATCATAACATATTAAGTCTTCTGAGCCTAGGAAAGCAGCAAAGTATGACCCTAATAAATCTCAAAGACACTCTTACTAGATTTACACTCTTTGTGCAAAAATATGAAACTAATGGGTTAGCTAGAATTAAACCCACTTTGAACTGCTGAGTGGAGTCATCAATGGAATAAAACACATGATCCGTGCAGGGTCTGTCTTTAGCTTTGAAGTTAGAGGGGACTCCTGAAAATATTACCATCAGTTGTGAATCCTTTGATCTTTTTGACAGTGTCTCTTTAAGCCTTTGCATACTTCATCCTTAGAGCTATTGACTTAAAAAAAAACAAACCTTCTGAATGCTGCTGTTTCTGTAAATAGGCTAAATGAGCTGGCAACTGTCTTCTGTTGTTTATCATTTTCAGGTTCCTTGTTTTATTGTGTATGCATGTAGACAGAGATTTTTTTACTTTGTTTCTCTGTAAAGTCATTCCAGGATGTCATTGTGATTCGTAATTATTAAGTCACAGTTTCTATCTTTTGCTTAAAAAAGAAAAAAAAAACCAGCAAAACAAATATCTGCAATTACCAAAAACACTTAAAAATTTAATTGAAAGGACTGCAGTTTTTGTCTTAGGGCTGTGTTTGCCAACGAAAGAGCACAGACAGTTAGGAGGCTTCTGTGGTTGCATATGTCTGATAGAATTTATTTGGGAGCCTCTTCAGCTGAAGGGAGAGCATTGTTTTGTCTGAAGGTAGTTATCTTCTGCAATGGACTGAAAGAAAGCCATGATAGAGAGAGGGAAAGCTACTCAGATTCTTTTGCTTGGCATTATTTGCTTGATTTTCATACTTCTACAGATGTGGCTTTTGGCTGTAGAGCAGTGAAAGAAACAAACTTTCAGTACAACCTGTCTGTCTGCATAAATTCACTTCAGACATGTCTTTGAAATGCTGTTCTTCCCAGTGTAACAACAGACCACCTAATTTGGTAGGCAGTTCTGATAGCAGCCATTTGGCAGCTGAAAATCTCAGGCTTGCTCCTTCTTGCCTAGACATTCCCAGCATTGTTATRTGTGCTGCAGTTTAACCTGGTAAACACTGGTGGATTTCCTAGATTGCATTCCAGCATTGGAGCTGAAACTTGCATAATTGCACCCCTGTCACTTCTGTAATAATTGTTTCAGTTTTTGGCAGTGATATAGCCCTAAACCAGCTAAGGTATCGACTCAAGCCTAAAATCAGAGTTGTGAATTCTTGATTCGATGTTGCTACATTGTGGTTTCCCTGCTGTTTAAAGCTTGCTTGTATCTGGACAGCAGTGATCCCTTCTCTGATTTGGGAAACTGGTTTTGAGTGAGGATTAAACAGATGTAAAGTAATAAAATCTCACATGTTTTCCCTCAGTTAATAGCAAAGATAAAGGATTTTTATTTATTAGTGATGGTAAATCTTCCATTGTGTATACCTCTACAAGATATATTTCAATATAAGACATTTAGCTAGCTACCTGGAATGTTTTGTTGGGGTGTTTTTTTTTTTTGTCTGAGCCACCATAATCTTATTTTTTTTCTCCATATTTTAGTATTTTTGAAATTATCTGGGATGTTGTATTTGTTTTAATGCTGCTCTTCTTTCCTTCACAGGACAGTGGAGTCTCTGTTTAGGAAATTTAATAAACAGTCYAGTAAAATCAGTCTGCATGTCAGTGTCTTTTATAAAATTACCTTTGTAATTAAGGTGTGAATTTAATTTTGAGTTTTAGATGATAAATGRCACAGTTTAAAGTGTTAGAACCTTCTGAGTATGACACAGAATACCTTGGAGGATACTGTATTACTGCTAAGGGTATTAATTGACCATATGTAAAAAGAGAGTGAAGACAAGCAAATTAATATTTATCAAAGCTAAATGTAGAGCTAAGAATATAACATGGTCCTCTGCTCTCAATATCCTGTCCATTAAATTGGTGCTGCCAATGCAGTGTCTTCTAGTTCCCGTCTATATGCAATCCCATGTCCCACAAGTATCCCATGTCCCACAAGTTTCTGCAAGATAAAGCTTCCTGCTTTCTCATACTGAGTCACCCACCCAATGGTCTCCAGTTGTCCTGATCTGCTGTGATCCTTTTTGCCTTTCTTTAGGACTCAAAACTTCATTTCACATGCCTGAAATTTTCTCAAGTGTTACAGTGTAAACATCCCAGTATTTATTTCATGTTCTGACTTGGGACCAATCAARCATTCTTCCTTAGTTTGGTTCCCTGACCAATTATGAGAAAATAAAACAGTTTCATTATTTTGCCATGTCTGGGACCTTCAGTTGATGAGCTAGAAAAGTTCGTATAATTTCCTCTTTTGTACTTGCCGCTGATTTTTCATCATGTTGAAGTCTGCTCCTATATGCTTGGGTCAATGGAGATTTTAGAACAATTAATTCTCTTTTGTTTTTTAAGATTAGCATGTTGCTGTTAGTTTTCCATATGTGTTTTTGCCCATACAGTGTCCTGGACTTCAGTTTTCCATTTGATGCAGTATTTCTCTATATTTGGGTGCTAAAATATACATGGTAACCACCTTTCCACCTTCCATGTAAATTACGGGAAATAGTTCTACCTGGTGTTTTTTTCTTAATTTTTTTTTTTAAGATCTGATGCAAACTTTTTGCTTTCCATCTATTAACAGTTCTACARAATGTATCTGCAAAGATTGGGAAAACAGGAATCCATTCTATGTGACACACTTGTTTCCTTGGTGCTAATAAAATATTTTTATTTCACTTGTGTTATTTAGGTTTCTGCTCCCTCCACACAAGCCTAATCTGTCTGGTCTCAAATAACATGATGCTACTGCGCTGTATAAATATATTTTTTTTTTGGTTGATGCTTTACTGGTAAGGGAGAGTGACATGTGTGATTGATAGATATTCAAGTTATAATAATTCAGATGATATGTAAAAAATTTATAAATTCATTTATTTTCCTGTAATAGGAAAAACTGTGATTGTTAGATTTTGTGATGTGATAAGCATTTCAAGTTCTAAAGATCTATAGTGCAAAAATTTTTTGAGTGCACCCAAGTCCTTCCTCCTTCCTATCACAGCCTAATATTCTGAAATTAAGACCTCCAGTAAAGACACTTCTTTTTAAATACAAGTGGAAATACAGTCCCTTAAATGTAACAAATAGTGGATAGCAGTGCAAATGCTGATAATCTTAAAAGATTTACTAGTTTTGTGCAGTCATGACATCACTTCCTGTTAAAGATTGTTATAATTTGAAGTAGCAGGTGGACATCAGCTGTGACTACATAATTAAATTTTTTGACATTTGCAGTGTTGTTTTTCATAGTGTAATGATTCCTTTATCAATATATTTTGATGTTTAATGTAAGAATTTAAATTGTCTTGGCTTTTTCCTGTGCTGTGTCTCTCAGTGTAGACTACTACGGAAAGAGACTGAAAAGCAGCAATGTTGATGAATACAGAAATCTTCTACATTATAAATTGGTGTTACCAAAAGAGTATATTGTGTTATATCTGTCTTCACACATTTCTCCTACATGGTGCAACTACCGTGTATGCTATGGATCTTTTTAATTTAATGTTTCAGTATTTKGAAGAGTCATTCTGCATTAAAAGTAGTGTCTCTTTTTCAGAAAAATAAATTAAATAAAGATATCCAGGAAGCCTAAATTAGTCCAAAACTATCAGATACTCACGGAAGTTGCATCAAGAAAGTTTTACAATATCTTTAATCCACCCTCTCAGCAGTGAAAGTTTATTTATTTGTTTGGGATGAGGATTTTGTTTGGTTTGGTGGTTATTTTGTTTTTGTGTGTGTGGTATGTTTCCTATAGTGTAGAGCATTAAGCCTAATGAAAAAAAAAAAAAAAAAAAAAAAAAAAAGACTGGAGAGATGCAATCTTTCAGTCTGCAGACTGTTGTCTTGTCCTTTTATCCGAAGTCTGCCTGCAGTTCTATAAACATGACTATGTGAAAGGTAGGTAGATTAAATAGATTCTCTGATTTTACTGCCTYTATCAGATTGTTTTGTCAGCATCGCTTTAAGAGAAGCAAGGACATACAAGGGCTTTCCAATAAGCATGTTCCATTGTCATCCAGACAGTAATTTTAGGGAAACTGAAATTGGACAGAATGTGTTTTTCTTTCCATCATTATTTTGAAATGAAGATCTATCACATATTAMCACTAAACTACAGAGGCAATAACCCAGTGGTTTTGAAATAAAACTCAGAAGGAAGAGAGCTTAATGTCAGTGCAATTGATAAAATTAATAGATAGTTGCAATACTGCCCTAAGCAGTATTAGTTATATTGTAAATGCAAGAATTTTGCTGAGTAGCCAGTAATGTTGCTCAGCTATCTTGTGCTTGGAAAAGGCAAGAATAATCTACTGTACTTACTTTAGGTAGTATTTGGACAAATGTGATTCAACASATAAGCCTGTCAGGAGCAGCCATATATATATAAATTTCAAATACAGAAGGATACAGACACTTTAGCTAGAAGGAGTCACCTTTTGAATGTACACTCTGGTAAAATATGCTTAGGAAAAGAGTTTAATCTGTTGAAGGCTTTAAACCTGCAGTGAAAATTGAAGTCTGGCTGAGAACTTGAAGACATGCCTGCATTTAATGGATTTATGAACTTTTGTTGCACCATACAAGTAACCTAAGAAGCTGCTTTTCCTTGCAGGTGTAAAATGAATTACTCTAGGTTTCAACTTGGTAGTTGCTGATTGAGATTTATTTGTTGGGGGTTAATTTTTTTGGCATTTGCTTTGTTCTCCGTATTTCTCTTCTGCCTTGAAAAGTTAGTATTTAAGCCTATTATTTATTACTGCTTTGAATTTCATTTATCCCACAGCTGACTTTTGTCTTTATTTCTAAGCATTCTGTCTTAAGGGACATGCACAACATCCCACAAAATAGTATAATCTTCTTTATGCTAKTTCTAGTATTCCATAGCAACTGAGGGAAAAAAGAGACTAAACTGAACACTACAACACAGGCAATTCATTACAGATTTTCCGCTTAGTATTCAGTAAATTGTCAAGTCCTTATTTTCATCATTAGCATATTTTTCACAGAGCAGAAGCATAGCCATTTCTGGCAGACTGAATTAAATCTGTTTTACTTGAATGTGAAAGAAGAAAACATTGTCAGGCTTTCTATGAAAGCATCMTTTTCTAGTAATAATTTATTTCTCTGGAACAGTTTGCTGTAGATATCTTTATGTTTCTATAAAGCTATGAGTGTATATGTTTCAGTCTACCTGTAATTAAACCATTTCTTAGCTGTAGGGGAAAAAACACGGAAAAATCTGTTATTTTTTTTTTTTTCTTTTCTTGCTATTCATATTGCATGAGCTGAGAAATTTACTAGTTCTCTTAGAGAGATTGATGGCTATGCACTGGCACATTTAATAAAAAATTTTGTACATTTTTATAGAATAAGGCCCCAAAAAAAAGTCTCAGAATTCCACTGTCTGAGGACCATGAAAATGATCAGGTATAACTATGCAGAAAAATTGTCACATACATGAATTTCTTTTCTATGTAAGGCTACCTGATAGCAATTCTTTTTTTTCCCCCCAAGTCTCAGAGATAGTCTTAATTGCTGTGAAATTAAATTAYGTGCATGCTTGTCATTTCAAAACAGAATTTAAAAAGTGCTTGAACATATTTTGCTTGGTTATGTACTGTCATGTGAAGTAAAAATGTTTTATTCAAGATCTGATTTTTGTTTCAGCAGTTTAGAAAGCTCTTGTCTTCCATTTGTGATCCAAATAAACTCTGMATTTGTCACCAAGTGTTTTATGATAGCTGTGTGCTAGAACCAGTAACTGTGTGGCTGACAAATATTGMCAATATTAAAAGAGAACTGGGGACCACAATGTGTAATTCAAAGGAAAGTATAAATAAAAGAACTTAAAAACAGAGTGTCTGAAATGTTTTTTATAGGCTTGAGCATGTAAATAACACCTTCAAATTCATTGCTGTACATGTATATGTACCCTTATATGCATATAAATTGTAAATCAAAAAATTATAATCAAATAAATCCTTTGCTCAGTCGTTCCAAGGGCTGAGTATGGGAAAGGGCTCAAATGATCTTCAAGAGCTGTTTTGCTGTTTGCCCTCAAGAGCTAAAAGAGAGGATAAATTGATTTTTTCCCCCATTTCCTTTGGTTTTCACTGTATTTGTAATATGAGGAAAGGAAAATGAGTTCTAGTAGCTCTTTTCAGTAAGTACTACCTCCCAGCAAGAAAAAAAACAAGTGAACATAGCTGAGTCACCCTGTTTAGGATTGGGCAGCATCCATAGCTACTGCTGCATTATTACAGTTTCAGTAAACTTGCTTAAGATCCATTTATTAGCCATAGGAATCCATGAGGATACACCATTCAGAGATGCACTGGCATGCTTTTATATTTAATTAGCAAATCAAATACAACAAATGTGGGATCCAGACAACTGTTCTCTTGCAAATCGCCCCTAATACTTGCTATTCTGTTCTTTCTTTCTTTTTATGTTACCAGTGCACTGGGAGTTTTTGTTTCCAAGGCTGCTAAATACTTTAGGTAATCATTATCAAATATGAAATCATTGTGTGAAAAATAACATGTGTCCTCTACAGTTGTCACAAGGAAAAAACATCTAAGACCTGTAAGTGACAGCAAGGAGTTTTTTGGGAAGATACCTTGAAGATTGTATGACAAGTTCTGTTTTTGCTTGTATTTCTTTCTTCGTTTTGTTAAAGACTGCTTGCTTTCAGTCAGGGAATCTTTTGGCCAGTGAAGATAAGGCAGTTTCAAAGTGTTYGTACTCCTGTCTCTCGCCTTTGTCCAAAGCCAGCATCACTAAACCCAGTCCAGCTGTTTACCCTTCTCTGTAGTAGCAGCTTAATCATATAAATATAAACTATTGCATCAAAATAGCATTCAGTCAAATGATATATTGAACTATGTAAACTAAATTAGTGTTGGTACAAGATTATTTGTGCCCAAGCTACAGTCTAGAAATTAATAACATGATTGGTAATGTTAGTTAATTAAATACTCTGCTTCTCATTCAATATTTAATTGAAAACAGAAAGCAATTTTTGGTTTGGACTGATTATTTTTTGTTATCCACATTATTTTTAGTTTCTTTGACATGTGTGTCTCAACTCCTTCATTCAAAGGGACTTTATTAAGGACTTCAGTAAGCTTCTTTCAGGTGGAATGATGTGGTTATCAAAAATGACCAGTATGAAGAAATATTTGATGGTTTCTTTCATTATAATTTGAAAACATTGTGTGYGACACTTTGAAATTAGATTGACTTCTATTTATAAGTTAAATAGAAACCCAAGTTTCCCAGTTCCAGACTTAAGGAGCTGTCTTAAGTCAAAGAAGAAAAAGGAGATCTACTAATAGACTAATTTGCAACAGCTGGAGTAAGTTAAAACACAAAAATAAAAGTATCTGCTTGGTCCTTTGAGGGAAGGAAAAAACGTTTTACTGTGCTGTTTTGCCAAGTTAAACTCCCTTACGTACAGCAAGTATAATTTAAACATTTCACATCAACGCAAATATTTTAATTTGACACAACACAATAAATCATATGTTGCTATATTTTTAAAGGTACAGGGTGTACTCTGACTGTCCATTCTGTATTTATTTCAAGGCTTTTCTTACAGGCAAGGGCTCTTAACGAAAATACTTTATGCACATAATCAGCATGTATTAGTCAACAAAGTTGTAGTAGTTACATTTATTTTAATATTTAGGGTGAAAGCATGGTCTTGCTTATGCAACTGTTTTTCTAGGAATAAGTATTATTAGAAAACACTAATTGGCTTCAGATCTAATCTTTATTCATGTTTACTCCCAGCTTCCTTATTATTTGTATCCGTTTGATTTTTCTGCCTGTTTTGGCGATTGAGTGAAACATTCTCAGGTTCTGAATGACACTTTAAGTACAAGAATATTGAGAAAAATCTTTTGTAAGGGAAGGAATGAATATTTTTATTCATTCATTCTCTCATATGATACAGCAGACTTTAGAATTCTTTTTCCAGTTGAATCTGAAGATGCAGAAACAGGTTGTTTTTATATGTTCTAGCTTTCTCTTTTTAGGTTGGTTACAGTGTTTTGGATGTTAAAAATAAACATTTGGCTTTTGCATATTTGTGTCAGAATTCAACATTTAGTTTCAAAATTCTAAATTCCTTCARTTAGAAGTCATGTCCTAACTGAGAACTGGAAAGAAGGAACAAAGGAACTGTGGAGATTTTCCTGAACTTCGGTGAATGAGAAGGCATAAGATACAGTTACTTTGATTTTGAATAGAAATTAACAGAACTAAAATTAARTTCAGGGATTTCAGTTATTCTTGCTTCATAAAAATGTTTAGTATTATTTTATACTTCTGCATTAAGAGATATGGTTGCTTTATCAGAACAGGGAGTTATAGAATGAAGGTGGGGAGGGCAGGAGAGAATTAGAGAAGACACTGGGAGAAGAGTAAGGAAGAGAGAAGTGATAGGAAACAAAGACAGAGAAGGTGGGAAAGTAGAAAGATAAAGGAGAGAGGAAAGGGAAATAAAAGAAAGTGAGAAGACAGAATGAGGAGGTGTGTGTGACAATGCTCTGGCAGTGTGGGGCTTCAGGGCCAGACATAGCCTGTGGCTGAGATAGGGGTACCTCTGRGGTTACATATTTAGGAAAAGGCAAAGCCAGCACTCAGGCAGAAGGGGAGGGTAAAAAAGAGAGTGGAACAGTGGTGTGAACAACACGGCCAGAAGAGAAGGAGGGAAAAAGGCGCTCTGGGCACCAGAGTGGAGTATCTCGTGCAGGCTGTGGAGGGCCACACCAGAGCAGGTATCCAGTGGAGGACACATGCTGGGATATTTGGATATTTCCTGAAGGAGGAAATAGAGAAKACAGTCCAGGCTGGAGCAGACAAAAAGTGTGAGGAGGAAGCAGTGGCAGAGAGAAGCAGTTGGGGACTGACTGTAACCCCACCCCTCAGTGCCACTCAGTGCAGGAAAGGTAGAGGAATTGAGAGTGACAGAGGAAAGTTGACCATGGAAAGGAGAAGCTTTTTTTTTGTTATAATTTTTTTTCTTTATTTCTCCCTACACAAATATTTTTTAATTTACAGTAAATTAATTTTCATCGAGTCAACTCTGTTTTGTCTTTTACCATAACTTGTAAGCGATCTCCCTGTCTTTATGTCAACCCACAAGTTTTTCATCCCATTTTCTCCCTGTTTCCTGTTGAGGAGGGGGGAGGGAAAGGCTGGGTGGGCATTTGGCTGCTGGCCAAGGCAAACCCACCACAAGAGGAAAGAAAGGAAAAGCAAGGGAAAAAAAGAGAAACAAATAAGGTAAAGAGACAAAAAAGGAATAGAATAAAAGATAAGGGAAAAGGTAAAGGAGAAGGAAGAGAGAAGTGAAAAAGAAGAAAGAAAAATAAAACTGAGAAAAGAGTAAGCAAAGAGAAAAGAGGAGACAATGAAAAGAGAAAAGAGAAAAGGAAGAAAGAAAAGGGTAGAAAATAAATATAGTAAAAGGAAAGAGGAGACAATGAAAAGAAAGAAAGAAAAGAACGGAGAACACAGAAGAAGAAGAATAGAGGAGGGAGAGAAGATGGAAAGAAGAGAGAAATTAAAGGGGAAAGAAAAAGAAACGTACAGTGGGAGAGAGAAGGAGAGAAGAAAGGAAGAGAAATAAAGAGAAGATTGAGAAGAAAGATAAGGGAAAGAACTGGGAAAAAAGGAGACAGAAAAGCAAATAAGAGAAAAAGCTGAAAGGGAAAAAAAGAGAAAATAATGAAAAGGAAACAAGTCCAAGCAAGTTCACTGCGGTTGAGGAATCTGTAGCTGAATCCTGTTAGCAGCAAAGTTAAAATTTTTAAGTGATGGAAAGAGCTTGTATGTGGTAACCAAGACCCTGGAAATTACTTTCCCTCAAGTAAGAGGGGTACAATCCCTATATTAAGATAACTCATCTTTGGTTTCAGCATTGACATTCAATGAATAGATACATTATTTCCAGGTAAAAATATCAAAAGACGTTTTAATAAGCATTAAGAACTTCCTTAATTATTTTCTCAATTATTTTAATGGATTACTTAGGTAGGTGGGTGGTGAGGCTATAATGGCATAGCAAACTGGCAGGCCAGCATGTTGGCATGCATCAGTTTTGGAAAATGGGCAAATTTACTGAGGCATTTTAATTGGGATAACTGAGTAGGATTCTTGATAGTAAAAAAGAAAAAATATCAGTGGAAGTTCAGCATAGCAATATGTTTTAACGCTGTTTCTATCAGGAAGAAATATTGTTTAATAAAATAATGTCATATTGCAGTCTGGTAGCTCAAGATTCAGTAACATTAAAGATTTAAAAGATTTCTGATGTGAAAAGATAAATCCATAATTCTCATARAATAYAAAGAATAGTTTCAAACTGCATAGYTGTTAGTAAAGTACTTTATATAGTACTTTGCTTGGCAGCACTCATTTATTATTTCCTTAAATGGTTAAATCTTGCCGTAATTTAAGACTTTTCACTGACATACGCTTGCCTTTTGGAATTTAATTCTGATAGGTCTTAACAGCATGTTTTGTTTTGCCTTTTGTGTTTTGTTTTCATTGGTGGAGGAAGGAGATGTATGTACATAGGCACATCTTCCAGTTTTATAAATTTAGTCGCAATTGGTTTTAATGGCAGCGGCTGGGAAATTTGGTAGAAATCACATGAGAGAGGCAGGAACATGACAAAAGGCTCCAGCGGAGGAACGTGTGGAGCTCCATGCAKCTTGGTCATTCTGCTTTCCCTCAGCAGGGTGGTACCTCTGCCTCTCCGCTCCTCTGCGTCCTGTGGCGCCAGATGCAGCAGCCCAAGGGGTTACGGCTGAGGGGAGCCAGCTGCGTCTGGCACAGCCTTGGCAGCGGCTGCAGGGAGCACGGTGCCTTGGCTGACAAAAGGTGAAATACAGACCTTGCTCTGAGCAGCCTGAAATGGGAACCAGTTGTGTCAGTCTAAGGCCATCCTTCTCCAGTTACCGTAAACCAGCAGAGGAGCCAAAAGGATAATCCTGCTCTCTCCAAGCTGCTTTTCCTGTTCTGGGCTGCCCACCTCCCTGGATGCTGGCATGGGCGTTCATATGGCTCTTTGGGGAAATAATCAGATTTTAAATAAAGAAAAAAGGGGTGTTGGGGGAGAACGTGTCGCGGAGGCAAGGAACATGTGGTCTGCCTTGGAGGGAAGCCATTCAAGCTGCTTTTTAGAGTGGCAGAGCTGGTAGAAAGTGACATGAGCCCAGCATTAGTCCTGGTGTAAACCTCACTGGTGAAAGCAGAAACTGCTTCGTGGTCTTACGAAAAGGTCCAGAAATGCACTGTTGCTGTCAWAACTGCGGAGTGGTGTCTTGTAACCATTGCAGCTGTGGTAACAGGAGTCTTGCTGTGGGTGATAAGAAAGGCTGGAAATTCTTCTTATCAACCAGGCCTGGAAGCTGTGACCTGCATCAGGATAATGGTCCTGGTGTGGCATGATAAGGTAGGAATCCTGTTCAGTGTTCTGAACCAGGTCTGGCTCACAATGGTCTTCTGGCAATGGTTTGATCTTCTTTTTTTCCCCTTTTTCGTTGCACAACAGAGTTAATGAAGCCGCTGTCAGATGCTGCATGGGCTTCCTCTGTGGGTGGTGCAGCAGCTCGCAAGTCCTGTTGTTCTTTTGCAGTATATTTTGTCACTTTGTTGCAGATCCWGCAGAGGCAGCTAATCAAAGCAGTTGTAGTAGTTTCCAGGCTTCTTGAGGAAGCTTCAGGGAAAATGATCTGGTAGCTCCTGCTTCTGGGAATTACAGTGGTATGGTGCAGCACATCAGCCTATGGAGGAATTTGACACTGACAGACAGCTTTTGTTGGCTACTTGCTGGTTGTGGAYTGCCTGTGTAGTAGTYGTAAGCTCACTGTGGATAGAAGCTYCTAAGGTTGGGAAGATGGAAACTTMTGACTTCTGGCARWAGAAGAAAGCTTCTCTGCCTGCAGTAGGATTGACAGAGGAGACAATCAGAGCCAGCTGAGCTCAGCCATGTTGTGTATGTGAAGAGTAAAATGAGGCTGACTCTTATTTGAGATGATATCAGGATGGAGACAGGGTGCCAGCCTGGTGTACTTGCTGTTGCTGGAGGTTTACTTCTTGTTGGGTATTTGAATCACAGATGTTGCAGATGGACATCTCTGAGTGTTGTCCAGGCCTCATATGTAACCCCTTGGTGTCCATCCATATGGTTTCTGTGACCAGAAACTTGGTGTCCATCCATATGGTTTCCATGATACCACCGAGGTGAACCCAAGTGTGTTAGAAGTGTCTGCACGGCCCTGGTGGCAATGGTGGAGAGCACAAATGGCCAGGTGGTGTTTCTGTCAATCCTGCCAGTGAGGTGGAAATTCCCAGATGGCAGAGGACACATCCATCGGGTCCAAATCTAGYTGTGTGTGTGATGTCACAGGCAAGGCCATAGTGCCCCCTTTGAGGAATAAGGACTGCTGAATAGGAACAGGATTCATGAGATGTAGTGTGGCAGTTTCAGTCTTTGCTGACAATCTCAGTCATCTTTTCTCAAGGGCTTTGAAGCAGCTGCTTAGTGTGAAGGTCCCTAGAATTTGAAGAGAAGTAAAAGCATGGAGAACATCATGGCGGTGTCTGGGGGAAAACATAATTAGAGAAACCTTGCACTTTCTCTATGCAGTCTGCAAGCTTTCAAAATGCTTTAGGGTTACAAACACATGGGGAGACAATGCACACAATGAGGTGCTGCTGTGCACACATGGATGGATGCAGGCTGACAGAGAGGGGCAGTGCATGCAAAGGAGGGGTGGGAGTGCACGGTGCTTTGCCCTGGCATGAGTACTGAGCCTGAGGCGGAATGAGTACTGAGCCTGAGGCAGAACAACAGGAGTAATGCTGTAGTAATCTGCAGCAGACCATCTGGCCACGAAGAAGCAGATGAGGCCTTAAAAGTGACTGCTGAGCACCTTGCTAGTACTGCAGACCATTGTAGTTGGGGATGCAAGCAAGCCAGGATGTTCCTGAAAGTAAATTTCTTGGTGCAGGTGATGTGCTGTSCTGGACTTGCTACATGTGAACAACGAAGGACTGGCTGAATGTATGAAGGTTGGTGACTGCCTTGATTGGTCTTCAAACTATAGAAAAAATGGTTCAGGAAAGCTGTTTTATCTTCCTTGGTGAATGAGAATGGCTCATCATAATGCACAAAACATCTAGCAAGTATGGCAGAGAGCCAGCATGAGTGAGAAGAAGCAAACCATGCCTGGTCAGCCTCTTCTTGTTCTGTGCATGAGAGGACAACAGTGGATATTTTTTACCTTGACTTTAGCAAGACCTTTGGCATCATTTCCCATAGTATCTTCACAGCAGATTGATGAGATAGAAACTTAATAAGTGGGCAGTAAGGTCGGTGGAAAATTTCTTTGACTGCAGGCCCCTAAGTGTTTTGATTGAAAGTGCTAACTCCTGTTGGTGTTCAGTTACTAAGTGGTGTTGCTCAGACATGGATGCTGAGGCTGTTACCAGCATTGTTGCTGTTAAACATCTGGAATATGGGACAGAGTGCACATTCAGCAGGTTTAGAGGAAGCAGTGGGTGCACTGAAGACTGGGCTGTTGTTCAGAGGGATCTAGACAGCAGAGAACTGTRCCAACAGGAGCCTCATGAAATTCAACACAGGCAAGAGCAAACTTCTTCATCTGGAACACAGTAATCCATGGGGTGGTATAGGCTGGGGGCTAACGGGCTGGGAATCAGCTTTGCAGAAAATTTCCTGGGAGTCCTGGTGCCTAACAAGACAGCTATTACTCCATCAATGTGCCCTTTCAGCCAAGAAGGGCAAGCCCATRTTGGGCTGTGTTAGCAGGAATGTGGCCAGCAGGCTGAGTGAACTGATCCTTCCCCTTKGTTCAGCACTTGTRAGACCACATTTGGAGAACCATGYCCAGTTTTGTGCACTCTATTCCAGGGAAGAAATTGATGCATCAAATGAGTCCAGTGAAGGTTCACCAAGGGCTGGAGGATGGAGCACATGGTGTATTGAGGAAAGGCTGAGAGCTGGGTTAGTTCACACAGCAGAGGAGAATGCTCAGTGGCACTCCACTGCTAACTAATGGGAGTGGGTTGGGAAGACAGAGCCAGGCTTTTCTTGGAGATTGCATGGTGACAGCATGAGAAGCAAAGAATGAGAGGCAGCAGACACAAATTGRAACATGAAAAATTCGGATTTGATGCTAAGAAAAATACTTTCCTAGTTAGAGCAGTTAAGCACAGGAGTAAGGTTGTCCAGGGAGGCTGTGAAGTCTCTATTCTTGGAGATTTCACAAAACTTGAGTGGACAAGGCTGAGATCCAARTGGCCCTGCTTTGAGCAGAATGTTGGACTATATAACTTCTGGAAGTTCCTACCAGTGTAAATTATATGAGTGCATGAAACTTGATGGAAGTGAATGTTGTTAAAAATAGCTGTAACTTTTTATTTTGCAGGGGTGGGGTGGGGTATATTTTTTATTTCRTATTTGACTAACCAGCTGTATATCAATAACACATACACACACACATATACACACACAAGATATTCTTGAAACACTGCAGGGAAAGTTGTGGAGACTGGCCAACTAAAAAGCCAAATTGAACAAGAGAAGTTGGGATAACTTCATACAGGTCCCTTGTGTAGGGTGATTAAGTTTTAGAGGCCAAAAGGCATTCAGTGATTATTGACTATGTCTTGTTCAGCATAGTCAATTTACTTTCCACCTTAAAAGTTGGTTTTTTTTTTTCTTGAGGAGTAAGCTTCACCCACCTTGAAGCCAAGAATATTTGGAAGGGTGGGGTGTTTTTTTTCATTTTATACATTGAACATTTTGTGGCAATGTTTTTCTTGGATTTAGTACATTTTTGACTGTAGCACAGTCATTACTTCATTTTTCTAAACATATGTATTTAAAGCCCACAAGGGTCTGTGAAATCTGATACTAAAATAAGACATCGTTTATATAAAAACCATGGTTTCTTTAAGAAACCCATTTTTTAACCTCTACTCTAGAATTCCTTTAATGTGGCAGGAATTCATTTTTTTCCTTTATTTATAGTTTTGTCCTTCATGGCAATTATTGATATTCAAGTAGAAAGTGAAAAATGTACTACTGCTTTTTAATGAAATCAGTTAAAACTATTAAAAGGAAATATTTTATTAAAAGAGAAAAGGAAAAAGAAAGTACACTCTTGAATAGGAAGTAGCTGTCAGAGAGAACTGTGTTATTTAGCCAGTATAAGAATTCGTTACACAAAAAAAGTCAAATAGTTTCTTTTAAGTGGTGTTGAATGAGGAGGGTGTTTTTAGTCCAGGGGACACCTTAGCTGTTATTATTCTCTCTGACACATGCTGATTTCATGTTCTTTTGGGATGACTTTCTTTCTGAAACATTTTTCTTTCAGGATGATTTCAAAAGGTACTCTTTAATATTTGCCTCTGTCTTTCAACAATGCCTTCAAAATGCCCTTTTTTGTTAACATTGCTTTTTCTCTTGTGTTATTTGTACAACATCTACTGAAATGGTAAGGATTCAAAGTGCAGAGATGCATTTACATAGATCCTTTCTTTGAGATTWTTCTTCACAAAGAAGAAAAACCTGTGGGTTTCCTAGGTGTTAGGGAGCACAGAGAAGTGTAAACATTTCCCTATAAAACTTGTATTCTCATTTCCTTTCTGGTTGAGGAATGCTTGTTGCCATATGTGAATATCATTTAAAGAGGTGTCACGGTGTTTCAAACATACTTCACAGAACATTCGAAATATTCAAAGAGACCTACTCACAGGCATGGCTGGCAAAGGGTAATCAGCAAAAATAATGGGTAGGGATATTTGAATTTCAGGAAAACTGTTAATATMTTTCAGTCTGTAGTGTATAATGTGGCATCAGTATGATGGGTTTGTGCTTTTTATTTTCTCTCCTCAGATGTACCTGTCATGCTGAGAGCATTTTGTTTTCAAGATACATTATAAATATTTTCAGGGGAAAATCAATAACAGTAACTCTATAAAATTCTGTTCAGCAACACTTAAATTTTACACAGGTTCTGGAACTTTTATAGGTAAAGGCTTTCTTGTGACAGAAGATGGTAAAAAAAAAAAAAAAACCAAAAAAGAAAGAGCCTGGCTGGCTTAAGGAGTATTGAGATTTGCGGTGAACTTTTCTTCATGGGCCTTTTCATTTTATTGTTTTAGAAGAGTTGTAATAAAGCTCCACTTTCAGCATGGATGAACTCCATTTGTTGTTTTCTTCTGAAACATTACTGTGGCTATTGTCACYAGGTTTGACACCATCAGAAGGTTTCTCAGGCTGCCAGCACCATAAGGTAAAATAGACTTTGCTCTAGATAGGAAAAAGATTTATTACCAGTGTTGTACGATATCRGAACTTCATCTACCTTGGCCTCAGACCACAGAGCACTCGAAAGGTAAGGGTRGAAATGCCAGACTTGACTGAAATGTCTATGAAAGGCCATTGCAYGGAGCAGAGGGCAGAATCAGATGTGTTTTCAGTAATCTTTAACCCTGAGGAAAAAAAGAAACATCAGATATATGATAGTGCTTCAATACAGCTAAAAGGTGAAAAAATGCRTAAGTCTATACCATCACGTGCAAAAGTGAGCCAAACTGTTAGCTACTGAGAGGGAATTAGAATAAAAATTTATGTGTATTCATGCTTGAGAGCTTTGCTTCCCAAGAAAAAAGACTTTGATTGTGTGGTCAGTTAGTCACTTTGTAACTGACTGTGGGTGAATGCAGCCAGTGTGACAAACTCTTACAGAAAAATACAACATTTTTTTTTACCAGCATCCCCTGTCTTCTGTCCTGTTTGTCTTCAGCTAGCAGTTTCATTGGCTTGTCCACCTTAGTTTTGGCATGATGATGTATGGCGAGAGGTTTATTGCGTTTGTGCTTTATTGTGTGTGCTAATACCCTCTAATCACTGCGCACAATGACTGTATCTGCATGTACAAAAGGCCCAGAGGGAGAYTGCTTCATGCAAGAGAATCCTAGGATTAGGTCTTAAGGGTAGTGGCATGAGCTTCAGTATTTGTTTAATATGTATATTATTCACTGAAGAGTTGAATAATATCTGTATACCTCTCTTCCAAGGAGAGACAGTGTTGTTTAATGCTTTAACAGTGGTTTGGTAATGCAGTGTGGAAACCTGTTCTGTGAAAGAAGCTTCACTTCTGACTCCTTCCCTGATTTAAGTTTGCGTCAATTCAAAATGTAAAACTATCTTGGGTTAGTTGGTAAATGAGGTTTCCTGCTGAGAATGCAAAAAAAACCCCAAACCTTTTCATAATACCTAGCCTGAATTTAGGATCCAGRTTGAGTTTTTATATATTATTGCTCCAGATTATTTAATATTTGAAGGACATTGATAAGGTTCAGTTTCTTGATGATATATCACTTTAGTCAACTGTGATTCCAGCTGCCTGTAATTCCGTCAAAGCTGCAAAGGGCAGGGTTCAAATTCATTACCAGCTTCTTTATAGATCTTTATAGATATCTGGTTTAGGTATTTGGGGTTCAGTACTTTGGTTAACTTCMGTGAAAACTTATAGGGACATTCTGCACGTTCATGAGACGGACATTGGGTGTGTATGATAGATGTGCTACATCTGTGTACATGTCTCTGCTGGTCCTTGTTTTTTTCCATCATATGACCAATAATCGTGCCTCTATCTTCATCTGATTTAGAAAATCAGGCAATCTGCATGAGTTTTGTATGAAGCATCAGTAGTACAAATAATAGGTCTTTTCCCCCAGCATCTTGTGGTAGTTATTTGCAATCTGTAAGAGTACAGACAAATGAGCTGGGCTGCTCTGTCTCGTTGCCTGATAGCCTGGCTTGTTTGCTCTGCCCAAGAATAGTGGTTGGTGATATTTGAAGGCTGAAAGTCAGGTACCAYGTGTGAAGCATAAGTAAGACCAGAGATGTAAAAATTTTCTTCAGGGTACTGCCCAAATGAGAACAAAACGGAAGTTAGTTCTGGTTTGCGTGGATAAAAATGATAAAAAATAAACTTATAAAAATAAATTTATTTTAAGAATTGTCTTTTAATCCTTYAAAATACATTTAAAGATTCAAGTAGGAGAGCTTATGTTAGGAATAAACCTTAAGTATAATTTATTCAGACTGTATAAATAGTATTCAACCTGTAAGTACTTCAATTCCTATAAAACTTAAGCAAATAACTTAAGGCTTAAGACTTTATTTATTATGACTTTATTATTTAAATGGTTAAGACTTCAGAACATAAATCGTTTTGACAGTCACGTCAACTGTATGTATTGAGTATTTTCTGTAGTTCTCRTTAGTAGTCCCTTTAAAATTAAAAAGCCAATTGGAAACTCAAAAAGAAAAATGCCTTTTTTTATTGCTCTAATTTATGAATAAGAACTTTGTGTGAGCAGCTGAGATCTTCCAGCTCTGCAGTTTCATTAGACTGTATATATAAAAATAGTAGATGGTTCCCTAGCTACCTACTACCCACATATTAAGAGATGGTTTTATTGTTTAATAAATTATGTTGGATATATGATACTTTGGAAAGTCTCTCCTTTTTTTTTCTTTTATATCCAGCACATCTAGTGTATTTTCATTCAGCATTTAAAAGTCAATCTCTTAATTAAATGGAGGTTCTTTCTAAAAATCATTTGACAGAAATAAGTATGTTTGTAACGATTTAGTAAATATGGTGTCATTGCTATTTTAACATCAGAAAGTATGACATGGATTAATTTCTGTACAATAAGTTAGATAATTGATGGATACATTTCTAGTCTCTGAATAAACAAAAAGTGAAATTACATTAAAGCTCTATTGGCTGATTGGAGTATTTGAATAATTTCAAGCAATAAACAAATCAGCCTTGCAGTAGGAAAACAACTGGAAAAAATCAAAAGCAAGATTTTAATTGATTGTTTAAATCAAGTTTTCTGCTTGATAATTTAAATTGGTTTAGTTAGGATTATCATGTTGAGTCTTAGGATTTTGCTATTGAAAWAAAGATGGCTGAATGCAAATGTACCTGGAATACATAGTCTGTATATGACACTGGCTGGGAAATAAGTATACTGCTTGCAGTCTTCCGGTGTGTTCTGGATTTTCGTGGCCAGGTTTTGATGGTGGGGGGCCACAGGGGTGGCTTCTGTGAGAACCTTCCCTCATGTCCGATGGAACCAATGCCAGCCGGCTCCAAAACAGACCCATCAGCGATGATGATGGGTGCCTCTGGGGTAACAGAGCAAAGGAGAGGGGAAAAGCCCTGCACAACAGCTACAGCTGCAGCGGGGAGTGAGAATAGGTGAGAGCAACAACTCTGCAGACAGCAGCATCAGTGAAGAAGGAGGAAGTGGAGATGCACCAGATGCTGGAGCAGAGATTCCCCTGCAGCCCATGGTGAAAACCATGTTTATGAAGGASTGCACCCTGTGGAAGGGACCGAGGCTGGAGCAGAAGGGTGTCAAAGCTGCTGGGGAGGAGGTAGAGAAATCCATGAGTGAAATTAAGCCCAGGAAGGAGGACAAGGTGGAGAGAAGGAAGATGTTTTAAGGTTGGGGTTTAAGGGGAGTGATAAAGCAGCTTTGGTGGGCATGATGTCCAGCCAGGGTCAACTGATTGGTTTGTTCAGACTAACTCGAAGCATTTATTGCTGAAAAAGTTGTAGGTGGTTGGCAGGAAATCTTGCCGTCATCAACTTTTTTTTCCACTATTTACCTGTGTTCGCTGCTTCCATCTGTGCCAAGGGAAGGATCCTATGCCTGTGCCATTTGAGAATAATAAAATGTCTGGGTCTTTTTTTCAGTCTTCAATTCACTGGACGTCTCTTGATTATTCCTGTTGGGCCCAGGCTGGTAGAATTTGTCTTGGCCCCAGCACTAAGAGCTGCTGCAGCACTGCCAGCTCAGTCAAGCCTGGTTGTGGGAGGAGAGCAGCTCTAGACTGGTCAGTGCAGTTTGCCTGTCATCTTCATAAATAGGACAGCTTTATTCTTTTCTTGGTATAGCTGCTTAGGTTCCTGGTGGTTTTCTGTGTTGCTCCTGAGCTAGGTCACGGCTACAATCTTGTGATTCAGGCTGGGACATTTTGCTGGCACTTGACAGCAGGACTGTAGGAACATGGYTCCTTGAAGATTGTGAGAAAGCTTTTAAGAGGGAGCCAAAGGGCTTCATCACACCAGGCAAGCAGTGCTGTGTGCAACACTTCAGCAGGCAGTGCACGTTTAGATATTGAGTCAATTTTCCAGCATTTCTAGCTGCTGTGTATGTTGGAACAAGTTTTCATACACAGGGTGTGTGATTAACTTCAGCCTTAACCAAAATTTCGATTTATTGAAGASATAAAGCATCACATTTGCAGTGCTGGATGTATGCTCAAGAGATCATTCAATACAAACACTGGGACGGGTTCCAATCAATGTATCAGCCAGGAGTGGTGTGTGCATGATCTTCTGATGAAGGTCATTTTACAATCTCCCCTGCTCTGTTCTGGTGTTGATTAAAACATCAGCACCTACATTCACACTTTTAAGCTCTGTGAACTTTCCTTTTCCTCCCCCAGTGGCCATGAAGAGTGTTCATCTCCATTGACTTCATCAGCTTTTTGTATATTTCCGGAAAATTACAATTATGCCTTCTTTTCCATTTACTGTACCACACAAGTGGGTTTTCTACAGCTTTCCTCGATAAGTTTTATTTTCTTTATCTGTTTTCACTCAGAAATTGGCGTAACTTACATATATTATGAACTTATTGTATTGTCTGTGACTTCAAGTCATGACTAGAAATTAGTTCTTAAGCCTCTTGGTTTTACTTTGTTTCTAGCAGTGAGTGAAAATTGTTGCTCCCTTGTGACTATGTACAAATGTGTATAAAAAGAGATGATTCAAGCAAATAAATGCTGAATAAATTTATGATACCTAGGTGCTTCTCTTACAGCAGTAATCATTAGATTTGGAAACATATCAGGAAAAGGAGGGGGTTACACTGCGTACAGTAGGGCTGAGTGGCTGAAATGCTGGTGTCTTGTCTGCAAAGTGTCAGGGAACTTTCACCGTCTGCCRCAATATATTGCTTGGACAAGGCAGCTTTAGTCAATTTATTTTCCATATTTAAAACATCCCTTTTTCTGCCAAGATCATAATTTTTGTCTCTTGGCAGGCAGTCTAGCAAAGACCATTAAAATTATATGCCTGACTGTAGATGTTTTCATGGTTTTTCTTATAGAACCATGTGTTTGAGAAGTTTACAGTATAAAAATGAGTAGAGTTTTACTGGTGTTTTTACAAATTTTTTATAGAGTTTTGGGGAGGGTGGCAGAGGAGGAAGTAGCCCAAATCTGTACTTCCCCTACATGTTTTAGCAGAAATTGGTGTGTGGAAACTCTGTAACTGAGTCTGGCATTTCGATTTAGGTGACACCGGCTGCGTGACCAGTAGAGGGAGCCCAGAATCGCTAAATGTTGGAGCTATTTTTGACTGGGGGAGTTGGGGGTGCAAAGTTTGATTTGGTAATGTACAGGAATTTTGAAGGGATGCACTGAGTGCTACCAGCTTATAGYGATTTTGGAAAAGAGAATTAATGAAACATTGAAATGCCTGATGTCTGTTAAATGGTTGAATTGTACTAGCAATCTTTATATTGGAAGGTTAATGAGTGTTTTGTTTTCTTTTCTTTCCTATATTGCTGGTTGTTGTCGCACTATAACATCACCGTTGCAGAAAGTAAGTAACTTTTCACATTTTAAACATATTTGAAAGGGGGAGGAAGGGTATATTGCTTGTTTGTGTGTATAGATGTATATGTATATAAAATAAACAAACAAGCAGAAAAATACCAGTCTTAAAGACATATTGCTACAGATTGTAAATTCCATATATGAATGACTTCTAGAATATCASAGTGGTTTAAAGCAGTCTCACCCAGATGATGATAAATAGTATGAAAGTTCTGCATCTGAAGACTGTAAATGGTAAACGTATTTATTGTGTGCAGAACTGTGGCAATAAAACTTGCAGCATATCGATTTAAAATATATTGTGGCTCTAAAAATTCACAGATATCAAGTTGCAAAGTAGAATATTATTGTATCCAATTTCATTTAACTGAATCAAAGTTGAACTGMTTTGGAGCGTTTCAAGAACTTAGGTCAAGCTGTGCCATTTTTGATATTCAGAGATACTCAGGCTTGCATTTGGCAGGCCTTGACTGCTGTATTAATACATGCCAGGAGCTCTGAGCAGAAGGAACATTTCCTCAGGCTGTAGGAGAATTTAGAAAGCACAGAATAAGTAGTACAGATCCCTCAGAAAGTGCTTTATCATTCAGACATCAGTCTGTATCATGGGACCTTTGATTGCTGGCTTTTTGAACCTCAGTCCCCTGTGTTGTGATAGCATGTGTCACAAGCATTTCCAGCATCAGTTGTGGGTAACGCTCGGGAATTTTAATACAGTGTTTTAAGGAAGCCAGTCCTGACAGAAGAATAGGCAAGTYACTGGTTAATATGAGTCAAAATCACACTTATGAAGGACGCCATGGAACTTCAGTTTGATCTGTTCGCTCAAAATAAATTCCACCCTTCAGTGTATCCAGATTATTTTCATTTGCAACTGAAGTGTGTCCTGTGTGGTTTGTTTTGTGCCCCTTACAGTCATGCCCAAGTCCTGTTTTTAAGAAGGGTGGATGTGGCCCTTTGGTTGCATGCCATTAGGGGTTGCAGATATGTGCAAGGAGCAAGCGTAGCAGWAGTTAAAGTACTTCTTGGCTCAGTAGCCGATACGGGTTTCTTTGTAAGTCAGAGAGTAGTTTCTATTGTCCACTTGCCAGTTGTCTAGACTTTGAAGATTAAGATATCTGCTGTGAGCACAGTAGTGATCRTGAGATGTTGCCAAATCCTCTGTTTTGGGTTCATTCATCCTGTATCATTTTAATTGCTTAATGATATCTAAAAATAAGTRTGGAGTCCAGAGTATCTCCATCCGAATAGGAAGAGAATACAAATCGTGCATACATGCACACACAGTTTTGTTTCTTATTGACATACCAAGTTTGTGTTCTGCTGCAGAGTCAGCGAGTTCTTTCTGTCTTGCAGAGAAAGCCTTAATCGGTGATAATGTTTCACTGAAAAGATCCAAGTCTGAGAGAGTTGAAATTGCTTCAYGTTATGTACGTTAACATATGGAAGAAATTACACAACCATAACTGCTGTATTAAATGCTTTTTGTCTTTGCTTGTCAAGCATTAATACAGTAAGGAAAATGTGTAAAGAGAAGTATCCTACATATTACAAAAGCGTTTAAGTAATCGTTAAACTCAATGAGCTCTCTTCATGTTCTCTGTCCCACTGCTAGCAGTATCATTTTATTTCCAACATATTTTRGGTTGTATTTTGTTGAAGTATTATATCAAAACCAAATGTGGAGCTAGTTTTATTTGCAGAGAAGAAAAAGAAACAACAAAAACTTTGTCAGAATTTTCATGTTGCRTGATCGTGTTTAGAATACTCATAAAATAAATGCCTATTACATATATCTGATGTGTTTATCAATAAGCTACAGTTTTACCTGCAATTTTTTATTTTAGATGCAGTACTATGATACATTAGGTGACCTGTAGCAAATAAATTATAAAAGACAGGACTTCCTGGCCTCAGGATACTTCATAGTTTAATTTTTACCGGGAGAGCAATTACCACACTATCGATCTTGCCATTAAAATAATAATAATACATGTACAGTATGGATGAATTTTGCTGTAACAGAGCCATGAAAATAAACAGGAAGCATAACCATGTGAAACATAACAATTTCAATCCTGTTTCACTTATTAAAAAAAATCAGACATGCAATTTTTAACCAAGATTGGATGTTGTGTTATAACACCGCAGAATAAAGAGTAGCTTCTGATGAACTTTGAAGCCCTGTTCCTGGTTTATAGTTGAGTATATAATTAATCCTGAAATACTTAGCAACACACTTAATTTAATGCACAGGCATTGTTCCACTTAACCAAGTGGAATATATTTACGTGGCTGAAGATAAGCGTGCGTGCAGACTGGGGACCCCAGGGAAGAAGCACAGTTTCAGATTCAGTCCCTGAGTACACCGTGCACATTAGCCATTAAACGGGGACAAAGATGGGAGAGTACATCTATAGATCTTGTACTTCAATTTTTATATTAAAACTAAATAAAATAATTTATGTCTGCCTTCTTTCCCCCCACTTTTTAGATCAACTTTTCAGAATAGTATACGTATAACGAAGGTAGAAATATTTGCTTCATTTTCTGTTGTAAACATGTATATACTACAAAAATATCTCTGTCCAAATACTCATTTTTTTTCTTAATGTGTTGTGTTTCTTTTTAAATAGTCCTTTAATAYGCATTCCACAGTGGTATTACAATAACTACCTTTAGTAGGTCAGTCTCTTAATCTCTAAAACAGTTCTAATTAGAAAAGATAGTGCTTCATAAAAGGTACAAATGTGCTTATATTTACATATAATAATGCATGCTGACCATGTTGAGCCAGAAGGAGGCTTTACTATATATCACTTTTAATTTTAAATGTGTTCTTTCTGGGCTCTTTATTATTCTTTTGTTGCCTTTCATCCTATGGGATGCAGCTGCCCTTGAACTTGGTACTGTTTTGATCATTCATGTGCAGCAGCCACATTGTCTGTAACATTTTAAAAATGAGGCTTCATGGYGTTATTTATGAAGTAATTTCACATAAATATTTGGACTTTGGTTCTTTCAGAATGTGGAGCTGGTTGCTGTATGAAGAAAAGCATAATTATAATTCACAGACTTTTTGCCTCAAGCCTAGGGGACAGATGCATATGATTAAGTTTGAAACTGGCCTGTTATTGTAATGTAGATGTTTTCAGGGTTGAGAGAATTAAAAAAAAAAGAAGTTGGGGGGGTGGGCAAAAAAAAAAAAAAAAGCCAGGCAAGCATGAGTTTTTTAAAAAAATAGACAGAGAGAATAGTTTTACAAGAGGCACTCAATCTTAGACTGCACAATTTTATTTTTCAGTGGAACCTCTCCATTAGCTTGCCTGAATGCAATGCTTCACACTAACACTCGTGTAGGTGATGGAACATTCTTCAAAATCCCTGGGAAATCAGGACTCTATGCTCTCAAAGTAAGTTTAAATTTTGTGTATGGATTGTACATATAGCTATTAATTCATTTTATGAATGTCTCARTAGATATAAAGGTAAACAGATCTGATTCTTTGGAGAGGAAATGACCTGATAGTCCTTCTAACTGCTTTCAGATGTCTTTTAAAAGGATTTATAATGAAAGTAAATATTGAATGTTTTGTCCTAGAAAGCATATACATGTTCTCGAATTTGGCACATGGTATAAAAACCACGTAGCTTAGTTAAAATGCTGCTTTTTCAGAGTTGTTCACAGTAAGGCCTTTGTTTTATGAGCAGTGAGCTCAAGAGGATCACTGACTTTCTAATTAAGTAATTGTATTAATGTTTGATTTTTGAATAGTGAAAAATTATTTGCAAGTCTAATATAAATCAGCTTTTAATTTATAGGTTGCATCATTGCTTTTGAGAAGGAATATAATTATAGTAATAGAATTTTGCCTTTATGCTATKTATATCCCTTTTTATTCTGTTTTGGAATGAACAAGATGTTTACTGTGGGTGGGAATTTTTTCTTGTTATACATGATCAAACTTTAGAGGGTTTCACAATAGGATTGGAAGAATGTAAGGCAGAGATGAGAAACAAGAAAGGGAGATTATCTGCTTGGCAGTCTAAATGTAGTCAACTAAAATTTTGGGCTGGGGCTAAGGATCTTTTGTAATTTATGACAGATGTATTTGATGTAAGGGTATAAAAWTATAAAAATATATAAATTTRTCTGCTCCTGCTAACTAAAAATCCTGTACCTGAAATTGAATTAATAGTTTTCAGAAGCTCTCTTTCCTAATTTACTAGAACAAATGCTGTTGTTTTTCTTTAAATCGGGAGATATTCTTGGCACAATTCCAGGAATTCACAATCACTCCCGTGCTTGTGAGCTCCAGGTTGCTTCAGCTATTTGAATTCAGGAAACAGGCAAAGGCAGAAAAGAAACATTAAAGGATTTGTGTTTTGCTTCAGTGTTATAGACACTCAACTGGAAAACTAGGATTTTTAACAGCCACACAAGTCTGTGTCTGTTGAAAAAAAGAAAAGAAAAAGAAGAAAAGTGGAATATCTTGCATTTTATTTGGCTTCTTCGGTTTTAAAAAGAGCATGTTACGACTTCTCAAAAAAGCTTTTTTTGCTTTTGGTTTGCAAGTTTTTTCATGAAAGTCTGTTTTTTATGGCTCTTTCTAAAGTAACTCACAAGCATATTTTATTTCATTCTTTTTTTAATGTAAGCATGAGAGTACACTGCAGTAATCTATTTTCGGAGATGCAGCAGGATCATGATTGATTTTTTTCTTGTTAATTTTATTTTTATTTTTATTTTTTAACTGTAGAAAGAAGAATCAACATGCCCTACTGATGGAACATTGGATTTAGGATGTGAATCTGAGTTAGATGGCACTGACATGGCTGAGACAAACAATAATAATGGAGAAGAAAATGGTGGTAGGTGATTTAATCTTAATATTAGAGGGCATATTTTGGGAAAAGACAAAGTATTGTTTTCTTCAGATTTTTGTGCTGTAACTTCTAAGCAGTATAAATAATATTTTGTACTCAGTGGAACTACTTTGAGTGATTCCCTCTCTTGTTTTGGCCTCATGAAGAAATCAGGAACACTAAATGCCTCTATTTGACTTAGGGTTTTAAAGACAATAGTACTGTTGGGTGTGTTGTCAGTAGGCAATTTTTTGGCTTGCAGTTTTTTTTGTTCAGGGCCCAAAGCTAAAGAATAATTTGCCTTTACKGGGCTTCAGACTTGCAGCTGTCAGATTCAGACATTTCATTGATCTCAGGGCGGACATGTGGGGTTGGTCCCTCGGTAGAGTTCTGGGCAGAGGACAAAGGTTTATGGTTYTTTTTTTTCAGGCAGAGGTACTCCTGTGTACTATCCTGACATAAAGACATGTTGAAGTATCAAATGCTGTGCTTTTCTTTTTTTCTCTAAGATAAAGGCAAACTGAAATATTGAAATAACTTAAAACTGGCAAACTTACAAATATATATTTTTTTTCTTTTTGAGAGTTAATAGTCAGTCATAAAGAAAACACCAGTCACCTAAAATTACTTGACAGTAAGTGACAGAAGTGAATGTTATTCTTATTGCAGCTACATTCAGGTAATGATTATGAAGTGAATGCAGCTACATTCAGGTAATGATTATGAAGTGAATGCAGCTACATTCAGGTAATGATTATGAAGTGAATGTTTTATTAAAGAAAAAAAATCCAACTGTCCAGGCTTTTAAAATAAACATTTCCTTGATCAGTTCTCTTTTGCTACCCCATCACAATATGTCCCACTGCTGGACTGCAGTCTGCTGTTTTGGCTTACTTGGTGAGACGGTGTCCTGTTTACAGCTGGGACTTGAAAAGGCTCAGCTCATGTTGTTCTGCCACAGACTTCCTTTTTTAACTTGAGCAACTCACTTAGCTCCCTGCCTGCACCTTGACAGGACYGATACTGCATTGAAAAATCATTAAGTGTTCAGTGATAGGAGTAACAGAATTATCCAAGACATGTTGCTGTGGGTCTATCTGCGACTGAAGTTTTGAAGATCTGTGGAAACAAAAGTCAGGAGTTATTAAATGTCTGTGCTTCTTCATTCTCTTTGATATATTATGTCTATAAGTTAACAGACTCTGCATGTGCAGTGGTTTTATGCTTATGTAGTGTATGCTACATRTGTAATGAACTTACATGCTTCTAGTTCTTTACCAATTCCTGTTTGATACTYAGAAAATTTGCTGATGCACAGTTCCTCAAATTGCAGGAAAAAAAGAGCAGTAAAAAGCAGTGTAAATACAATTGCAAATACAAAGCAAACGTTGATATTACTTGTTATAAACAAAAATCATGGCAAAAAATAGGATCAATTATTTAGGAGTGTTAAGATGTAAAGAGAATGTTATAGAATGTAAATAGGATGTCATCATTCCAGAGGTAGAAAATTGCTGGATTTTGACTGGAAGTAGGCTTTATGCTATTTTCACAGTCATAGTAATAAAAGTAATTATAACACTTGTGATAACATAGAAGAGAAGCTGCAAAAATTTAACATTTTGAAGTATTTGGAATAGAGTGTTAAATTWCACCTAAACCTAGGTTTTAAAGATGAGAGCTTTTCCTCATGTGTCATCTTTAACAAATCTTGGAAAACTGCAATATATTTAACTTTTTGAAAACAAGACATTTTCATTTCTCTTTGTCATGCAATGGATATGAATGGATATATTAAAAAAAAAGTGAATGGGATGGCAATAGTGAGTCTCTGTTGCATATAGAAAGGCCAGTGCTGGATATGATCAATTAAGAATTTAAGTCAGCACATATTTCATAAATACCATATCAGTCAGCTAATACAGAATTTTGTATTATAATTTTGTTAAACGTGTTTGATAATAGCTGTTCTTGAGATTGTAAGTTTTGTTTTTAAAGATATCAGTTATGTACACTTAGAATTCTGATTTCATTTTCAGTATAGAAGGCTTGTCTTAAAAATAGGACCATGCCCAATAGATATGGCCAGTTTTTAGTGGATTGAAATTACAAATTTTTTAATCTGTAAAGGCGTAGGAATCACCATCCACAGTAGGCATTTACTCTGGAGGGTGCGATTTGACCACTCTTCATTCAATACTTTTTTTCTGTCAATACTTTTTGAAAACTATGTAATCAATCTTAAATTTATTTGTAATAAATAATAATTTTGAGACTTCTCTTGATAGCCTTGTAAATTATTACAGCTGAACAGCACGAATTTTTTTAGACTTTCAAGCAAGGAAAAAAGGTCACATGCAGCAGAAGTATGTATTCAATAAATCATTATATCTGAAAAGCATTTAAGGATCACAACAGAAAATAAATTGAACATGAATGAGATACACTTGCTAATTAGTCCAATGCATTTCTTAGACTATAATTCTGATAGCACTGATTAAAGAATATGGGCACAGATTTTCCTTAGGGTATAGCACTAGTTAAATGATTACCACTGTATTGCATTCATTATAGCTGTAAGAAGGAATTAAAGTAAACAGGAAAGGATTTAGAAAAGACATATAAGAAGTCTTTGAGTGACATATAAGAAGTCTAAGAGTGAACAAATGCCTCCTTTGTTCTGGGGGATTTAACAGGCATGGTCTCACTAGTTTATCAACGGTGAGGTGGTGACTTGATCRGTTTGTAAATATTTGAGAAAATGTATTTCTATAGAAAATATTCGGTCTAACAGATCAATTGCACTTTTCACACTAAAGCTGGATTTTTTTTGCTTTCCAGGAAATTATTCTGTGGCACAAAAGTAACATTTAATTCAGTGGAAAAAGTGCTTTATGTAATTCTTGTCTTTTAGAATATGTGTGATACATATGAGGATGGTCATTGCTTGCACATTGAATTCTTAATTGCCTAATGAATTGCATTTTTATTTGCTCATTTCCACTGTGATGGAGTCCAGAAGCCCCAGTTCTGACAGAGTGATCAGAAATTTAGCAAGAGTTTTAAAAATGCCTTTTTATAAATGTAGCTGGAAGCAAAAGGAGGAAACTGTAAGCAACAGCCTCAGCCCATTTGTGGGCTTT
The DNA here is from genome assembly GCF_030028575.1 of Malurus melanocephalus. Lineage (NCBI taxonomy): Eukaryota > Metazoa > Chordata > Aves > Passeriformes > Maluridae > Malurus > Malurus melanocephalus. The sequence continues at coordinate 861,115 of NW_026623278.1, forward strand.
TAGACAATAGTCTTTYGGAATAAAAAGTACCAACTGACACCCAAACAGAGAAGAATCACATCTTTCCTCAGCAGGTGCATTTTTCACAATATAAATGCAGGCTACTGAACGATTATATCAACATAATAATATAAAAATTCGTGATGATTATAAACACATGACTTTGAAAAAGCTGTTACACGACATCTGTATTGCTAAGTGGACAAGTGGAATGGTCACACCTAAGGATTTTGCAGATGCTGTGGAGAATTTTTCTTTCCCCATCTTCTCCAAAGACATATGTTAAAGAAACTCTTTGTGCTACAGTTGATTTTGTTTAGAATAGGATTTCTAATAGAAGCTCTGTAGCAGCCTCATATCTTTAAAATTCCATTTCACTCAAATACAGGGGTAGCATGTAAAGATGCTGTCGGTAAAAGAATTAAAATCCCAATTACTGTTGCCTGGGAAAATGATGACTATAATATCCTTTTGCCCATCAATAGGATGTGCAGTTCTCAAAAAGCATTTGTCCCTAGGGTTTCTGAAGCCAGGGCTAATCCATCAGCCACGGAGTGCAGTTGATTAAAAATTGTCTTCACGGGAGCCAATGGAATGCAAAATGATGTAAGTGCGGAGGAGACAGCAATTCCTGCTATTCCCTCCCCATCCCAACCCAAACAGGGCTTCTGATGTGCGCCCAAATACGAGCAGCATATGCCTCCTCTTGAGACGCTTCAGTTTTCAGCACTTCCTAGAAGTGCATGTTCTTCAGCTGTGAACAGGAAATGGCAGASTTAATTCCTTAGGCAGTTTTCTTAGAGATAGTTGACAAAATGATGGACAGCAGAGAATCCGGTTCATGCTGAATCCTGAAATTGTGCTTTGTAGCTACTGCGTTGTTGTACACGTTGTGCTTTTTGGACTAGGAAAACCCTAGGATAACTCTGTAGCAAGGAATGTATATTCACCACTGTTTGAAACCCAAATCCACATTTGGATATTCAGTTCCTTTCCAGGAATGGAATTTCATGGAAACTGTTACTATTAGCATCTTGTCTCTTGGGATGATTTTACTGGAAATGTTTGTGACATTTGGCAMCACCTGGATGTGAGATAGACTCTTCTAAAAGCRAAAGAGCAGCAATGGAGTGGCAGCRCAAACATAAGRGTTYTGGGTGACACATCAGCAAGAGATGGTTTTTAACTTTGCTTTAGATATTTTTGTGTTTGTTGTTGTTTCATCTCCCTGCAACTACAAAATAAAAACACGGGACCCGGGATTGAGCTTRACTTCTTTTGTTTCATTACCGCTTGAAGGGAGTAACAAGAATGARAGAAGATAATGTGGAGCTGGAGGATGTTTCTCATCTGCTTTTTTTTCCTGTACAGTAGTTAATGAGGCCTAAGAAATTGGTGGCTTAGTGATGACAGGCTGTATATTTTTAGTAGAAAATGTTGACTTGCTTTGGAATTAGGATTCACGGTTTTGTAAGCTTTGTGAAATGTTTGGGCTCAAAAGCATGCTGTGAATATAATGGGATTCAGTGCAAGCTATGAAGCTGGTGTGGTATTTGATACCATTTTCCAAAAAAATACTATTCAATACTATTTATTAATTCATAGTGCTAGTATTGCTTTTCAAGAAGAATATTGCAGTCACTGTAGTACCCTTGATGTATACATCTGTTTTTGCTTGCTTTGGCAAACTCGCACAATTAACTAACTCCCAAACTGGTTTTCATTTTCAAGAGCTGATGGCAACAGCCGAGTTCTGAATTGTTCAGTTTTGGCAAGTTGGGCTCTAGAGATCAAAGAGTGACAGAGGTGAATTGCTCGATACATCTGTGTTGGCAAAGTGTAACCATTTATGTCAATACAAGTATAGATCTGTGTCACCCAAAGAAAATATTGAATTTTATGCATATTTTAGAGAGAGATTTTGTGYGTGTGTTTTCCTAAGGGAGTTCTCTCTGAAGTTTCATATCTCCAGAGTGTGTGCATACATTTTATGCTTGAGGTAGACGCCAGTCTTAGCATATGGTAACAATATTAATTTGTGTTTTGTAATGTGGCCATTAGTAAACAATCCTTCTCATCTGCTGTGGTTACTTTAACAAAGAAGGAAGTGAACTGCTGYTGATTTTGCTGGTTTGATTTTAAATCTGTATGATCTGACTGAAATAAAAATTAATTGTACTATTGATTTTGGGAAAATAAAGCCCTTACTGGACAGGAATTTCTCTGTCATTCTAGTTACATAAATCTGTTTACAGTTATTCCTAATAACTTTCAGTGACAAGGGCATAGAATAACTTTTTGTTATATTCCTCAAAAAAATGATTTCTTTGAAGAAACGTGTATTCTAATATGTGCCACATACATGTCATTTCTTGGGTGGGGAAGGTAAAAAGGAATAGAAAATTACAGAGGTAGCCTATAAAATCTGAAATTCAAAGACAGCACTGCTGATATTTATAAATTATAGTCTTTTGTAATAATTAACAAAACTAGTCTTGGAAAAATGAAAGAGAGGAAGTTATTTTAAATGGAGTTTGTYGGAAACATTTTTAACATACTGTTTYTGCTAAGTAATTCTAATTCTATCATTCATGTTAACAGTCTCTGAACATTCACTAGGGAGGTCTTATCTTCAGAAACCCAGCTGCTCTTCCAGCTCATAACCTAACAGTTTAYGGCTTAATAGTTGCTTTTTCTTTATTCCTTCGCTCGGTCCTGGCCCTTGAGGAAGCTGATTTAAAGAATGGAGCCTAATTATTCTCCACTAAATGGAAATGCCTCCTGTAGGCTTAAAACAGCTCTTGTTTCCTTTTTCTGCTGTAGCAATAATGCTGAATCCTCTTTATTTGCTACCCAAATATTTTCCCTTTATCTGTCACATTCTCTCAGGGCTTTTTTTTTTTTTTCCTCCCCAGCATCCAGTTTATTTTTAGCATTCTTTTCTGATATAAATTTTCAAGTGAACATGGATCTGATAATATTCATGGACCTTTAGTGCTTATGGAAAAAGTMGTTGCAGCTTTCCAAAGTTGTATATATGTACAAAGAATACTCTCTTCTTGAATTTTTCTTTTACTGTTCTCTTTGCCTTCTGTAGCAGAAATGCCTGCTCTGTTCTTAAGGCATTGCTTTTTCACTAGGATCATCAATGTTGATTTTGGACACTTATATGTCTTTCTGTCATATTTTTCCCTTTTTGTATGTCTGACCCATTCAGAGAAAAGCAGTTGAACTTTATCCATAGAAATTAAGAAATAAATAAATCCTTTTATATTTTTAATACAGTGATACTTTGGCACAAATTGATTTAAATTAATAAGTAGCAGTACATTTTTTAAAGATTTAATTTATTCATTGTCCCAAAATTTTATTTAATTTCCTACAGAAAAGACAATTATATTGTTTTTAAACAATATCTTGATTATCCTCTAAATAAAGTCTGTGTGTCAGTTTTAGTATTGTTTTTTACTAATAAGGTGAGTAGGTTGTGTATGTTATTAAACAACTGTATAATTTAATACAATGTATTTAGATTTTAAATGTTTGCATCCTCTACTTTTGGAAAATAGGCAATGACATCTCTTATTTACTAGATGGTTAGCTTCATAACCATGTTTTATATCAAGCTGGTTTTAAATGGAAATGGAAAATTTAATGAAAGCATAGAAAGTAATGTTTAAAATAGTTTCCTACTACCTTACTATTTCAAGTTACTAGAGATATGAAGAAAATTATAATGTACAAAATAGGTTTTAGAAAGGAAGTATCATTCATTCTAAATAAATTATATTGACTTTCTCTGATCACARTGTCATTTTAAATGCTTTAAGCAGYAGATTTCAAACTCATATGTCTATGTCTTTAATCACAGACCACAGGAGAAAGTTGGGGTTTGTTTTTTTTTCAAAACTCTGAAGAAGCTAGGCTTGGGTTGCACTAAAGAACCAGCCTGAAGTKAGGTATTCCTTCTGTATCTGTGGAAGAAATTACAGTGAAGGAAAGCTCTTTATTGCTCCAGTTGTTTCACCGACTAGAACAGCCCCTGTTCCTTGGTTTAATTGTTGTAAAAGATTCAAAGGAACAGAAGCAAAATAAACCAATATACTGATTACATTTTAATGCAAAATTGAAGTAATGATAGAAATAAGAAGTATAGCCTCTTATAAATCCTGTCACAACTTCAGGTTTATTGTTAAAAGAGAAATGAATGAAAGTACAAAATTAATGTAGAGCTATGCCTATTTTTATTCCCGCTGTATCATGACTTTGACATTAATAGTTTCAGTGTTAAGCATCATCAGATAGTGTTGTCAAATCACTTTAGGATGAACTTTATCACCTAAATAAATAGGGGAGACTCTTGGATAATATCCTGGATCACTGTAATGAAAATCAGAATTTCCCATTTGAAAATAGGAGTTGCATTCATTCTAGGGAACAGGAATAGGTTTATCATGAGCAGGTCATGTTGTATCTATCCTCTTTTAGAGGGGCATTTAACTTTCCATTCTTCAGGCTTTTTAAAATTTGTTCTGTTCTTTTCTCATTAGCTCTGGAGTTTGTGTGCTCAAACTATTTTGGGGTTTCTTCATCAATTCTTGACTCTCAAAATTTGCCAGATAACAGTAAAAAAAAATTCTCTTCAAAGGAGAAGACAAAATCTGGGTAATTTCAAATGCCAGGTTTTTGTTTTGCTTTAGGTATTTTGTTGTATGAGGAGCTTAGCTATGCAGTGATTTGGGTTATATGAATCAGCTATTCTTTGTTTTCTGCAGACATTTTGCTGCTCCTTTACATTGTCTTATTCAATAGTTAGCTTTGCTTGTCATGTGGAAAAGATTGATCCAAACCAGGTGATTCTGTAAATTCAGAACCTGTTTTGTGTTGCAACTTCTTGGTATATTTTGGCAAATCCTTCAAGAGTAAGGGGGAAAAAAAGAGACAAAAATCAGTTACAAATCTTGTAAGAAAACAGTATTTCTTTAATCTGGTAATGAAAAAACTTAATCTAGTATGAAAATGATCTTGACATAACAGCAGTGCCATAGAATGTATTCTCTGTTATTGAGAATTGAGAAAAAAGAAGTTAAACATCACATGCATCTTATGATGGCCAGTAATTATTGATAACCGAATTGTTCTRTGTCTTTTTTTCTTACAAACACAAATCAAAAAGAATTACAATGTTTCTTCTATGAAACACTGGTAAAGTCAAGGGACTTAGAAGGCTAGTTGAGGTATCTSCTCATCCCACTAAAGGATGGGAGGAGAAAATAGACAAAAGTACTGGGCTRCATTATTTCTGGCAGATGTCAGTGCACCTGCTTTGAGTGTCTTCGGACTATTCTGGTGGTGTGCAAAGTATGACAAATCTTAGAAAACCTTTTACTGCTGCAAAGCATTATAAAGAAGGTATGCCAGCACACAACAAGCTTTGAGCACTRCTGGAAGGCCAGATTTGAACTGAGGCAGCAGAGGAAAATGGAAAAGAAGCTGCTTCACTTCTGGATGCAGGGTAATGCTGGTTTAGCTGGGCAGTCTCAGGATACTAGTGAGAGTAATAGTAATGCAAGGCATTAGGAGTGGAAAGGTTTCCACAGCCCTTTTAGTTGAGTTTGCTGACCACCAACACTAACAAGATCCTCCAGCTATTCTCACAGGTTTCATATCTGTTTCATAAAGCTGTTTAAAAAAAAAAAAAAAAGTCTTTTTAACTGAGAGACTTTTTCTGTGTCTCACACAACATTTATTCAAGAGGCTGTTCAATGCAAGTACTGTAATATTTGTTCTTTAAAGCATGGATTATTTAGAAGGCTGACAAGTACAGCAGCATGTATTACCTGGGAGACCAGAATTCACCTTTCCAGGATATTCTAGTCTACCCGTTAAACAGGAAAGTGTGAGTTCTTAGCTTTACCCATACCCTTTTATGTAACCCAATCTGGTACAAAGTTACATGTATGTGAGTATTTCTAGATCCAGGGGTCATCAGTGTCTCTTGTATAAATGCTTATAATCCATTAAAGTGTTGGTGAGGAAGATAGTTTTTGCCTAGCTTCTATGTGAAACCTATTGTTAAACTATTTCAATTACCTTTCAGGACCTGAAAGGCAAAATATGCAAGCCTCCAGAACTGCATAGGAAGGGTATGATGAGGTACAAATATTTGTGAAGCAATAAATTTGCTTAGGATATGACTGGATTTTCAGCTCCTCTGGACCTCAAGATCAGTTGAATTTTTTACAGCAAACTTTCTGGTTTTGAGGCATTTCCTTGTATTTGGTTAATTTTTCCATCCTTATGACTCTCCAAGAAATAGGGAAGATAACCCCCATAACAGAATTCTGATTTTTTGTTTCATTTTTTTATGAAGTTTGCCCAAAGCAGACATCTGAAGAAATGTCTTCCAATCGTGATTCAAGCCTTACTAATGCACCGGTGCAAAGCAAGCTAGTATCTTCCTTCCAACAGCACACAAAGAAAGCACTTAAACAGGTAAGCTTATACTGACTCATCATCAGTTGGCWTCCCTTTAGCATCTCATTCCTGTGTGAAGGGGATGTCAGCAGAATTTAAAAGGTCTTCTGAGGAATTTTAGTGCCGTGTTTAGTGCTGTATTGCTGGGGTCTTTGCTCTGTTTTTTATTGAGGGCGCAGTCCTATTTGTTGTGAGTTTAAAGGGGTCTAAAGTGCTCTTCAGTTAAGCAGAACTGTTTGTATTATCACACCCCTGCTTTTCCTGTGTTAGCATTTGTGTTGGAAATTTTATGTGAKATTAAAAATAAATTTYAAAAAATACTTTGAAAGAAGTGATACAGATASGTCAGAATCCAAGGTATACTTGTTCAGTTTTTCTTTATGATCTGTTAAATTTTTTTTTCATTCTGTATTACTACAGCAGGGTATAAAAGTGGGGTAGGGTTATTTTTACAAAAAAAACTATGATTTGGATGATTTAGATTCCATTATATGTATTAAAGCTTGCAAAAACAGCTGATTATTCAATTTCAGCTATTATCTGAAAGCATGACAACATGAAAATTATTTTCCAACATTGCCTGATTAATTCAGCTTACAGCCAGAAAAATGAAAAACTAGGAAACTAGAATATTTWAAAAAATTGTCATTACCTGTTCTTCATTTTGAGTTGTAACTTTTCTAAAGTGTTAGGATAATGAAATCATGTTGTAATTTTCCCTCCCAACTGTTCTCCTAGTTATGGTTAATGGAGATCAGTATTTCATGGGGTAGTTTATTGCCAAGCTCTTTATTTAAGCTTAAGTTAAGCAAAGCCTGTCCATATCTCCTYTAAACACTTTAGTTTYTCATGCAGGCAGAGTTTAAATAGASCAAAATTAATAGATGTTTATCATTCACACAAGGTTACATTGTATTTAGGGGCTTTGAGGACTGRAAAGGATTGTTAGATTGAGGTCTTCCATGTGTTTGATCAGAAAAATTGAGCAGTGGGCACAAAGCAGCTCACTAACCATGAGAATAGGTGTGGAAAACACTCACTTCTTGGAAGTGAACTTCCCTAGGGGTAGATGGAGGAAAGGAGGGGAAAGGAGGAAAGGAGGGGGAAAAAAGAACAAAGCCGCAAATGTTTGAACTTCTGTAATTGTTTAAACTCTGCCATTTGTCACTTAGGATATATATAGCATTGAGAATAATTTTAAAAGGGCAAAGTAATCAGAATAGCTTAATTAATATAAAAAGTCACAACATTGATGTGAATCTTTGAAAACATTCCCTAAGGCACTAGGGTTAAAACAACATCAGAAAGTTAAGTAATCGATAAAAAGAAATTAGTTTTAATTAAGTTGATGGTAATTAGATCATGTTCTTTAGAGTTTGAGAGTAGCATTACAGCTATCAGCAAAATGTTTTCTCTATGCACAATGTGAGACAAATGGATATTTGTATGATGGAACAGTTGGTTTTTTTTTTTTGCTTTGTTTTCCCTAAAGCTTCAGGTGTTAGCTGCTGCCATGTATACACATTGCAGGTTTGATTTGCTATTGTAGCAGAAATGAATAAACCTTAACAGTGATTTTATTTATAAAATTGCTGTTGGAAATTTATTCTTTCACGTTCTGATCTTTCTACTGCTTTTATGGATSTATAGTACCTACAACTTATACAAAGAATCTGTAGTACCTTTAAATACTGAAGAAACTTTTAGGCAACACTCTTCCAACTGGTACAAACTTACTGATTCCATGCTAGAGTAACAGAGGATGGGCCATCACCATGCTCTCAACAAGTGCTTGTAATATATAAATGTACATATACTGTATATAATATATTGTAATGGGGTTTTCCTTAGCTATTGCTATTTTATCTACTGCTGAACAGTCTCCACAGAATGAAAACCTACAAAATAGTTTTCATTTTCCTACTCAATTAATTTAAAACCAGTGGGTTCTTCACATTACTTTGATCTTSTGTGTATTTGTTTTGTAACCACTAAAAATGAAGTGAGAGGGAAGTTGATATTGTGCAATTTTACTTGAAGATCTGAGCTAGAATTAGAAGATTTTCTCTACTGTTTATCTACTTATTAGCCATCTACTCACATGTAATTCTCTTTAAATTACTATGTGCTGAATTAGCATATGATTTGTTTTTTAATGAATTCTAGAGATACCTTCCTGGGTTTAGATTGCAGAGAGCAATCTCATGTTTGGCTTGTAACAGCCTGGATTTTAGGATGTAACAGCCTGCATTTTAGGATGTTCTCATGAATCAAATTAGTCACAGTGCTGCATTTCTTGAGCTCTGCAAGGAGCGTGGACGAAAGGACAATTTTTGAGACCTGGCTCTTGGTTTTGATTTCTCTCAGGTAGCAGTGGATTTGGGCTACTTTGCAGGGACTAAGGGGTTTTGCAGTTGCAGTGGATTTTCATGAGGTCTATGCCACAGATCTGACCTTATGTCCTCACCTGTCAAAGGACGGGCTATCATTTTAGTCTGGAAACTTTCTAGCTTCACCAGCTTCCATGATGTCCTTGTTGGGACAGAGATTTTGAGTGTTTTACCACTGAATGTGTTCCATGCTTCCATTTGGTTTCACTTTGGAAGGAGTTTCCGTTTTGCTCTTGTATAATGCATACACTTTTCTCTGAGAGTAATGTCCAGCAAAGCAGATCCTGTTCATGAGGGTTTAGACAAAAGAGCCTATGGTGATGAGCTGCCTTTGATGCTTGGCTTTCTGATGGCAGATTTTACAGATTTCTGTTTCCCTTTTGCTGTTGGAAGTRCCTGGGTGTGTGTGCCCAGTTGTTGGTGATCTTGTACCTTTGAAAAGAAGGATCATGGCACGCTGTCACACGCTGATTTCCTGTCAGTACTGATCAGTTCCGTACTGATTTACCTCATTCTCACGCTCGAGAGTTTGGGCATGCAGACCCATGTAAGGACATCTTCCTGGGAAAGTACTGAACTACACCTGCATCTGCTGGCAGTRGTACATGGTCACACTACTGTGTGCATTGCACTTGCTTTGGACAAGGCTAACTCAAGTATGGACATCAAGTCATGGCATAGTATCTACATGATTCTGTCTGGTCCAGTTTCTGTTCCATTGACTTGAGGTGATACTTTTTTTGGAAGTCTTCGCTGTGTACTGATTTGTCTGTATCTATCAAGATGTTCTTGGAACATTTCTCAGAAGAAATGATCATACCTGCAAACTGGCCTCACATAGGTTACACTGAGAAAGTGTGAATATCCAGGACATTGAGGTGGTGTTAGTGTCTGATACTGGACTCTGATAGCCAAGTATAAGAGCACCTTGCCCATCAGTGTACCAGGTGTCCCCTGGGTCAGTACCAAGAGAGGAGAAGGAACTTGAAGATGCGCTGTAATGGTGTCTGGGATGATAGTAGACCTCCCAGACATGGAAGAAAATCCTGCCTCACTTTTGGCACTTTGGAATCAGCACGCATAAATTTTCTGTTGGGAGAAGAGAAGGATACTCCATTCAGACTCAGGATCTGAATACAGAGCCAGGACATGTCTGAGACTGTGCTGGGCATCCAGATCTCTTTGTAGAGACAGAAACTCCAGAGACAGCAGCCAAGTGGGTTTGGGAGGAGAGAAGCTCAGGAAATAAGGGAATCAACRCAAGGTATGTCACTGCCATGGTTTGTTTTGTTTTTCTTAACTTGGGCTTTGTCTGCATGCTTGGTGACTGGGTTCATATAGATGTCACTATTTAATTCATAGAGTGGGTAGATGCAGTTTTTTAATGAGAAGGAAGGCACCCATTCATAGGATTTGTTCTTATAATTTGTCATCATAATACATTATAATAGAAATGGCAACTCCACCACCCCCCCTTTTTTTTTTTTTTTTTTTTTTTTTTTTTTTTTTTTTTTTTTTTTTTTTTTTTTTTTT
>NW_026623278.1:871539-1094790 GCF_030028575.1 Malurus melanocephalus
CAGTGGATACTGTCCGGCCCCAAGCAGTAATAGAGCTATGGGGAAGTTGTGGTTTAGCTCATGTGTTGCTTCTGAATTGTAGGACATTAGACCTCTACAGTACAGCTCCAAATAACATTTCAGGCTGACATTTCTACCACAGCTGTAATTATTATTAGAAACCAACCTACAAGAGACTAAATTTCAGAACAGGATGGTTAACACTGTAATTTAGCCCTGACTTACCCAAATTCATAGAACTAGTTTACCAAGATTTCTTTGTTTCTTTTTTTTTTTGGACACAGGTGTCCAAGTGCCTAGGCTGGCACTGAAGGTAGATTCCTGATCTCCCATGATGCTGGTGTGAATTTGCTTTCCTGTCTTCAGCTCACACTGCTTACCTTTCTTTGAGAGAAGAACAAGAGCAAACTCACCAGTCTTGCTCTCTCCACACTCATTCTGTTAGGACTTCTATACTTGACTACAGCCAGATGTTGTTATCTTGAAGCATTTTGCTGTCCGTAGAGAGTAATCCAGTATGAGTCTGCCTGTGGTGTCTCTCCTTTGACTCATTTAAGCAACTGTTCCCTCACATGCTCTAATACAAGCCTGATATACTTATTTGCCTGCTCTGCTTCCCCTTCCTCATCCCAAAGAAGCAAAGGTGACAGAGGAGGTCATTATGATTTTGTCCTAATCACTTAGAATTTAAGTGCAGGATGTCTTGCTGAAAGGCTCTGAAAATCCACTGTGAACTGAGAGGTATTTTTCATACTGAATTCCTTGTTATAGAGATTTTGCTGCAGTTGCTCAGAGTCTCTGTTAACCATCTTCCTCTGTTTCATTTCAGATGCAACAAATGTACCAATGCAACAGTTGGAGAATTCTGGCTCCCTAGCTGAAGCATTTAATCTGATGTCTGGCAACATAAGTGATGATTCTTGACAACTTTTCCTGACAACAAATGGACAAGAAGGAAAACATTGCTTTTTGACTTCTAGAGAGACATGGGAAGGGACACTGGAGTTTACAAAATGCATTCAAAAAAACAGAAGTTTGAAGATGATAAACTAAACTGATTTTCTGATTGCCAAGACAAGTCTAGGGAAGAGGACAGAGAAACTATGGCAGGGAGACTGCATAATGGGGAAAAGAAGCTGGGAGAGCAAGAGTTCCAGCAGAAGCTGTTCAGGGAGTACATGCATTGCCCGAAGGCTGGCTGCACGGTATGTCCCTCTAAAGGTCCTTATGCATGGGCAGCATGTACCAGCTGCTCAACACAGTGCTTTGGTAAGACACAGGACAATGTTTATCAGACTCTCTTCTGGGTCATCCTCCTGGTCCTCCGCCCTTACCTTTGATGCAAAGAAAGGGCCAGAATCCATACAATCCCTGCTTTCTTTTTGTACTGCTTTTTAATAACTAGCTCCCAGTTGCTGGGGCATTCTGCCCRTTTCTCCTCTGGGGTTGTTTGCACAGCATGCTTTTTTATGGCGCTCCTGCACCTTTTCTGTTTCAATAAATGTATTTTACAGAATTTCTTAGTCTGAGAAATAACTATAAAAAATTCCAAAGCAACTTTAGRACAGTGCTGTGTTGAAGTGTAATTGCCCCTCTACCTCAGTATAGGACCGCATCCCTCACTTAAAATCCATCCTGGCATGAACATTGCCTTCRTTTAAACCTACCACTGCCACGTGGTGGAATCTTCTTCCTAAATGCAGGTTGAGAGCATTCTCTTTCTTCTGTTCTGTAGATCCAGTTGCTTTTTCCATGCCTCAGAAAGTCAAGCTGAACATATCAGCCTAGTTCTAAGCATTATGTTTGTCTGAGAATGTTTGTCTTTAATAAGCCTGTCATTTATGTAGGCTGGGGAACTGAAGGTGAATTGGTCATTGCTCTTGTATTAATGACAAATATAATCACTAGAGATTAGAGTCTAAGTTTAAGCTTTTCCAGTGGTGTTACATGATTTTTCCTTTTAGTACCGGTGAATGTCTGAGTATCTTCTTTTGGGCCACGTGAAAAGAACAACATTTTATTTGAATAGTTTGTGACATGAAATTATATCCAGGTGACAATGAATCATGCTGTGATTTTGAAGTGCATCCTAGAAAGTGTTGGCTTTTTCAGGGAAAGACAGGATTTGGAACAGTTCACCACTCTTCAGAGYTCTAGGAAGCCTCCTACAAAATGTTGACAAGCAGTTATCTACAAATGCTGTTCCGGGAGCTGTTGGGTAGGTCCCCAGAAGGCTGTGTGTTCTGGATGTGTGGGGAAGCAGGAGTACCCAGGCTGAAACAGGATGTYAGGCAGAAAGAAATTACACTGCTTACATTGGTGCAATGTAAATTCTCTGAGAGGTAATAGGGAAGATATTTTTTGTCTGGGAAATGGTAGTCTAGCCCTGAAGCCCCTGCTGTATGCTTTGGCCCCTGTGCAGAGTGTGTTATAAAATTTGACCTRATGGAAAATGTTGATTACTGTTTTAAGATTTTGTATTGACATTGCAATCTTTATTTTAATTTGTTTTTAAAATGCTTTCTAGAAACCATTTCCTTACCTATATGTGCTTTGTTGTGCCAAAGTACAGATATCCCCATAAAAYAATTTCCAGCTGATAGATATTATTAATTTAATACTACAAAAACCATTTACAAAAACCCAATGCATYTCTTTGGAAAAAAGCTTTCTGTGAGTTGATGCATATGCCACCATCATTCCCATTCACATATAAGTCAAAACAGGCGTTGAACACATCACATGTGTTTTTTGTCCTTGTTTCTGTGGTTGGGAAAGCACAAAAAACATTTACTTTGCAGTCTGTCATGACCTGGAGCAACCGTAGCTGTGGCTGCATTACTGTAATCCCGTAGAAAGTYGTGCTGGCTTGCAGCTGTGCAGACACACATGTGAACACACACGTCTCCGTGTCTCTGCCCCAGAAAGGTCCAAGCMCTTCAGTTCAGTGTTGCTTGGTACACTGGCTAATGTTCAGTGTTAATGTGTACCGTAGTCCTACAGAAAGCCCCTGAGCCCTACTGAGACCTAAAGAACAAATATGCAGCAAGACATTCTTTTAATTCCAGATACAGGTGTAAATATCACGAGCTGGGAGGATGGCATGGGACAAAAATAGATGCTTATTTGAGAAGGTATTAGCATTTGTTTGAAAATAARCCCCAGGTCTCCAAACTTCCATCCTGCTGATTCTGACACTATTCTTCATCTGCAGATGATCAATTGTGTACACATGGCACCATACTGACATGTTTAGTGTACTAGTCTGGTTGGAAGTAAATTAATTTGCCTTGGAAATAGCACTTTGTACTTTGTAGTTGTTTCCATAGGACATCTTTATTATGTTTTAATCTTATGTTTGCATGCTTAYAACTGAGTACTTTATGTTTAATATAAGAATTAGTGACATCCAAAAATAATAATGGGTTTACTCTTCATGATTTGTGGTGCTTACTGTTCTAGTTTAACTGCTTGGTCTATCCATGAAACAGGTTGCTACTGAGAAATTCTAATTTAACAGAGACATGGTAATTAAAGGCTCTTAATTTTACTAACAAAATGAGGGTGAGAGGGAGGACAAAGACTGAATTTTATGGTGGTGTTAAGTGAATCAGTGATAAACCATAAACCTGTTTCGTCTTTGTCAATTTGGGATCCATAACCATGATGTAGTGTTGTTATTTATTTTGTACAAGAGACTTTGCTCAGTGTATCATAGCTTGTATTTTCACATGGCAGAATGGAAGAATTCCATAGCTTTACATTTCTGATCTGTAATGTGTGAAATTTAAAAGGTTATGTTTCATGATATGAGTTTCAGAATGTAGACTTGACATTTATGGAACAAGTAGAAATCTGGGACGATGTTGCTTAATGCAACCAAGTGTTACATGTCTTTGTTGTTAATAACTTAATTTTTAACATTCTCAGCATGTCACGCATTTCAACTCAAATGAAAGTGGTTTTCTGCATTAATGGTTTATCTGTGTGCGTTTTTTCAGAGTTGAAAAGATGTGGGTAAGAAAAATAATTTTTAAAAATTGCCAAGCAACAGTAAAATCAGAGCACAGAGCTTGACATTTTGCTTCTGGTGCTCTTTTGGGGAGGTATTTTGCCCCCATCTCCAGTTACCTTTYAGTTTATATTGTTTCCTTTCTTTCCTACTTGAAWGATGACTTTATGAGTTTTTACTGAAGAGACTCAACCATTTTGTCACATGGGTGAAAAAGTTTTTCCTGTGTCAAGATMAACTAAATATGAAATTATTATTCTTAAGAGCATCTCAACGGCATTCATGACACCTCCAAAATACTGCTATACTACAGTAGGGATAGAAACTCCCTGAAAAAAAAAAAGGGAACCTTGCTTTTGTCACCTCTTTATTAAAAAAAATCCCTCTTGTAATTAGAAGTTCATTGTTAATTTCATGATGTTTTTGTTTTGCCATCTATCTTCAGAGTTTATGTTTCTTAATTCTCATATTTTTATTTTATTTTGAGTTCTTTGGATGAAAATGGATTGATAGTTTACTTAAAGATTTTGGCAATAAAAATAACTTCATTAAACCAAATAATTATGCCAAGCGTTGTATAATGACCGTGGCAGTGTTATTCAACAGATGGTCACAGGTTCATTTTTATGAATGGGAATATTGGGAATTCTCCATACTCATTATGTGCRAGAGATTCACAGATGTCATTGCAAATCTGCTTGTGAAAGGCTGGATGTAAGTATTATATTTTGGTGGTAATTTTAAGAGAGCTTTTAATGTTTTAACTTGTATATTACATGAACTTTCATTTTCTTTCTTTCTTTTGATTTATTTGCTGTATAAATAGGATGGTAGTAATATCTTACAGGATGCTTCAGCAGTGGTCAGTTCTAGGTATTTAAAACTTGCATCTTTCTTAACTCAAGCATTTAGCGTGAACTGATTGAATGCATTTGAAATGTAAACCTGGAGTCTCATTAAAGAAAAATATTCTTTATGTAAGCTATCATATGCGTTACATGTGTTTTACTCTAACTTTCTATAATGAAAATGACACCTTACCATTTGGTAAAATCATCATCCGTTTCTTGCAGTTCTTTAGGAAGTCCAGCTAGGAGCTTATATATCTCTAAATATGGATGAGATGTAAAAGGCTGTGTCAGTAAAAGATGCAGTATGTGTTAGTTATTGTTTCCATATCTACAGTGAAATCTGGAACCATTTTTCCATGGAATAAGTTACAACATTTCTCATTTTCTTCAGTGCTAGTTATAAATTTGATTTATTTGGTCGTGGTGACTAGGAAAGCACTAAATTAACTCGGTGCACTAAAAGCTCAGTATAGCAGGCATTTGGTGCATGTTTCACTTGGAGTAATCTCATTGACTTCCCAGCTAAGTAGAATTAATCTTGGGTTGCAAGATTCTTGTCTTATCCTACAGTAGTCTTGTATTCTAAAATGAATATCCCTCAGGCTAGGTGCAGAGAAGTTATATATTTGTCCTCAGCAGAGACTACAGAGATTTTCCTTCATTTATACTTAACTCCTTCTGGTGTTTGGCTTCCCTTGTAACTGGGTGTCAGTCACCAGGTTCTCCCACCACTGGGTTGCACAGACCCTGCAGCTTCAAATTCAAAGGAGAATTTAACACARAATTGTTGTGATTAGCTGGGCATTTCACAACAAGAATGTCTGTGCAGAATCTCAGCCAACTCTTTACCCTGCAAATCCTATGTTAAATTATTTACTTGATATCTTTGTACCCTCCTCCCCTGCCAGATAGCTTTCATTTGACAAATGGAATGAGAGAGAGGGACGGGGAAGATTGTGTGTGGATTCTCTATACACAGGTTAATTAATTGGTAACTCATTAGCTTTGTGTTTAAAATTTTACTTAGATTTTAATGTCCACATGGCAGAGAGTTGGATTGGGGGGGGGGGGGGTGTCTTTTGGGTTTGTTTTTTTTTGTTCTACAGCCTGTCCTTCAGGGGTGTGTAGCTTTACTGTCAGCTTGAGTCATCCCTGATTTTTAGACTTAACTCGGGCCCTGTTTGGTGATGGGTTCTTTACACTGTGAAACTGGAGTGAATCAGTGGATATTAGGGAAAAAGAAATCCTGAAAAAACATGTGTGTCGAAGGGAAATGGTATCTTTAGGGTTTGTGCTTGACCCTCACATACAGAGATGCTTAGTCTGTAGCTCGAGAAGTGTGCTCTGTCTCAAAGTAAATAGTTCTGGTAGCTCTGTCTGCCTCTGGCTGTATTTGCTTGTCTGACTGTCCAGGGAGTGTCTTGCATTAGCGTTCCATGGGCATGGGTTGGCCTGTGCTCCTTGGAAATGCCAGATCAGTTGCATAAATGTGTGCTGGAGGGCCACAAAGGGTCTGCCAGTACCACAAAAGAAGGTAAGTGCTGCACCTGACAAAAATTGGGTTGTGTTMCCCCGGCTCCAGCAGCACGTGGGTCACCTGAGGTGCAAAAACACTGAGTGCCCGTCACTGTTGGTTCCTTTCTCTCCTTCGTGGGAGTTCAGTCTGAGCATTGCAAATCATCTGTGAGGCTTGACAAAGAATCTGCCTTTGCCACAGTGGCTTTATAAATCATTAAAATGGTATTTCCTTATGCATGCTGGCAGCAAGGCTATGGAGCCTTGGTAGAGGGGGAAATTATCTTGGAAAGTCAAGAGGAGGCAGGAGGACAACATGGAGCATTGTTTGGGCTCTAACCATTTGTCTAGGGAGGATGACATGAGGATGACATCAGGCAAATCAAGGTGTGGGGCACCATGAGGCAGAGTTTGGGTTGTGGTTGTATTTGTGTGTTGTTAGTACAGACACTGCCTGTCTTTTCAGTTAATTTTTAGTGAACTGTTTCCCACTGTCTCAGTGAACCATTTCTCACTGTCAAACCTGGTTTGACACTTAGGTTTACAGGGTAATTTTTSCAATTTTGGGGAATTTTGAGTAATGTTAACATTTTAGAATTTTCTGTCCACAAGTCTGACTGTGCTTGTTCGATATCAGCATGAATTTTCTATCTCAAAAATGTTTGAAGTATAATCTGTTCTTTATGGCTTTCTGCTGCTTCTTTGGTTCAGCACAGATCTGACCAGCTTCCTCTCTTTGTTTGATTTCAAGTGTTCTAATTTGCTTTTTATTGCACAGTGCTTACGTGTCTTTTGAGAAGTACAATAAAATGGGTTAATCCATGAAATAGCTTCTATGTGGCTGGTGTATTTTACATTCTGTAGAGTGTTATTTAGAAGAATGGACCAATATTGATTTCTTTCTTCTCAGAGTTGGTTTTTTTTCCTGTTATTTAGCAATGTGAATGATCTGGAAAGGTATTACAATCCATTAAAGTTACAGACTTAAACCTTATAGGGCATCAGTCATTCATGCTCATAAACCTATAGGGATAATTCATATCAAATATGTTCCTTGTTGATATGGTATTACTTTAATAAATCCCCCAAGTTCATAACACAAATCACAATTGTAAAAATAGAGTGCGCAGTAAGAATGGAGAAAAATAGACAGGAGGCTAGGAGAGATCTGTATTAAGCCCAGCCCATTCTGATTAATTCCAGAATTTTAATGCTTGCAGATGTATTAATTGGCAGGTATTCATATTTGTATGTTTTAAGATCTTTTGAATGAGATATCATTTTCCATATAAAACAGTCTGATGTATATTTGCTATTTCTAATCTTTAAATATTTTATATTACATTATCAGCCCTGTATTCGACACATTTATGAAACACAAAGCACTTCCATTTGTAGAGATTTATTCGTGTATCATTTTTCCCCAGATTTGCCAGAACACCATCATGTTCGTGTTCTGAAGGTTAATGCCCAAAGTCAAACAGACAGAAGCCAAATGCTGCAAGGTTTCCAAGATTAGGACTGATTCCCTTCACGAAAATAAATGATTCCTGCCATGTTCAGTGATTTTGTGCAGCACTACTCACGGCTGAGTGAGTGCATCAATACTGTAGTCCTTACATGCTGTACATACTGATGACACTCTGTGTTAACTTGATTGACTGAGCAGTATACTGGAGAGGATGCACCTGCGAGAGATGTGCAGACATATATATTTTTATTCTGATTTTGAAACATTTTGGYTTTCCTTTTTTTTTTTTTTGGAAGTCTTAGTTTCACATTTCATGGGTTATCACGTTGTGCTGTTAAGGTAGAGCAAACAGTTACGTGCTTCTTTGTTGTCAAAATTGGATTGGAAAATGATCTAAGGTGCATCTTCTTTCTCTATTAAAAAAAGGGAAAAAAGCCTGATTTTATATTTTAAAAGAAAATGACATAAAGAGGACGAGTGTGAAGTCTGGCAAGTCAGTAGCTGTGTAAATTATGCTTATTTTAATGGATTCAGTTTAATGGTAGAGAAATGTCATGTGTAATTCACTTATAAGCATTATTTTTTGCTACAGTTTTATGTTTTGTTATCGTTTTTGTAGGCTTTAAGACAACAGCAGAAAAGAAGAAATGGAGTCTCAATGATGGTAAACAAGACTGTTCCTCGTGTTGTTTTGACACCATTAAAGGTGTCCGATGAGCAGTCGGATTCACCTTCAGGTAAATAGCTAAAGGACCGTTTGCAAGATCAGCTCTAGTCACAGAGCCTTCCTCTGAATCAGCTGTGTAGCATACAGATTTTGGAATTGCTGAAATAGTATTTCCACTGAGTGGCTTTGTTTAACGTCTTTATTTCCTTATCAAGTCTCGTGTCTCAAGGATGGAGGTTTTTCGTTAACATAGAACTGGAGGCACACAGTAAAATGACAATTGGTAATAGCAGCAGCTTTAAAGGAATGCAAAGTAACATTTTGTTTGGCTCTGGAGCTCTAATGGAGGACCACATGCTGGTATTCAATGCCATAAAAAGGGGAAGGGGGGGAAGGCGAGCTTCTCTGTGAGTGTGAATTTGTGTCTCAGTTCTGCATTGCAATACTCAAATCCTTTTGTTAGCTTTTCTTCTTCTTATAYCGTGCTTATCACTGCAGCATAACCTTGACCTTTAGCTCTCGTGTTTAAGTTGCTTCATTTTAAGAGATTTCTGTGTCTRTGTTTAACACAAATTGACAATTGTATTTCCAAACATATATTTTCTTTGAATGTTTCTTCACAAAGAAATGATTTTTTTTCAGCCTCAGATTGCTTTACAGCCCCATAACTTGCGGTTAAAATATTTTTTAAAATATCTCTTGGGCATTATAAAACTATGTTATTTTTATTAGATCAGTGAACATTTTTATTGACTGCAGTGTTCAGTAAACTTTAGTTTTCAGCACTTAATTGATTTATTGAGCTTTTACTTCCAATTTCTCTGATGAGGAGGAATTGTATTGTGACCAGAAAAGTATATTGCCTTTCAGCAAGAAGATGCCAATTTTTTTAAGATCCTATTTTTGTTCTGTTTACGGTGTAGGGGGTGCTGAGGGGATTGTTAGTAAAAGTGCAAAAGCATCATATTTGTGGGGTTTTATTTTTTTTCCAAAGGATCTGAATCTAAAAATGGTGAAGCAGATGGTTCTGATAAAGAGATGAAACATGGGCAAAAGTCTCCAACTGGAAAACAAACAAGCCAGCACTTAAAGAGGTTAAAAAAATCTGGTTTAGGTGAGTAGGAGTAAAAACATCTTACTTATAATACTGATGTTTTTCTAAACTCTGTTTACTCTTGAGAAGTTTTATTTTTCTGGTTTACCTGTCCCTTTTACAAAYTCAGCAGCTGACCCTCTCTCAAGAAGACGTGTCTGTCTGCCTGGAAAATCCATGGTCAATCTCTTCCTTCCCAGAATGAGTTCCTGTAGTTGCTTCTTAAAGTGTGACAGACCTAAGCAAATGCAGGCAGAGAGGTGATTTAGCAATTAGATTCTGATTGTTACATTCTGATTTTTGGGGGGCTGGGGGTGGGGTGTAACAGTTATTCTTTCTTTATGGTGAATTTTCTTGCCATCTAATGTGCATTTATTCCCAGAGTTAGTAGCATATTTGCTTACATGCTTTCCTATTAAAAGTTAACCTTCTCTTTTTTTCATTTGCATTATTGCATGTTATATAGAGATTTGGCATAAAATTTTTGGGTTGGTTCTCTTCCTTTGGTTGATTTATTTCCTCAGTTGGATTTGTAATTGCTTTGAAGGTTCATCTCTTGAGGTAGTAGATACAGTTTCTGGTTTTATTTTCTGTGGGTTTTTTAGCAAGGTTCGTGGATCATGTTCTGTAATTAACAAAGAATTTTCTCTGAAGAGTTGCTAAGAGTAAATTCTCAATCTCCATGTGATAGGCAGATTTTTCTGCTCTGCATGAAATTTAATTGGAAAAGTTCCCTAGGGACCCAGAATCTAGTGTTCACTAAGACTCTTGTCTCTGCATAAGTAAAGTTGAATAATGACATAACTGTTTCTTTATCTTTGCAAAGTACTTTTTGCATTCAGCAGAATGCTGAATCATTTAGAGAAGTATTTTGCAATGTGACCATGTTGGAAAAGATAAGAAACAAGCTTTTTGTAGTGGGTAAATCCTAAAAGTTATTTTATGTCTGTCTTTGTGAGGATAAGATTGTTCTTCATTCATCTTTGTAAATCGTCACTACATGTTGTGTTTGGTATACTTTCTGAGGTCTGATTACATATGATTACTTCTTTTTCCTTTTAGTTAACAGATTCTGCCAACTGTGTCATTTCTGTCCTTTTTCTGTTTTCATTTTTATACTTTGATGTAGGACCATGGTGCTCCCATCTCCTTATAATTAATGCTCTACGTTGGAGACTRTGATCTTATTTTCCAAGGCTGCAAAGCCTGAATTTCTCTCTTGTCTTACAGCATCTATTTCTGATCTGGACAGTGATATCCCTGAACTACGTAAGGATTCAAAATATTTCTCTGTGGAGAACAACATAAAAATCATTGACATATGTTTTGTCATAAACTCTTCACAGAGCTATGATTAGTGAYGCAGTAATGTCATAATTCCATGCTGCTCCCAAATATTTCACTAAATCATATTACAAACTTGGGACCTGCTGTACACATCCTAAATTAGCCGTAGAAAGGATGCAGGAGAGAGAATTTGTTCTTCTGAGCAGATTTTCTTCAGGGTATTTTTAAGTAGGACTATGGTGGGCATCCACAGTTTCCTACTGGCCTAGAAGTAATGCATACATTTCTTCCATAAGCTGATAAAACCTTCACAGATAGTATTCTGTAAGTGATAGCAGGTCAAATAAACCAGAAAATTYAGGTTTGACTTTTTGTCTGGTGCTTTTCATGCTCTTAGAATTTCTGCCACTGAAGGATGTTAGTAATTTTGCAGTCATGTATCTTATTTCAGTTTGGATCTGTGTGTATGCCTTCCCGTAGGATATGAAGAACTACCAGGGGAAAATGTTACTCTAATTTGGAGTCACTTAGAAGATGGGGATATGTATTTTGTATTGATTAAAGARGAGAATATACATACAGGCATTAAAATTCAGTGAATCATACAACTTGTGTTACRCTTGGGGACTGTGTTCTTTTTACATTTATATTTAGTGGGTGGAACAGATGGTGAGGATAGTTTATTGTGAAGCATTCATGAAAATGGGCACTTCTTCCATGCAATTGTCCTGTATAACAGGGCATTCATTTGTTTGTAATGGAGTYTTTGCTGTACTGAAATAGAGTATGTTGGAAATACGTGTTGGAAAAGGTTATCCTGTGCCGAGTGCAAAGTAATCCTTGTCTTATTCAGTTGCTATTGTCTGTTGAAAAATAAAATATCAAGAATGTTTGCCRGAGGCTGTGACTGAAGTGGAGCTTTTAGAATTTACAGATCTGCGTTTTCTTGCATATGTATTTTTTGGGGTTATAGACTTTCGGGGAAGAGACCATCATAGGTCCTCTAAGAAATCTAAAGCATAACTGCATTCYTTTTATTCATCTTACTCTTAAGTAGTTTGTAGCATTTTAGGCATTCCTAATAGTCAGTATGCCCAGATTTTCTCATTTGTAAAACATACTTATTCTTCTTAACATGTCAGTTGTAATTGTTGCTGAGAGGTCCTATGTAAATGTCAAATATCATCATTGCTCACAGCAGTGGAATATTMTTGTAATCGCTTTTTTAGAGATTCTGATGGAGTTTGTGTTTTATATGGTTCAGACTCCTCTTATACCATAATTGAAATATTTGAAAGTATGACATATATTTGAAAGACTGAAACCTGAAAACATTTTCTGGGAGGGTTCAGAAGCTTTTGACTTTTCTGAGCCACCTGGACTTTGATACATTAAGACTTAGACAAAAAAAGGGATTGTAGCAGTATATATATATATATTTTGAAGTGGGTAGCTCTTTAAGAAGCTTTAAAAAGTGTCTTCTAAATATTATCCTGGAAATACTAACAAAATCAGAGCAGACAGGATCTCCAATGGTCATCTAATTTGCTCATCAGTCATAGGTCAATACCAGATACACATCTGTCATTCTTGACAGGTATTTGTCTAACATATTCTTAAAAGATTTCCACTGGAAATGGAGACTGTAATACCTCCCCATGGATCTAACCCAACATCTCCTTATTCTTGGTTGAAAGCTTTCTTTTCCCAGTATCTTAACAGAATTGTTTCTTACTGTGCAAGAGTTTAAGCTGAGAGCCTTTCTGCCCACTGTGTAAAGTAAGAAAACATTATTCTGTAGCGCTCTGCATAAGCCGTGTATGTATTTCCCTTTCCCCATCTTACTCMTGGGTTTGTTGCTCACATACCCTGTTTTCTAATCTCATTATTCTTGCTGCTGCCTTCTGTGTGTYGATCATTTTAGATCATTGGTTCTTAGGAAAATTCTGAAAAATGCACGTTTTCAGGCATTAACATACTAACTAGTCTCGTCTCTTTGATCACCCTGTTCACACAGGTAGTTTTAGCAGGTGCAATGGGACAAGTTGTGTAGGCCATAGGGCACTGCTGATGGCGAAAGAGAAGCTGTCCATAATGATTGACACACATCAGCCTCATCAAGCAGCCTTTTGCTTGAAAATAGGTGTTTMTATAATTATTGTTGATGACATGACTGTTTTCTGTAGCTGTTGAGTTGAGTTGGTCTCTAGCTGGAAGTAAGAATACATCTGCTGTGATGTTGACTGGAACATGGATCCTGTAAGAGGTCAAGAGGCAAATACAGGAAATATAAAAGCTCTTTAGAAAAGGCTGTTTTACCATTCTCAGAGTATCATTTCTCTAGAGCTTACTGTATTATACAATAAAAGCTGAAAACTTAAGAAGACTTGTTCCTACTCTCTTCCTTTATTTATGTTTAAAGTTATTTTTGTTTATTTACTCCAGGACATTTGAAATGGACCAAAGCTGAGGATATTGACATAGAAACACCGGGATCTATTCTAGTGAACACTAACCTGAGGGCTTTAATAAATAAACACACCTTTGCYTCTTTACCTCAGCATTTTCAACAATACCTCCTGCTTTTGCTTCCAGAAGTAGACAGGCAGGTAAGTAGCATCATACAATTTTATGTTTTTTTAATGAGACTTTTTTACAATGTGTTTGCATAGGCTGATTTGACTGACTAGGAATTGTTGCAGGAAAGATTAAGGAGAAAATCTCCGTACTTTCTTAGGTAAAACTGTTAGATGTAGAATGACAGTAAAGTTTATCTAATAAAACCAGCTCCTGCTTCTTTGCTTTTTCTGAAAACTGCAGCTCCTTGATTTGTCAAAATGGAAACTGGGCAGCAAATCTTTCAAACTTGCCAAATCACTTAATTAGCTTTTCTACTTATGGTGTTGAAGATAAACTTCTCATTCTCAAGACTTTATTTATTTTGAGTCTCTTTTCACCTGTGATCTTTCTTGGTGCTCTGCCAGCAATGTCCAGGTCAATATTAGTTCTGTTCGTTTGTTCTCCTGCTCTYCACCTTTTACACAAGCCTACRTATGCTCTCTCAGCTCCAGTGCACTGAATCCATTCATTCACACCTTTTGTAAGGAATATCTTCAGAGCTTATGTCTGTGTGCCTGCATCTGTTGAGGMGAATGATTTGGAGAGTTACAGACTGGAAATAAAATTTCAGTTTTGTGATCTTTCCTACAATGTCTGGTCCTTTCACTAACCTTGTTGGTCAGGTTGCAGSGTTTCTTAGAGTGAGAAAACAGGCTTTCCAGCATGTCTAGTAGTTAAAATAGAAAAGAGAGTGCAAACCAATTTCATTTACTCACTTGCCTCACTTAGGGATTCAAACAATCTTGCCACTTTCAATGGGGAATATTCATGCACTTAATTCAGACACATTAGCTTACCCAGATAGGGCATTACTTTTTTTTGCAGATGGTCAWTATCCCTCTTTTAATGTAGTAACTAGAAAATGCAGACCACTTAAATGACCAATTAAAACATGCATCTTAAACAAATCAGTATTTCATTGCAGTATTGCAGGTTTCATTTGTTAAACTGTTAGTAGTTAGTCCACCACTAAAGCAGGGAGAAGAAGTTCAATATGACACAAAAAGAGAAAGAAAAATTGCATTGATGTGTGTTTACTCAGCCTCTTATCCAATTAGATACTATATGTTGTGGACTGTATTTATGCTTTTAATAACAGAATGCTTGAGAAGGAACATCAAAACAAGATCTGTAGGAGATGCAATACAAATGTGTTTATTCTCAAGCTCCCACTATGCAGTCCAAGTCAGTATTGACAAATTTTAAGAAAACTTTTTCCCTTGCTGTCAAACCGATTTTAGTGTACTGCCCAGCAAGTATTTTCCTGATAATTTTGATTTTTTGTTCTCTTTCTAGTTAATTCATGAGAACAGATTAAAAGAATGTACTAGGTAAAATCGTGTTTTCTCTCCAACCATCAAAGACCCAATGTTCATAAATTGCGTTTCAATTATGGGGTCTTTATTTAGAAGTATTTTACTTTAGAATTTATTTTTTTAAAATGTAGTATCTACAACTGACAAGCCTCTTACCTTCTTATCAGTGTTCTTACAGCAGAGTATTTTGGCAAGAAAGTCAATAGAATATTTGTTGAATTTAAACATGCCTCACTAGCTAAAAGCAATGCATTCTTTTAACTTCTATTTCAAAAAGCATCACATAATGCATGTAATATGTTATTCCAGAGGCCSAACCATACATAAAGGGACATTTTTACTTCACAAGCAAATGTTGTGATGAGACATTTGCAGGTGTCCTGTCTGTCATCTCACAGCATTCTTTGAGTTTGTGTAGCATACCAGGCTTTCACCTACATTTGGAAGGCAGGAGTCACCAGTCATCTCTGGAAGCTTAATGGAATTGTTTGGCCTCTAAGTGGGATAGTTTAAAAATTGTTTTCTGTCAGAGAGTGGAATAGCTCTGAACCCTCATTTTGCAGAAATCTTGGCAGAGAAAGAAATGCATCTCTTTTCTTGATATCTGAGAATATATCCTTGGCTATGCCTAAAGTGTGGCATCCCTGATACTAATGTTCTTTTCCTTCCCATGGCAAGGGGAAAATGCCAGTGTAGTGCTCAAGGATCAAGTAAAAGGAGAGAGAACTTTTGCCAGGGAGCTCTAGTGGAGGTCTCTTCTGTTGGTTACTCTTAACTGGACAAGGCAAGGATATTCAGTTTTCCCCTTTTACTTCTACTTTCTAAATCAAATGGGGCATCAGGCAAGCAGAAATGGTGCCACACTATTCTTTGAGTTAGTTGCATATCTCTGGGGGTTCAGTTTTATTGTTTTATATTGTCCTTTTCTTCATTTGTCTGAGAATTCTTATTTCTGCTCTTCTGGCTCAGAAGTGTTTCCTCCCTGTGCTCTGCAGTTGGCTGCTGCTGTCTTCCCCAGAGAAAGCTGCATTTCTGTGTTGCCATGTGGATATAGTATGTGAAGTACTGTAATAAATGGCACTATAAAAATGTAATAGAGTTATGCTATTTGTGTATATATAGTGATCTGTGAAATAAATTACTAATGAAGTGCAGTCTCATTTAGGCTTTATTACTKCTCCACATAGAAAAACCCCATGATGAATGATTCTTTGTCATTTCTGTCATAAACACCATTTTTCTGGGTGGTATAACTCCTCCTCCTTAAATCGTACTCAGCCAAAACTTGTCATGCATGTGTCACTTTGAATAAGCATTTTTAGAAACCATTAGTTAAGGGAGTTGAGATTTTCTGGTTTTTWGTGTGCAAGTGTTTATTATAAATAAATGACTTCTGTCTCAACCTTGGTTGGTCTAATGTGCTCAAGAAAAGTTTAGGGACAAGTTAGGAGCTTGTTGTGCTGTGTTTTCTGATCTTTCTTTTGTCTTCAGGTTTTGTGGTTGCTATCAGGGTGCTGTTGGAGCCCATGGAACAGAAAGCCTTAGGAAAGATGTCCCAGAATGGAAGAACTGAACAGCTCTTCTGATGTTCATGCTGTCATTTTTCCTACTCTGGCTAGATTTTTGATAGAGTGGAAGTGTAGGATCATTGCCTTTTTTCCCCTTGAGAAAAGGTTAACTGTATCGTGAGTTACATTCACAGTTTAAATTTTTTTCAACTTGTATATTAGTTAAAATTTTATTTCAGTAGCAATGAGGCCTTGTGTCATTTTCTGTATTCAAAATGCCTATGAAAGAAACTGGAGCAAGTTGGAAGATGTGGTAGATGCATTTTATCAGGGATTTTATTTGTTTTAATTTGGGTTTGGAGTAAATTAGTATGTAGACATTGTTCAAATCATAGAAACATAATGTCCTGAATTGGAAGGGACCCATTAGGATCAKGCAGTCAAACTTCTAACCCTACATGGACAGCCCCAAGAATCACACCTTGTGCATTGTTCAAACACYTCTTGAACTCTGTCAGGTTTGGTGCTGTGACACTTCCCTGGGGATCCTGTTCCAGTGCCCAACCACCCTCTGGGTGAGGAACCTTTGCCTGATATCCAACCCTGACATAACTTCAACCATTACCTCAAGTCCTTTCACTGGTCACCACCACAGRGAAGAGATCAATGCCTKAGAAGCTGCCATGTCCCAGACTTGTCTGTTTAGCAGTCTGCTCCAAAATCTTGTGTCACTGGTTACCAAGAGCCTCATGACTGAAATTTGAACATCCAGATTTTCAGATCTACATTAATCTATATGGATTCAAAGACTCAAAATCTTTGAATCAGTATCAGTAACTCAGCTGATACAGAAGCCTGTTGGGTYATTCCCTGGGAGACCTGACCAAGCTGGAAATACAGAAAACAYGCAGGTGGAGAAACTATATGGAAAGAAAAGTCTCTGCACAAGAGATTTCAGTTATCACAAATTCCAGMAAAATATTTTTCTTTGCATCTCTAATTAGAACATTCTACAGCTAAAAAACAATGGATTTTTCACCAAACACCTACTTCTGACATTGATGCACCAAGCTGATAATTACATGTAACAGAAGCCTTCTTGACCAGCTCTCAGGAAATACTCACCTTCAAGGCAGGAAGTTTCACTCTGTAGATTGCTGTATGGCATCAGTGAGTTTTTAAATATTAATTAAATAATGTATATTGTGCAAGGACGAGTAACAGGTCTGTACAAGAGGTTGCTTAAAAGGAATAGCAGTTGGCAATATTGTGTCTACACCAGCTTTCCTTGTTGGTGCTTCTGGGAAGTCAAATTCCTGCTCTTAGTGCTGGGATATGGGCAAAAGGAAGGGAAACACACCACACACCCACCTGTTCAGCTTCCAAGAAATGCAGCTTTATCTGAGGAGTGGCAGGAAGCTGAAGTGGTTTTACTAATCCTTAGAGAGATAAAGAAAATGTTCTTTCCTGAATGCCCTGAAAAAAAATGTGTCTTTCCAGGCTCTGGGAATGCTTAACACTTTAGGATCTTTAGGAATTTAGCTCTCCTGCGTTTTGTCTTCTGGTAATTCTGGGCTCTTTTGAGTGTCTTGTGATTTGCACGTGCTCTGCCCTTTCACATRGGATGTGAACTTCTTCCTACAGAAACACTTCAAAGCCTCATCAGATGTGTGTGTTAAGTAGCGCTGCCATTTTATTGGACCAGATCTGTTCAGGAACAGCATTTATAATGGTGGAAAAATCCCAGTAACAGTTCATATGTCTCAGCTTTATTTGTTTAATGAAAGAAACTTAGCAATTATCTATCTTTTATCTACAGTTTATAGATTGTCAAGTTAGTTACTCAAATTAAAAACTTCAATACTCTTAAAGAATTAYTTAAGTCATGTAGTATTGTAGAAGRGCCTGTGAATATTTCGGGTTTGTGGCAAGTTAGTCTACTAAAAAGAAAAAGCTGATATACAAATCTAAGAACTCCAAAGTGAGCCAAAACACATCTTGCTRTCTTTCTTTTAATTTCTAAATCAGTGAATCCCAAAGTAATTACTGTCTTTTGGGTCAGTGCTACTACTGCTATGTGCTACATCACAGCATCCTTTTATTTTAAGGTCAGTGCAGGTTCTGTATTTCTGTCCTGGCCTGTTCGATTTAGGTTGGTGCTGGCATTTCCAGTTTGATTCTGTCACCTTGCAAAGATTCCTTCTCACCCTGCATTGAAAAAAGGCACATCATGATGTCAGCAATTTAGTCTGTTTTGTTTAAAATAATAAGTAATTTAGGGGGAGGTTATGTATTCAAAACTCATTGTTTTCATGCAATATGAATCAGCTTATTATCTGTTCCTACAATTTGAGCAATGATAGCAAAAGGTAACCATTGTTTTTGGTGTGCACAAATTATTTCTATTCCCAAGCACTTCAGTTGGAATTCTGTGGTGGAGAGTGGGAATAATTCAAAATATTCTTTTACTTGTAAAAGATAAGAAGAGAAGTCTGGTATCTGACATTCTGAACACTTAGTATTTAGTATATAGCTTACTGTATATTAGTTTYATATTAGAAGAGAGTAAGCAAAGCTTGATTTTCACAGTTTCTTTCTTGTAGCAATGTAACCATCTTTCTGCTTGCTTTATTGTGTTCTTCAGTGCTTGAGGGTTATATGTGCCATTGGTA
Organism: Malurus melanocephalus; assembly: GCF_030028575.1. NCBI lineage: Eukaryota > Metazoa > Chordata > Aves > Passeriformes > Maluridae > Malurus > Malurus melanocephalus. Next base: position 890,551 of record NW_026623278.1, read on the forward strand.
TTTTGCAGAATTTCCTTTATAAAAAGACCAACTGCAGAAATTAGTTCTGCGTGTATTATTTGCTTCCAGGTTTGTTTTATGTTTCTCTCCATGGAATTACTGTGTAGTGGTATTTAAATGGTTACCTTACCTCGCTTAGCTGCCTTTTTTGCAGATTCTACAACCTTTTAGGTGTGTCCTTTGCCATTCTCTATCAGTTGCTTTCAAATATTTATTATTATGTTCCTGTAAATGTTAGAGTTTTATATTGAAATAGTTTTAGGGTTATGACAAAAACATTTCGTTCAGAGGAGAATATTTGCAATTGAAGGTTAAATGTAACATATGTTATCTGCACCTAAGCATATTTAAAAAGCTGTTAAATTGGCACCCCTGTGTGTGCAGTAATTGAAGGTCATTTTATGTCACATTTCTCCCTTTAGCTGACATTTTTTCTTCGGTTTTACTGGTTGATGTGGACAGCATGGTGTCATTGTAATGTGCTTTATTTGTACAGCTTTATTAAGGTAGTTTTAATGCAGGTATCTTACAGACTAGATAATTGAAGAAACTCCAGTGATTGAAGCTGCCTTTTCAATAAAATTCTGGATCTCAACCCTGAGCTGAGCAGGCAAGGATTTTCAGACTGGTTACTACCCCCAGCTGGCCCTCTATCCTTATGCAGCAAGTGAATACTTATTTTACCTAACACACATGTGTGGATGGTGTATGTCCATATTTCACAGTCATATATTAACAACAACATCAGTTTCACTCTACGTGAGTTGAAAGCTGAACTATTTCACTTCAAAATCCCAGTTGTCTTTAGCTACRAGAAAGCCACTCTTTCAACTTCCCTAGGCAGTCCAGAAAGTCTCACTGCAATTGCATYGCAATCTGGCTGCCTGATTGATGTGGTAATGGAATTCTTGTTTGCTTGTTTGCAGTAACCCCTAGAGGTCCTTCTCAGTATTAGTATGTCTACATATGTAAATAGAAAGCTTTACATTTTTGATTAAGTGTCATAGTTTCATGTTTCTGCAGGCTTGGTCACTGTATTTCAGAAGTGTGAATAAGTGTTTTCCACCTTGCTGCATCCATGTTGTGGAAGTTCTTGTTTGATTTCTAAAGCCCTGGTTACAAGCTCTTGTCACACTTTAAACGTCTCACCTTTAAGAGCAAATTCTGCCGAGGTGTTAGCAGAACTGTTGCATTTGCTTTTGTCTGTARCAAGGCTAAACTCAATTGGAACATCAGCGAGGACACATGTGCCCCCTGAAAGCTAAAAATACAAGAGCCACAGCTATCTCTGCAGCATCCTTTCCCATAAGTCCTTCCGATGTGTAAGGAGCCCTTCATTCTAGGTTGTTCTTCTGATGCAAACTAGTGAAGCTTTTGTTCCCCTCTTGTTCCCTTCAAGTAAGTTTCATAAAGTACGGTGCACAGCTGTTAGTGCTTAAAAAARGAGGACTTCTTATGCCATACAAGTTCCATTTACATTTGACAGAATTATTATTACTTTAAAAAGAGAACTGATAAAAGCACCTCCCTTTCAGTGGGAAAATAAGTGCCTCACATAAGTGCCTTTTTAAAACTGTGTGCTAGGAGCTGTGTTACGAGAGTGTAACTAGTATGTGGACATAAGTGGTAATCTATATGGGCACAAGGGGCTGATGTGCTCCAAGTTATGTAAGCTTTTAAGGATGCACTGCAGTACTGCAGTGTGTAGTGTTTCAACTGCACCTCCCTCACAAAGTGCTAATAATTGTGGTATGAGTTGGTCTGCAGTGCCTCCAGTGTTGCCACTGTAGGGCTGCACTGGAATTAGATGGAGAGCAGGACATTCCATACAGTTCTGAATCTGAAGACAGCCGAGGACTGGAAACAGGATGTGGGATGCAGGTGCAGCAAAAGGAAGAGTGAGCAGAATTGATCCATCCATGCTTCTGCAGCAATCTCTCCCCCTCTTCACCTTACTCTCACACTCTCTCTTTTCCTCACCTCCCCTCACCCTTTTCCAATATATTTGTTTGGCCTAAATCCAAAAGAGAAAAAAGAAGTTGAGACATTTTTTGCTAATTATTTCAGAAATTACTATTCTTTGAATTATTTAAACTCAAATTTTATTTTTGTGTTAAGGACATGCAGCCATTTTTTTTTTTTTGCATAGAAGAGCAGTGTTTTCTAATGCCTAGAGAAAAGGGATTCGATGCAGGATTTTCACTTATGACACTCATCAAAAATAACTGACTAATTTTAGATGCTTACATGTAACTTCCCCTCACTTTCTGCCTCTTGGGCTCATGGTACACATCTATAATTTTTATTGAAAGCTAGGTGAATAGACCCTGTCAGTTTATATCCCTTTTCCTGCACTCTCCACAAAATAKGAGCATTTAATTTTTTCAGAGTCTCTAGTGATCTCGTTTTAGACAAGTTCATACATGTTTGCCTTGATCACAATCCATATATGTTTTTCTACTTTGCCTATTTTTCCCCCAGACTTATGTGCCTTTTTTTTTTCCTAGTCCCTTTATAATACTTGCTGTTTGCTGTGTGTTCTGACATGCTTGGGTTCCCTAATTACRTGAAGTATGTATCACAAAAAAAAAGTTGTTAATTGTTACTTCTAGAATTTGAATGCAGTTAGAAGGTACAGTTTGCTGCATGTTCTGGTTTTCTTTCTATTTCGCATGAGTTTTCTTCCATTTTAAAGCATGCTTTATCTTTTYATTTTGCCAGATTTATTATTTGCCTTAAATTCTTCATCTAAKTTCTTGCATCTGAGCTCAAACAGATTGGATTCTATTGTCTTTTTTTGACACGACAGTGTATTGGAATGAATATAGCTATCCCACTTGTCTTCTTGATTTAGACAAGGTCTAAATTAACAAGTCACATTTCATTTTGAAAACATATGTTTGCAATTCTTTGGTCTTACTCGGCATATTTCCCACTTTAGTGAAGATGGAAAAGGTTTTTGTTTCTTTCTCTAAAAGATGCTTTTTTCTTTTCTCCTCATGTCTGAAGCAATTATTCCTATAGTAGTAGATACTTTCTTTTTCATCCTTTGATGTTTTACTTCTAAGTTTAATCTGATTTTTTATAGGACTAAAGTAATACTCAGAATCACTTTCACCATCTGTTTTCAAAAATCTGTYTTCTCATTTTGTATTCGAAGGCAAACTGTTTATGTTATGTTGGGGATCAGGTGGTAATGACAAAGAGCTTTTCTTATACAAATTGATAACTCCATAATCAGAACTGAGAAAATTAGCCATATTCTGAATCATTTTATCCTTCACTGTGAAAAGATGAGACCCATGGAAGAGAGCATATACAGAGTGAACATGAACACCCAAGTTGAGGTACATCAGAATTGCTGAGAGAGCCATAGGATGGGTTGGTACTTATCCATGTCACCTCCCCAGACCTGAACTGTGGTGGCCAAGTTTGTTGCTCTGGCAGCAGCTCTTGAGTCAGACCATGTATTGCTGTATTTACATAAGTCAGACCATGTACTGCTGTATTTACCTAAGTATGTGGTGTTGGATTAATTTAACATTCATGTATTTCTCAGTGTTACTGTAGATGTTTTGTAATCACAACAGCAAAATGGTCCTGGTAATTGCATCTTGTCAGAAGTATTTTTCTTATATTCCTGTTTAGATACTTCCTGCTCAGAAACTTCTCCACTGTTGGCTTTAAATACATAGTGACTGGTTTAAGAAAGGATAAGTTTTTCATCAGTCATGGCACTGTGTAAATGTGTGCATTTTTTCTGTTTGATATGAGCCTTTGAGTGTTCCTTATCTTTAGGCAAAGGAACAGTTGCTATCCTATTGTGTCTGTGGGTTTTGCAAGCTTGTCTATTTTTTTTAAGTGTTCTACATCTTCAGCTGCATTACTTCTTCCACATTCCTACCATCTGTGTCCTATACACCTGAAATCATCAATATTTTGTATTAAACTTGGTAATTACTGACTCCWTAGCTGTTCATTCCCCTCCTTTTTTTGCTTCTGTCCGGTATTATGGGGTGCCTTTCTCTGCATGTTTCTCTTTCCTTTTTTTTATGTATATCAGAATCATTGGCATGAAACAAAAGACAGGCAGGGAAGAAAAGGGGAGTGGTTGTTGCCCTCAAGGGGATCAGCATGAGTATGGACCTCTTCTATAGGGTGGATTACAATCTGGTTCAGGTCTTAGGGGTCAGGGTCAGAAAGAGGCAGTGGCATGAATGCCATTGTGACGTGAGTTTAACAGACCATCCCATCTAAGTCAGCACTTGTAAGGCCACACCTGGACTACCTTGTCCAGTTCTAGGACTTTGCCTAGCTAAGAGAGAGACCAGGGGCAGGTTTACCAATGTGTGTRAGAGGATGTGACATGACCAGAGGCAGTAGGTACAAACAAAAAGGCAGGAGCTTTCATATGGACATAAAGCAAAACTTTTTTTAGTGACAGTCCAGGCTGCCTARAAAGGTTGTGASTTCTCCATCCTTGGACATACTAGAAACTGATTTTTATTTCCATCTGAAGTGTRTTATTGCAGTTCAATAACACGAACATGTTAGTACTTTCAATGTGGTTCTTCTAGGCCTGGGAGATGAATGGAAGGCTTGTGCTTTAACTTGATAGGTTAYCTATCACGCATACAGRTACTTCTGAGGACAGGGWTTTGTGCAACCTGGCCTAKTGGAAGGTGTCTCAGGCCATGACCTTTCAGGAGTTGGAATTAGATGACCTTTTAAAGTCCCTTCCAACCCAAACCACTCTTTGATTTCGTGTAGGAAATMATACACTATTTTGTATTGGAAATTATGTGGGTTATTTAATTTCTAGTTTATAAATCAAATTTGAAGAGAAAATATGGTCATGATTATGGACAGCTCAGCAAAAACATGTGTTCAGTCAATCTTTAAGCAACAACATCAGGGAGGCTGCACTAAACAAAATACCCTTTCATTAAATAAATACTATTAAGTCATCATCTTCAGTATAAAAAATGTCCAGTTCATTTCAGAAGCTGTGGAAAGAATCCAGAGAAGGGYACTAAAATTTGCACAAGCTATAAAAATGCCTAAAGAAAAATTACTGGACTTGAGCTTTTTAATCTACCAGAACAAAATTAAAAGTGAAGAGCATCAAATTTAATACAATCAACTGCTGTATTTCATACAATAGGCAACTAACCCATGGAAGACTTTTGCATATTAAAAGTTAGTATTGRTTGCTGCCACAGTTTCACTGATATAAATAGAAGATGGATTCATATATATGAGTCGTAGCCACAGTTACATCAAACAGACAGAAATATTTATGGATATTAAAATTCCCTTTTTCAGTCTTAGGCCAGCTAAACTAAATAGAAACAGAAAACTTTTATTTGACAGCTTTCTTAGTAATTGGCTATTATGTGGTCTTTCACAAGCTTTATCTACAAGATCTGTTCCTTGCAATTATCAAGGGTTAGTTCAACCTCTGCTTTGATCTGATATTGTTACCATATGGTACCACTCAGATATGACTAAATGCTGAAAAATGCAGCATCTTTRCTTAGCATTGAGTTGTGTAGCAGAAACACTACCATGAGAAATGCAGCCATTGTTTAACAGAGCTCACAGATTTTTTGTGACAACTACAGCTGCTTTTCCTTTTAACCCAAGTGCATTCACACTCATTCTCTATTATACACTTGCCAACTGTTAGAGCATCCTTTTAGTTTGGTCCCATTTATCACAATCTCTTTGAATGGTAGTGGAAAAATGACTTTTAGATAGGTAATGGCATACTTGAACAGTCAGCAGTATTCTATAAGAAATGGAGAAACTTACTCAATTATTTTCATGCTAGAAATACATGTGAGTTCACTTTAAAGTATTTTGCAGATGGRTACAAGTTAAGTTTTATAATTGCCATCTATTATTTAACAAGGAGAGCTCTAGCTGTGGATAACTCCTTGACATAATTGGTTCCCAGGTCATTAGCCAAAGTAGTGAACAGGATAATGATTGTTTTGCATCATTGTASAGAATTTAGGCTTTTATAAGTGCAAGCAGATCTTGTTAGTTTCTGAAGAATGTGTCAGTCAGAACATGAATAGTCCAGGGACTAACAGGTCCACATRCAGTAATAAGTTCTGTTCCCCTTTTAAGTACCTCGTTCACTTTATTATGAAAAACACTCTGTGGAGAAAGTGTTATAATGGTGTTATAAAACTGCTACTCTCTGCAGCCATTCAATATTTCCCAATGAGAATTTCTGTCTCTTGGGCTTAAAGAGAAATCTATTCAATGAGGTACCACACTTGGCCTCAAGGCAGAGAGTTATCTACCTTGACTTCTAATATGCTTCAAGCCATCARCTGCTAGGAAAAATGTTGTCATGAATGACTAAGGATCCTTCCAGCCATTATGAAGCATAAGTGGTGGCAGATACAACAGGTTTGTGTTTGAGAGTGATGGTTCCAGAAACTGAGTGTAATCTAAGATTTTAATTGCATGCAGGCAAGCTAAGCCWTTATCTTATGAAATCACAGTGTTTCTGAAGGTCATTCTGTCCAAATGAGGGGCATTTCCATACACGAATCACAAGCTGTGGTCAGTTATATTAGACTGCATAGAGTGACTCCACTGGAAGGACATTAGGAGTATAGAAACCTGGAAGCCAGAAGGCAAGGACTGGTTCTTAAGCACCTTTCTTTGAGAATTGAGGTTGGCAATTGGTCAGAAGTTAAATACATGAGAGAACACTTTTAGTTTTCTTTTTAAGGATCATGTGAGAGATGGCAATTTGATGTACCTTCTTGATGTAGAAAACATGGCAAAAAAGGACTATTTATCTTGTCTTCTCTACATTAAGGCAAAATTAACAATGTCTGCTTTTCTTTATATTGTCTAAAACATTTTTTTTGGCTGTTCAGTGGCGGAGAATTCACAGCTTCTCCCAAAGAAATCTAGTGCTTCATTGTTTTCACTGATAGAAAGTTTTTCCTCAGGGTCTGATCTGAATCTCTTGCTGCAATTCTGACTCTTTGTTCATTTTGGCATCTACGTGTAGAGTGTAGAGATTGCTGGGTTCTTGTTTCTTTTCCTTAAGAGGCATTTCAGTGCACTCGCTGACTGATATTATTTTCAAATTATTTCTATCTTTTTATCATGCCTCTGAATWTACAGACTCCCAGTTGATAATAAATAAATAATAGTTCCCTAAATAAAGAATTCTGAGTAATTCTTGGGTTCTGAGTAGCTCTTTTCTCTATTTACARCATATATATCCTGGCTTTGCTTAAGAAAATGTTAAGCAACATTGCATTGTTACYATCAAGTAACACAATTTGTGCTGCYTCTCTTCTAGCACAAGGCCTTTTATGCTGTCAGAGAGAAAATAGACTTATCTGCTCTGATGTATTCATGACAAATCTGTGTTGGCTCTTGCTCAGCTCCTGTTTAATTTCCAGACAGTTGTGTATAGTGTGATACCTTGTGGTTTAGTGGTGGTCTTGGCAGTGCTGGGTTAATGCTTGGCCTTGATAGTGGTAAAGGTCTTTTCCAACATAAAAGAGCCCATGATTCTATTTTGTGCTTTAACCATTGCACATATTTTCCAGAACATAAAGACAAGGGGAAGAAACAAGGTATTTTAACACAGGTTTCTTGGGTCAACTGACAGGCTAGCACCCATCTCCTTCAAAATGTTAAAGGGCCCCTGTAGATTCTGGGTTGTGTCTGCTCAGAATATGTCCATATCATGGCCTTGAGTATCATGAAATATAAAGGCCACAGAGTTCTGAAGCTGGCTAGTCTGTAAGTCCTTAGCTGTTCTTACTYCCTTCTTTAGACACAGGTGATACATATGTGCTATATGTGTAGAACTAGCATGCGTAATTTTGCATTTCTACTCTTCATTTCTCCAAAATCCATCTTTTAACAGTTCTGAAATAGATTCATATCTGGGCATTTAACAGGTTAGGCTATCAAGCCCAGATGATTTAAATGCATTTAAGTGGTGGTTGTTGAGATCCTTGCTTGTTCAAGGTCAGTTGTGACCCTTTCGCCTTTTGCTGCTAGTATTAATTGCATTAAGCATCTCAACTCAGCAGATTTGTGGTTAAGATTCACGCAAAAAAAGGAAGTATGAACATTAGCTTTGTCTCTGTATTTCTCTAGTTTTGCCCCACTGTTGTACAGTGGACTTTTTTTTTTTTTCTTTCATCATCTTCTTGCTTTTAATGTGCTTACAAAATTACTTCTTCTGGAGTTTGATGTGTCCCTTTCCAACTGTGTCTAATTTTGGCCCAWTATACTGTGTTCTGCTCTGGCATTCTTGCTTAGTAAGTTGACCTTGTTTCCATTCCMTGCATGCTGTGAGATCAGCAGTGAGGTCCTAACTAAGACAATGTGGTCTTCTTGTACAATCCCCRTTACTCCTTTGCAGGAGGCTTTGCACTCCATGTGGTCAGCATTGTTTATTTAAAGCACTGTGACAGTTTTTAAACTCCTTTTTCACTAACACCATGTTCTTCAGGATTCTTCCAACTAATTCTGCATTTATGAAAGTATGCCTACTCAAACCACATTTTTTAAAATTCTGTTGTCGTCTCTTTTTTTTATTTTTTCACAAACAAGCTTCATCTTTTCTATTACTATCAGTCATGAATTATCAGATCGTCATTTTGCCAGTTAAGTGAAAATGTCGGTTGTCAGCTAAATCTTCCAAGTCCTCCTACGTACCATTTGTAGTTTTAGCATTAGTGTTCAGCCATCAAAGACTGAAATAAATATACCACTTCCATCACATTATCTTCTTCTTTAACCCCTCCTTTTAGAAATAAACTTATTTTGGCAGTGGATCACAGAACAGGATTTACTTGAATTTGATTTGCCCATGCTATTGGGMCGGGTATATAAATACAGCATTCAAATTCTGGAGAAATTAACAAATAGGTCTATAGAGCATGTTCTTTTCCTCCACAAGGGCAGTTTTCAATTCATGCTTACCTACTGCCTTATCTCTAAACCTTCTTGGGTCATGACCACRTGGTGAAGATGACAAAGCCATTCTGCCTATAGCACCTACTAAACCACCACTTCATGCCAGTATATGTCTGTCAGTGCTGATAAAAATATCAACAGACCTCTAGGTTCCATGATGATTCCTTACAGTCTCCTTGTCACCTCTGATCMACTCAATCTCATGTCTGGCAGTATTCTTAGAGTGAAGGGGGAGAGACATGAGCAGTGGCAATGGTAGCTTTTTGCAGGTATCACACTTACCAGCACCTTCYTGAGGTTCATCACATGGTCTCTGTTGCCCTTGTTGCCTCATTTCAGATGATGTAGATCAAGTCAATACTTGAACATAAGGCTCTCTAAAGTGTTTGCCTTCAGACAGTCAGTCACTAAAGTTGCTGCATCTTCAGATGCTCCGTCTGCACTGTGCAAGCACCACAGGTCAGTGGGATACTGGTGCCCAGCGCTGGAGAATTGCATTTATTACAAATTCAGGTTACAAAACAGCAGTCATTTCTCTCCAAATGCATAAATAAAATGTAATGTTTCCTTTGTGTGTTATAAATGCTGCTAAATTTTTCATTTGTAATATTTTGGAAGATTTAATGCGAAAGCATCAAAATGTATCTTCTCATATCTTCCATCTTTTGCAGATAATTTCTTTTACATACCTTTGGGAAAGTATGTGAATTATARGATTGTTCTTTCACCAAGATGAAATATAGAGGTAATAGCAATTTTTAGAAAGTGTATAAAAAAGGAGTATCACTGGACACTTCATTTGGATGAATCTYMMYTYTCTTGCTGATTTTTGATTASTTTTATATTTGTATTTTTGTTTGGYGGGTTTTGATTTTGAGAGAATTGGGATGGCTGGGTCTGTAAAAAAAGATGGAGACAAACTTCTTTGCAGGGCTTGTTGCTGTAGGACTGAGGGGTAGTGATTTTAAACTGAAGAAGGGTTGATATAGRTGRGATATRAGGAAGAAYGKCTTTTRTGAAGAGGGTGGTGRARCAGTGGAACAGGTGGCCCATGGAGATGGTAGGTGCTCCATCCTGGAAACTCTCAAGGTCAGTTTGGATGAGGCTTTGAGACATGTGATGGCAAATGTGTCCCTCTGATARTTCAGTRTGTCCCTGCTCATTGCAGMGRGWTTGGACTAGATGACCTTTAAAAGGYCCCTTCCAACTCAAACKATTCTATRATTCTCGTCAAATGGCATGATATTCACAAATAATGTAAGAAATATGTTACTATACTTGCTATACTGCAYGAAAACTGCATACAGTGGATCATTRGAAATTTTATAAATGCWTTAGCATTTTGAATMATTCSAAAGAAATATAGAAATAAYAGGYTGACTAATTCCTTRTCTTTTGAGGATTCTAGCCAAAATCAGGTAAYCGACCAGTACACCGTAGTATGCAGTAGTTGCTGTATATTTAGTAAACCACCAGGGTGCATCTTCAGATTGTGCTAAAAAATTAATCCCTGCCTTATTTTCAGAAGAGAATTTTCAGGGAAATGTGGAGGAAAATAATTGAAGTAGMTGTTCTAGAAAGGTTACTCAGTTCTTTTTGATAAGARTGTTTGACATTTGCTTTGTAATGCAAATGGATGCTGGGTTTTAGCAGATATGTTTTGGGGTTGGGTGGTTTTTTGTTTGCTTTCAATAAAAAGAGAAACTTTCAAAAGTCATTGTGAATTCTGCATGAAAGTATTAATTAGAAAACATAATTCTAGCATTGTGCTTCATTGGAAAAAAACAGACATTTAAAGCCCAACAGAATAAAACATAACTTTCCAATAATAAAATAACTTTCCAAGAAATGTTTGTTGTCCCAGCTCATTAACACACTGTCTCTGTTGGACAGCATTTTCAAAATACCATAACAATTAACAATGTTTTTAAGAACTTCTTTATTGGCATATTTCTCCAAATTCTAATTTAGAGCTAGTGGTTAATTGTGTTCTCTATCATCAGAGCTTAGACAAGTGAATATACTCCATACCATCAAAATTTCCACTTTAGCTTGTTGACGTAGGTGAAAATGCATTCTCCAGGTAAAGTAAGAAAATGTTTCTGTAGAGGTTGTTAGCTAACAYTGTAGAAGGATGACCTCTTAGTCCTTCCAAGTTTAACAGAGCATGAAATATGTCAGCCTTATTTCGCATGACTAGGGTATTGAGAAAAAGCATGAAACATCTTTGTTAGTTTTGTTGTTTCTGATGGACTCTTTCAAAACAGCTAGATGTAAAATTACTTGGGCTTTGTCTGTTCCAACATGTTCAAACTATTTTTCACTGTGAGGAAATCTTTAAATGAACCAAAAAGGGCTTAACAATTGAACTTCTTGTTAGTTTAGTTTGGGTAGTGGTATCTGCTTTCTGCTTAGTGCTTTTTTCTTTCTATAACATCTTCAAAATTTCTGTTTCATTTTCTTGTTCTCTTTGGCCGTTATGAGTCTCTTTAGTCTTTTTGTCCTCATCCTTTTCTTTTTGAGCTTTAATGGTGGAACAAATTCTTCCTRTTCCATTCCCAGCAAATTCCCAAAAAATTATTTGATCTCAAATTCCTGAGCAAGTTTGTCAGTCACTGGGACTGCACACCTCTTTATTTCTTCCATCTTTAACATTGGTATCCATATGTGTACCAAGTCTAGATGATTATGTCTCCTTTCATACATCCCTCTATAATGTTTAAGCCTGAAATATTATTTCATGTTATATTAAAATAGAACATTGTAAGCTTCTCCTTTAATTAATTAGTGTGTCTCCAGCTTCTGTATCATCAGATGCTCTTGTGTTTAGGTTTCAGTTGTTCCAGCTACGTAAATCTTCCATGAGTTATGTGGTCCCGTGAACACAGGTCTCAGGAAAGGTCCTCCTCTACCAGTTCATAAGAGGCAATGATKGTTGCAAAGTCAAGCAGTGGCATCTTGTTGAGTTTGTTGTTCTTGCATTTCTCAACCTAAGCATCTTTAACATCATCTTTTCAATCTTTGGACGTAGCTCCCCAGTACTTGTAAGCTGCTGCAGTGCATATCTAAAGTGGTCAGCACCATGTGCATCTGTCTCTTGGTACAGTTCATCAGTGGTCTATTATTCCATTGTTAGTTGACCTATAATATTTTTTCTTCTTAGGAAACCAATTTAATTCTCCCTATTTGCTATTTTTACGGGTGTTAGTTTCCCCTTCCTTTTTTACTTTCACAGATATTTACTACTTGGCTTTTTTTTCTGGTCCACAAGAACTAATGACCTTTACCCATGACCTTGCTAACRTTTGCTTTATGTTCTGAAATTCCAGCCTGTGCTTTTTTCTCAGGTGAACTAGCTCACATTTGAATTTGTTTGGACCTTTTTCTAGCATTTAGCTTGGGGTTCATAGTTTCTTTTCTGAAACTTTGTGAGAAATTTGCACCCAGAAACTTGGCACTTTTTCCCAAAGTATATTAGTCAACAAAAATAAAAGGTGGGGTAACTCTTCCTGCAAAGCTTGCTTTTTCTCCTGTCCTTATAACAGCAGGGTTACAATGGACCTAATACTGTTCTTCTTGTATTCACATGGTAATATAACTTGGCAGTCTCTATAATGCTCTTCATTTATGCAGTCTGGTGAAATAGCTCAATCACACTTGGCTGCAGTTTCATATTATGTTTAATGCAATCTGATAGTGGATTGCTGCTGACAAGTGGCAATCTCTTTCCCCACTTACTGTGGTACATTCCAGTTTTGCCTGAAATCTAGTAGTTGTGTGACCTTAGAGTAAGTTGGATAATTTTGTTAATTTAACAGAAAATTATGTCCACAAATCATTATTTTCTTATGAGATCTTTTGATCTGGCTGGTGATACAGCTGTACTGTTTGCCATTAGCTGAGCCATGCAGTTTCAGGGGGTTCATACCTTTCAAACACAGCCTGCAGTTAAATGTGGTTAAATATTATAAGAATTTCATGTCTGTATGACTCTTTTCTGCAAAATACTGCCAGGCTTAGAGACCAAATCTCGAATTCAATGAAGATTGGACTAGAACCTGCATTGACAAATGGGTGTTTCCATTTCATCTCCTTTTATTTGAAACTTGAGGTAGCTTCAACACCTTTCTTAAGGAACACATTTAGTAATTTGTGATTCTTTTCTTTGTAACTTTGCATCTTTCTAGAATTTTTTTTCTAGAAAAGTGCTGGGTTTGACCATATACTGGTTTGTTTGTTTAAGTGCAAGAGGTTCTTGTATTTTAAAATCTCACTTTAATGTATTAATTCTGGAATTTAAATATTTCTGGCAAAGTTCATTTTTACAGAAAGAATAAAACGTGTCATGACAGTTTGATTAATACAATAAATACATGTTCTTTGTGGCCTTTCTCACCTCACTGGTTTTATTTTCTTGCTGCTCCTGCTGCACATTTCACTGTTCCTTTCCAGTTTCTCTCTAGTTTCTGCATTAGTCATAGCCTACCTGTAATTAATATGCATGTGTTTCATAACCCACATCATGAGATGTGTAGAAACATTACATATCCAACCCACTTAAACMCAAATTGCCTGACATGTTGGCAAAACAATGCCATATAGCAGGAAAGCACAGGGAGCAGTGCTATAGGTTTGTATCCTGCTGGGGGACTCTGTACCATGCAAATACTGTTTTCTTGCTGTAATCAAATGGCTTCAGGATTGCCTGTTTTTCAGAGTCTATGCCTATTGCTATTTCTCTGGGTACTACTTCATATCTTTTTGGTTTACTCCTCTGGGATAATTGTGGGACAGGATGTCAAAAAGGCAATGAGTAAATTAGCAAAGACTTCTCAAAATAGAGCCTGTATAATCAGTGAAATATAGAGCCCAGCAAGGGAACTGCATCTAAATATCATTCAGTGTTTCTGGCATGCCTGTGTCTTTCTGGCTCCTGTTTGAAACAGGCACTGAGAACTAGGGGATATTACTTAGCTAAAACATCTGTTAATATGCCAGCAAATGTGCTGGAATTTACTGCTAGAGTACAAATAGTGTTGTCAAACATTTATCTCTAAATGACCTTGAAGGATGTTTGTAGTGAGTGTTCTAGCAGCATTACCTCTTCTGCTGTTTACTCTCTTTTTAATTTGCTAATTTGTTTTTACTGTCTATTTATTATGCTAGAGGTGATACTCACTGTTAATTTGTTTCATATAATTACTTTTTTCAATTATTRGAATTCCTTTGGTAATGGATACATCCTCATGAACTTGAAAATATACACTAAGTTTTATGGTAAAAGATAGCTCTATAGTTGAATGGCTTTTAAAAATGATTGTAGAAAATACTGCGATTAAGACTTTTAATGTTGTCTTACTGAATATTTGACAGATGTAGAAAATACAAATAATTCTAATGTTCTTCCACAGTTTTCACTTTTGATGCCTATAAAATTATGAGTAGAGCTGTTCTCAGTTTCAGTGCTGAGTTTACATCAATTCTTTTGTTAAGGATTMCTGTCATCTACTCTTTGGCCAATAAAGCTTATTAGCTAACATGAATATGAGGTTTATTTAGAAAGAGTGAAGTTACTGTCTTCATTACATTTAATTAATTAGTTTCGTACCATATTATAGGCAGATGCACAAGTACAATAATGATCTTGATTTTTGATTGTGTACAATGCCTCTAGACATAGTCTCAAGAYAGGGCTGTGATTAAGGCACTTTAATCAGTTGTAAACTGAGTTATCATCACTTATGACTGAAGAGAGCCCATTGATGCTGGATTAGTTCACTTCCTTTTACAGTAACGACTATCATGAAAATGCTGTTTTAGTAGTAGTCATTTTCTSTTCTTCCCACTGCCTACACTTCCCCCATTTCCCCTAACTGAATCTCTGTTTTGATGTAATSTTGGCTGACGCTGTTTCTGACACTATCTTCTGCTACCATCGGCTTATTTTCTAGATGGGAAGCGATGGAGTTTTGCGCCTCAGTAGCTCCGCTCTAAATAACGAGTTCTTTGCATATGCAGCACAAGGGTGGAAACAGCGACTGGCAGAAGGTAACTCACTGCTTGCTCTCAGGTTTGCCCAAGGTTAATTGTTTTTATTGAGGAACGTCTCTTTTTCTGCATTTGAGAAATACTTTTAGAATGGAAACTGTAATAGACCAGTAATTCAGCAAAAGAAAAATTGCTGATTCCATTTTGAATTTAGAGTACATTTTTGCAGCTTGCTGTGGCAGCTTATTTTGACAGTTGGAAAAAAAAACCAAAAAACCAAGTATTTTCATCACTGTCAGCCTTGGAAACATGAATGCATGCAACTAAATCCTGCCAATATACCTTTGAAACACTGTTGTTATGTGATAAATTAAATCCTTCTATGTCACTCTCCCTTTTGGTTTTCATTGTTTCCATTTGGCATTGTTCGATGACTGTATCAGAAATCACTGTACGTCATCATTGTAGTTGCARTTTATAATTACCCATATTAAGCTAATCCTTGACAACTTTTATTCAATATGTTAGTATTTGTTTTTTAGGAGAATTTACACCAGAAATGCAGTTGCGCATCAGACAAGAGATTGAAAAGGAAAAGAAAACAGAACCTTGGAAAGAAAAATTCTTTGAAAGGTTTTATGGTGAAAAGTAAGTACTGAAGCGAATAAAAGGGTTTTTTTTATATTTTCTTTTAGGGGGACATGAAAATATAATTCTGTGCTTCACACAGCACAGTCATATGCTGTAAAACTTAATAAYGCAGTTATCAAGAGCAGTCATTCCCCAATATAAGAAGTTGTGGGTAGAATTATAGTCACATGTCTGCACTTGCATTACAATTGCATTTTTAAARAGTCACAACTCATCCATAAAAATTCATTCCAAAGAGAGCTTAAGACACATGCATGTGAATATTTTTTAATTACCTTTTAAAAAATAGCATTAGGGCAGTTCCTTCCTCCTACAAAATATAAATACAGCTTCTACAGATGAGAAGACCAGTAGCAATGTTTAGCAATGTTTCTGTAATATGTTTTTGTTTGGTTTTTTTTTCCCTAGGCCAATTGCAAAGTTTCTAAAATCAAATGGGGTTGGGTTTTTTTGACAGAGATGGCCAGTTGGCCTGAGAAGAATATGACGTAGAAGAAATACTAGCTAGAGACAAGTGAAAGTGACAATGACTAATCTAATTTTAGAAGTGATATGCAAAGACTAAATAAATACMTTTAATTGACTAAAATTAAATATAGTATCACTCCAGGTGCACAACTGGGGTGAGTCAGCACAATTTCATGTGGCATTCAGATATGCAGAGGTGGCATTCCTCAGTACTTGAAAATTCAGTTCTTATCTATGTTTTTTTATACAACAAAATTTAAAGAGATTCACATCTTAAAATCCAAGCATTTTCCTTTCAGAAATTGTTTTAAAAAGTTAATTCATCAATACTTAGATTTATATCTCCGTTTTAAAAATACTAGGAATTTATGATAAATTATAAACTAGYTATCTGAAAGTTACTGATTTTTTCATTTTATTTTTAAGTACTTTTWAATTRTATYACAKAACCACAKAATGGCTAAGGTTGGAAGGGACCACARTGRTTCATCTGGTCCAAGCTCCCTGCTCGAACAGGGTCAGCCTGTTTTAGAGCACAYGGSACAGGATTGCATCCAGACAGTTCTTGAGTATCTCCAGTRAGGGAGACTCCACACCCTCTCTGGGCAATCTGTTCTAGTGCTCGGTCACCTGCACAGTAAAGAAGTTCTTCCTCMCATTCAGGTGCAATTTCCTGTTCCCCAGTTTCTKCCCATTGCCTCTTGTCCTATTGCTGGRCACCRCCAAGAAGAGCCTGKCTCCATCCTCTTGTCACCCTCCCTKTAGGTACTTACAGACATTGATAAAGCCCCCTCAGTCTCTTCTCAAGGCTGAACAGACCCAGMTCCCTCAGCCTGTCCTCATCAGAGAGATGCTCCAGYCCCTCAAYCATCTTYRYTGSACTTCACTGAACCCACTCCAGGAGCTCCAGGTCTCTGTTGTACTGAGAACTGGGCACACCCAGAGCTGGACACAGCGCTCCAGATGWGCCTCCCCAGGGCTSAGYRGARGGGCAGGATCAYCTCCCTGGATCTGCTGGTGATGCTRYTCCTGAGGYAGCCCAGGATAYCATTGGCCTTCCTGGCCCCCAGGRCACASTGCTGGCTCATGGACAGCTCATTGTCCACCAGGACACCCAGGTCYTTCCCCAGCCTGKGCTGGTKCCTGGGGTTATTCCTCCCCAGGTGCAGGACCCTGCATTTGCCTTTRYTGAACCTCAGGCAGTTCTCTGCCCATCTCTCCCTCCTGTCAAGGTCCTCCTGCACAGGCTCTGGGGTCAGAAGCTTTGTAAACTYGCTGAGGMGGCCCCTTCATATTGAACCTTCGGGGACACCACTAGTGACAGCTCTCCAAACAAATCCTGTGCCACTGGTCACAAACCTGTGGGATCTGCCGTTCAGTCAGTTCTCAATCTACYTCAATSAAATTTATRCATAATACTTAGCAGAAAAAATTRTACAATGGGAACCATCATCACATAAGTTGTCTTAGTTTTGCTATGAGATGTTTTTCACTTAAGAAATCCAGGACACAAGAAACCCTTCATATAAGTGATTATATTAAAGATTTAATAATTTTTTTTTTCAATAACAGTACTGTTTCTCACAATCCACTGCCTCAGACCAATGGGAAAGGTAGTGAAAACAAAACAAGAAATGCACAGATCCATTTTAGTATTTTATTTTGTGCACTCTTGCTAGCCGCTTTCCCCCAGTGTGAGTGTTTTTTCTACAGCACTTTATCTTCACATATAATGGAAATTCTAGGCTCTTAATGTGTCAGACTTTCTTCTTGTAAAGTGCTTAACTTCTTACTAAACAGCTTTGAGACTTCAGTTTAGTCCAGATATTGATCCTTTTAGTATCAAAAAAATACCRGTTAAGTTTTCAGATAAAGAACATAATGGCTTTTCATTATGGATGTCAAGAGAAGAGTCTAACCTTTCACCAAGAGTGACTAACCTTTCACGGAGGAAAGGGTTGTGTAAGATACTGGTATAAGGCCTTCCAGAAGTAGAAGTTTATTACCAGCRGTGCAGGAGTTCCTCAGTCAAAAATGACAGTCACATGCACAGARAATGATGTTCATAGTTCTGCAGAGCCAGCAGTCCTGCTGTGCTGGCTGAATGCTGGATACTGTGGTRGTTAGCAGATAATAGCTTACTCTGTGATGATACATGTCATTTGGYTTCATAGGTCTCTGATATCAACATTGTTATGCAAAACATCATATTGCACGTAATTTCCATTTTGACTGACGTATTGAATCTGCTCCCCCCCGGCCCTGTCCCCTGCTTGCATTGTTCCACTTGCATTCTTCTGCTTGGCTGTTACGTAGGCAGATTTACTTTCCTGACTTAAGTGCTTTTTCTCGTGTTTACTGACTGAATGGTGGCTTTTGCTGTAGCTTCCATCTTGTATTGGTTCATGGGGCAGTCCTGTGCAGGGCCAGGAGTTGGACTCAGTGATCTTTGTGGATTCTTTTCAACTCAGGATATCCCGTGATTCTCTCACCTTTCTTCACTTTGGTTGTTAAACTAGCTCTCATTATGATTGGGCTTTGTCTCTTTTCAGCTAGGTTGAATTGACTGAACTATCAGAATTTGTAAGCTTCCCTGAGCTGTTTCTCATATGCACTGTCTGCAAAATGAATCTGTCTCACAGGCTAWCTTGCYCACTTTACAATCAGRGCAGCATTTTTGTTCTGACTTAAACAAATTTGATSTTCTACTATTCCATAAGTAAATTCAAGTGTTGCCTTTGCTTGGAGAAGGACCATTAATAGATGCAGAATCTTTTTAAACATTTTTATACACTCCACGGTTGATGGCAATCAAAGACTTTAGAGTGCTTTTTCCCTGTTAGCTCCAAGCATTGCATCTTATGTTTGCTCTTATCTGTACCCAGGCTGTTTATCGTGAGACTGTCAGTTGTAGTTTACTTTCATCTATTTTTGTTCTTTTTYCACTTCCTCATGTTTGTTCATTTTTCCTCTCTCTGACTTTCTTCAAAATACAAAGACTTATTCTGCAGTCATTTATCTAGGATCAGCTGATGCATGTTGCTAGAAATCCACATTATTCTGGCCTGTTGCTCCAAGATTGCAAGGGTTATACTCTATCATGTCAAAATATTATTTCTTTTCCCACTTTTTAGAATTACATGTCAGGATAGTACTATCAGCTAGATCAAAGCTTTAATTTTTGGTACACCTCCTCTAAWTTTTTTTTCTGATTTAATCCTTTTCTTACTTTGTTTTCCCCGCCTAGTACTACTCATCACAGCAATAGAATATCAGCATTCCTGTATCCTTGAGTAGCTGTTCCGGATTTTTTATTGGATGACTGAGTGCCCTTTACCGGTTCACTCCTACCCTTAGCACTTTCACTGAAGGCTGCTTGCTGCTGTGCTCATATTTTTGTGCTGTTTTGCAAACTTTGGGTGTCTTTTTCCCTAAGGAAGAAGACACATCAGCTGTTTATTTTGCAATCTGAGATTGCCTTCAGCATGCTGATCTTGAGCATTCTTCTTCAGAAAGCCTTTTTCTTTACTGCAGTTTCTTCTTCAACATGGTAATACTTCCATTGGAAAAAAAAAAAAAAAAGATTAAGATTCAGAACATGTTCTATTGTCCCTAATCTGCTTTATCTTATTTTTCTTACAGTCCTTTATCTTCAATACACTACTAGAATGTGTGTATTTGTGTAGTGTCCATGTGACAGTTTCATTCACCTTTATCCTGTCCTTCATTCCTTTGCTGATTTTCAATCCATAAAGATAACCATCAGGCAATATCTTTTCATGATGTAAGACAGCTAGAGAAAATAGACCATCGATTCAGTTTTTAGTAATGGAGTGGATTTGTTTTCCCTTCTCATTTTCCTGAGATAACTTTTGCTCCTTAACACAAGGAATTTTAGAGGGAGCTACTCACCTAAACCTAGGTAAACTAAACTTCCTTCACCTAAACTTATAACCTAAACTTAAACTGTATGGGGAACTTACAGGCTATACAGAAGAAAGACATCTTCTGAAATGCATTCAGAGTGGGGAATGTGCTCTGAATTGCTCTCTAGAGGATCCTGCCTCAGTATTGATGGCATAGGGAGATTTTGTTTATGTTAAGTGCCTAGTAGTAGGCAATACTAATTATTAAGTGTGCTTTTTAGGATGYCAGTTCCAGGATGGGTTGGTTTGGGGCTGTGTGTAGCTCTCACTGTAATACATCTGTTCAGTATTTTTAGAATGCACATCCACTGATTTTGKTTTTTTGCCTGTTCTGTACTTTCTTATGAACAAGCCTTTGTAATCTCTGTATCCTCTGGCTACACAATGACAAGCAATTTTGCTTTCATAGCTTCTGAGTATCTTTTATGCTTGCTTGTTYCCATTTTCTTCTGTATTTTCTGATTAAAATGATAACAGAGATCTGTTTATTAGATTAGAAGATCCTTAAGACCATGAAATTTCTTTTAAGGCCTCCCACCAAGCTTTTGTGTATTTTCTACTATTACAGAATTGCTGAGGCATAAAGTCTGCTTGGAAAATCTTACTAAAGATGCTGAATGCCCATACTCCCACTGGCCTTAGAAGGAAATTAGRATGTCAGAGCACACACATTTTTTAAAATAACCTTTTTTATATCATCTCTGGGTTTTAGGTTTGTTTTGGGTTTTCTTTGTGGATTTTTTMATTCTGCTGAAGTAATAAAAATTTATATAACTACTATTTTCAGAATCAAAGGTAAAAACAATCTTCATAAGAAGACACAATATATATGGTTCCTTTGCACTTATCTCTGAGAATGAATGCCTAGATGATAAATACGTATTGTTTAGCTCCGTAAGAATGTTAAACTTCTGTCAGATTGCTGGCTGTGTTGACCTTAAAAGCAAAGAAGAAGGGAAAAAGGGATTTCCTTTACAACTGTTACTGCTATGAGATGTTACATTGTTCATTTATTCTGCAATGGCTACTGGACTAGTATTGCAGTATTGTGCTGGTAGTAAAAAAAAAAAAACCCAGCAACTCAAAAAACAAAACAAAATAAAAAGAAAACAAAACCAAAAAACAACCCCCAAAACAAATAGGGATGTAAACAGAGTGTGAATAGCGGTGAATCTGTGTAGCTCGCTCTTTTGTTTCGTTCAGGTGTCAAATAGTTAAAGAATGAATAATAGATAACTTACTCTAAAAATGTTAATGTTTTTTAACACTTCTAGGAAAATCTCAGCAGTGAGGTTTCCAAAATACATAAAACTRTATATAAAATAGTTAGCCACCATTTAGGCAAGCCATGCTTCATTCGTATTCAGAAAATACATATTTTTTGTAAATACAAGATATGGGTGAGAAAGGTCATCCTATTCCCTCATCCTTTATATGATGATGATACCTATTTTAATTTTGTTTTTCTTTAGATTGGGAATGTCAAGAGGGGAATCAATGAAGCTCACTGCAGTGCAGAACAATGATGAAAATGAAAGCGATTCTCTATGCAGATCTTCTGGCACACCTGGTCCTTCTAAGCAAGCAACTTTTAAGGATCAAAAGGAGAAAAGTGCTAAAATTCCACCTCTACCAGAGAGAGATTRTAGTCCATCTAACTGTAGTACGGAACAGGTTCCTGTCAAGGATCTATCGACAGATTCTGAGGATATACTGATACCTGAAGAATCAGTCATTCAGGAGGAAATTGCTGAAGAGGTMGAGACAAGTATTTGTGAATGCCAAGAGGAGAACCATAAACCAGAGCATGAGTTTTCTGAGGAGTCTGTAAGTCCAACTGGCACAAATGAGGAAAGGGAGGCAGTGCAGCTTGCAGACAGCACTGAATCCTGTGTCATGATGAATGATGTAACTGATAGTGTATCTCACGTTGAAATTAAAGTAGAGTTGAAGTCAGAATGCCCTCAGGAGGAGATGTCAGTTGTGGTAGATCAGCTGGAGGATTGCATATCACCAGCACGRTCAGCTTCATCCACAAACTCTGTCAGTGGTACAACAGAGAAGGATTCTGAGTCTGCAAAAGAGCTAATTGTGCCAGAAATGCAAAGTGCTGCTTTGGAAGGCTCCTTGTTCACTGCTGGAGGCATTGCAGTGGATATGGAGCTTCATAGTGACCCTGAGGAACAGTTGTCTGAGAATGCCTGTATTTCTGAAACTTCCTTTTCCTCTGGAAGTCCAGAAGTTTGTATTGCCTCTCCTGGAGGAGACACTCAGTCGACTTCAGAGGAACCCTGTACTCCAGCATCTCTTGAAACAGCTTGCTCATCTGAAGTGTCCAGTACTGAAAACATTGAAGGTGATATTCAGCAAAAGGCCAGTGATGAAAACTTGCACACACCCTTAATGTCGGAAATCTCTCTGATGTCCACCTCACCCATAACCTCAGAAGCATCTCTGATGTCAAATTTACCTTTGACATCAGAGGCATCACCAGCTTCTAATTTACCTTTAACATCAGAAACATCTCCAATGTCCGATTTGCCTTTAACATCAGAAACATCTTCAGTATCTTCTGTTCTTCTAACTTCTGAAACATTTGTGGCAAATAGTTTGCCTCTTCCGTCAGAGATATCTCCAGTTTCTAATTCCCCAAGTAGTGAAAGASTTACTCTGCAGCAAAGGAAATCACCATGTTTGTTGGAAGATACCCTTCCCACTCTGAAAGAAGAAAGCTCTGTCATTCCTAAAGTGGTTCAAGAAGAGAATCTTGTTCAGCCAAAACAACTTCCGTGTGCCCCTGAAAATATGAAAGTTGGTCCGCTAACAATTATAGCTGATTCTTCAGTATTGGAAGAGTCACAAAGCAAAACCCACAGTCACCAGCCATGTAAGTCACATTCGGAAACTGAGAAATCCTACATTGCGTCCATTCCAGAGCACACTCCTCCAGAGGTGATCAAAAATAAAAATCACAGCRTTCAGCAAAGAGGTGACAAGAAAGGTACACTCTTGCCCTCGGAGGTATCTGTTTTATCAGAAGGATCACTTGGCAAAAATATCGAATTGCTTCCATCAAAACCACATGATAAACTATATACCTCATCTTTAGAGAAAACGACGTTCTCTGAAGTGTGCAGAAGTAAATCTCACAAGCTCACAGGCAGCACCCAAAGTCGTCTAGAGAGTTCACATTCTTCCAAGTCCTTAGAACCCACAAAATCACCAGAAATAAGAAATGAAAGAGACCCAGAGATCCCAAAGAGGAAAACAGCAGAACAGCACAGTTTTGGAATCTGTAAAGAGAAGAGAGCTAGAATTGATGATGATCAGCCGAACCGTAATGCTTCATCAACGAGTCCATCTGATAAAGAGCAGCCACCCAGAGAGGAACCCCGAGTTCCACCCCTTAAGGTAAAGTAATGAATAAACAGGGTGGCTTGGAAAGAAAATGTTTATTATCTCCCTCCACGAACTGAATGCAGGCACAGTGCATGGTGTATTTTTTTGTGGATGTATGAAGGTTGTTTGTACTGATGGTTTTGCTTTATTATTACATTTCTACCATGCCAAATTACTTCTGATACAAATGTATCTGCTGTTGTTCAGTAGGGGTCTTTGCTAAAAAATTGATTTTGTATGTGGGAAAGCTTTCCAAGATCTATGGCTTAATCTAATTCAAGATCTTCCCCATCAGTCACACGCAGTATTTGTTTTTCTAATTGTCCATCTGTATTTTGTGCTTGTTCTCCTGTGGATGTCTTCTCCAACAAGCATGAATAATAAATGTTATCATAACCGATACTTAGAAAAACAACCAGCATCTTAATTCAGCAAGAGAACCAAGAGTCAGAAGAGTTGAAGATCCCTTTGCAAGCCCAGGGCTTGGGGTAGGCTGAAATATAAGATTTCTGTGTAGAATTAACTGGAATCAGAGACATATCTGGGAGAAGTATCTGATTGATGTAGGTATAGATACTTTTGTTAATGGAAAAGCAAAAGGTAAAAAAAATAYACGACCTAAGCAAACACTTTTATGCATATCATTCTTCTATGTAAGAAAGTATATTTCAGTTGAAAAGGGCTTTTTTCATAACGTGTTTCTATAGATGTAGTTATACATAGGCTCAGTGTTTTGACCCTATTAATTTTGTACTTGATGACATCAGCCAAATTTAAGATCTAATTTGCTGCATTTATGCCATTGACTTTGCAATACTAGTTCCTGATTATTCAGAAATGCCCTTTTCTGCATTTATTTTTAACTGCTGCAGTCACTGAACATTGTTAATGTGGCCGGGAGGGCAAATAGACTAACTACTTTAATCACTAGTGCAGAAGCATATTTCAGCTAATTTATTTTTAAGAGCAGTGATGCATTTGGAAGTTAGCCCCGCTCTGAGTTTAGTGATATTTTTTCATATTTGGRAGGTGTCTATCTAGCCTAATAAATTCTAATAACTCTCTAAACATAAAGGAAAATAGTTCACTAGGGAATTAAAAAAAGGTCATTACTATAATAATGATGAAAATAACCAAGTGCTCAGAGCTCTAGGAGTTCCACAAAGTGGAAACTGAAAAGAGTCACTGCTGAAATAGAAAGCAGAAAGTTTTGAAGAACTTTGGACWGTTAATTCTAGTATGTTTGTTGTGTAACAAATATTTGGCTCTTTTATCATCACACCTTTACCCCCTACCTTTTGTAAAAAGATGAGAAAACACCCCAGTTCTTCTAAGTCATTCTGCTATAGGGCTGTCACYTCCCATCATATCTTATGACTACTTTTTCTACAAATACTACCTAGTTTTCTTCTCAGTTCCTTTCAGAAGATGTCTGCTAAGTCCTATTACTGTGCACTACTAGTAGACGTATGTCCATTTTAAGAAACTGGAATTTTTTTGCCAACCTTGGGGTATTCTKAGAGAATGTATGAGTTACAAAGTARCTCCAAGACTCTTAATCCTGAAAAAAAGATATGTGTAATTGGAAACATCCTAATAATTCCATTGATTTTGCAGGTTGTTACTTTGCTTGAAGTGCTAGGTATTTAATTTTTTAATCTTTGTGTGTTTAATATTTATAGGCTTGAGGATTTAATTTTTGAAGTGTAGTAGTGTAGGAGTTACCCAGGGATGTACTAAAGCAAGTTTCTTAAAAATGCAAGTGAGGAGAGGAAAGCTGTATCCTTTAGTGACTCACTTATTTTACACCTCTTAAATCTTGTGGTGTAATTTTGAAAACAGCTCAATGGAGATTCCACCACTTCCTTTCCTTTCCCTGTCTGATATATAAGCAAAACACAGGCTATTCCTTATATCTTGATCATCGGAGACCAAGGAGAAAAGCCCTACGTGATCATTTGCTTTTCATATGTTTGCAACAAGGGGTTGCTGGTAGGTTCTTGTCCAGTATTGCTGCACGAGGGTTGCTGATTGTCTCAGGTAGTAGCACTACATATAAAACAGGTCTGACAAATTGTATCAGATAAGCATCATGTTATCATCGAGTTCAATCTTTCTTCCTGGCAGAAGCATYAGTGTGAGCAGGCTAATACAGGTGTCAGTTATTCATGCTGGAGGGTGATAAAATATTGAAGYGTAAATATCATTAACTTTTAGCGGTTTTCTGTCCACCTGCACTGAACAGTAACTCCCTTCATTACCTTCCTCTGACCCTTAGAAAGGTAGCTGGTTATTTTAGTGAGCTGATGATCTCATTAAAATTTACTGGGTTTTTTTCTTTTCCTTCCTTTAGATTCAGCTTTCAAAAATTGGACCACCTTTTATCATCAAGAGTCAACCTGTTTCTAAACCAGAACCTCGAGTTTCCCCAAGTACATCAGTCAGCAGTGGGAGAAACACTGGGGCTAGAACTCTGGCAGATATCAARGCAAGAGCTCAGCAAGCAAGAGCCCAAAGAGAAGCTGCAGCTGCAGCAGCTGTGGCAGCAGCTGCCAGCATAGTCTCTGGAGCAATGGGGACCCCGTGYGAAGGTGGAAAGACGAGAACGCTGGCACACATCAAGGAGCAAACAAAAGCCAAGCTATTTGCAAAACATCAAGCCAGAGCTCATTTACTCCAGACTAATAAAGAATCAAAGTCACAGTTCAGCTCAAAGGAAAGTAGTACCTCATCTCTGGAGATACCAACGACTACTGACACAAAGATTGAAGGTTCTACTGGTGTGATTATAGTTAATCCTAACTGCAGGTCCCCTAGCAACAAGTCTTCTCATCACCGTGAGACCACCACTTTATTGCAGCAGTCCCTTAACACAGCTACATTACCAGAAACTGCTACTGAGATAGCTGTGCACAGTTCTGATGAAAATATACCTGTGCCACAATTGTGTGAGAAAATTATTTCATCTACCTCTACTGAAAGTAACAGTGTGCCAGTGCTTTATAATAAAAGTTCAGTCTCTGTGTGTGTTTGCAGCACTGCTATGTCTGGAGCAATTAAAGAACTTTCTTTTGCAAGTTCTGTTGATAAATCCTCTGTGTTAATGTCTGTTGACAGCGCAAACACGGCAATTTCAGCTTGTAATATAAATATGCTGAAAACCATCCAAGGGGCTGATACTCCATGCATAACTGTCGGACCAAAATGTGTCGATAGCAGTAATGTACCGGTCTCCATAGACAACACAGTCTTACCAAACGCCATCGATGACAAAAGGTTGCCACTACCCAGTAGCAATGTGAATAACACAGTCTCCGGTCACTATGCCACTTTGCCAGCTTCATCTATTACAAGTAACTTGCCAAACCATCTCTCTGGTAGTTCTGTACTGATTCCCCCAGTGGGGGCTGCCAACAGATTTCCTTCTGATAAGATAGCCATAAGCGGGTGTAGCGAGCAGGGCACTGTCTCCATCCACACCACCGTCAGGTCAGCTTTAAGTTGCAGTGAGGCCCTCGCAGCAGCAGATTCTGTGGCAAGGCCACCCATTTCAATGTTTACTGGTAACATGGTGACGATAAGCTCTTACGATAACGCTGCTAAATTGAATGCTGATCTCTTAGAAAAAAGCTCTGGAGCACGAAACCGGATGGATCTCTCTGGTAAATCTCAGCCGCTGAGCTTTGCGCAAACTGCCGTGAATAGGTCTATACCTTGCAAAGTCATTGTTGACCACACTACAAATCAGAATTCCAGTCTGTCCCTTTCTGCCTCTATTGAACACGCAGAGAACAGCATTGACCTGCAGAGCAGACCTGTGAGGACAGAAGCTGCCTTACAAAGTATCGCCTGTCCTCAGGTGTCTGTCATCAGCAGGCCTGAAGTGATSCCTAATGAAAACCTTGAGCACAGTTCCAGCTTTATCACTATTGCAGCAAAGCAAGACAGCAAAAACTTGCAGGCAGGTTGTTCAAGTCTTCGAGAAGTGCCTCATGCTCCTCAAGATAAATTAATTGAGGTGGTTACTACCAGCCAAGGCTTTGCTGAGCAATTAAGAGGTGTTTCAGCWCTGAAAAATGAAGCCAGTGCTGCCTGTGCCAATCAGTACAACCCTAACAATCGAATTTGTTGGCGTGACGAGGAGGCAATGAGCACAGACCAGCCCATGGTCAGCCATCTTACCTCTGCTAAGCATAAGGAATACGCAGAGCAAAACTGCTTGAAAAATGTCAAAAGTGAACCTTCCAGTTACACACAAATGTCAGAACTGCAATCCAGGAGTCTTTTGACAAGCCTTGCTGTTCCTGTTAAATCAGAAACTAATGAGTCTGACAAGTGCTTCAGGATGGACACCGAGGATTTTACAGGACCTGAAATGCCTGCCCAGACTGCAGAAATAGCYGCGAGCGTGCAGCCGCCGCAGAGCTCCAAGACATCCATCGCGGACTCCATGGATGACTCCCTGTCCCTGACGACGGAAACCCTGAAGAGAGTTACGAGTGCCGGGGGCTCTAGCTGTCGCTTGTCGTCAGTGGAGGCCAACAATCCTTTAGTGACACAGTTACTGCAAGGCAATCTGCCTTTAGAAAAAGTGCTGCCGCAGCCCAGATCAGGAGCCAAACTAGAAATTAACAGGCTCCCCTTGCCTTTGCAAACTACCTCAGTATGTAAAACAGCAGTGGCCGAGAGAAATATTGTTGAACATGCTTCCAACTCTCCTAATCCAGATGGTAAAGGATTTACAGCAGGCAGCATAGCCCCGCTACAAATCAGAAAGCGTGAAAACCATCCGAAAAAGAGGATGGCCAGGACTATGGGGGAACATGCTCAAATTAAATGTGAGCCTGGGAAGGTATCAATGGACACAGATGTTAAAGTGGCTCCTTGTGTAATTAGTTCCAGCATGAATCAGCTAGGGCACGGACAGCCATTTAARCAGGAGTGGCTGAACAAACACGCCATTCAGAGCCGGATCGCTCACAGCCCGGAGATCAAGCAGCAGAAGAGACCATTGCCTTCATGCAGTTTCCAGCAGAGTTTATTTCACATTGATAAAAACGGCAGCTTTCACGCAGAAGCCAGTACCTCACATAGACAGCATTTTTACCAAATGTCCATGGCTGCAAGGGGCCCCATTCCTACGGCAGCTTTGTTGCAAACTACTTCAAAAGGCCCACCTGGCTGCAACGCGTTTGCTTTTAGCAGACACCTGGAACAGAAGGGCTTGGGAGACGTGAATATTTCTACAGCAGCTCACCAGCTGAGGCTAGGAAGTGTGTTTTCCCCTAATATTCAAATTAAGGAAGGTGATGACATTGCCAGTGCCTCTCAAACTCTGCAGAGTAAAACATTAGCGCATCCCCCTGCTCCCCCTCCGCCCCTGCCACCTCCTCCCCCTCCTCACCCAAATGCAGAAGTCCCCTCTGATCAAAAACAACCGACAGTTACTATGGAAACCACTAAAAGACTTAGTTGGCCTCAGCCAGCAAGCATCTGTAGCAATATAAAATCTGAACCTATTTCTTTCGAGGAAGGTTTAAGCAGCAGCTGCGAACTGGGCATGAAACAAGCTTCCTATGATCAGAACGAAGTGAAAGAACAGTTGAAAGCGTTTGCATTAAAAAATGCAGATTTCTCTTCCTATTTACTTTCTGAGCCACAGAAGCCTTTTACCCAACTTGCTGCTCAGAAAATACAGACGCAGCACCCACAGCAGCAGCAGCAGCAGCAGCAGCTCTGTGGAAATTATCCAACAATACACTTTGGTAGCACAAGCTTCAAAAGGGCAGCATCTGCAATTGAGAAATCGATTGGGATTTTAGGAAGTGGTTCAAACACTGCCACAGGCCTGTCTAACCAGAACGCGCAGATCCCGGTTCAGAAATTTGCTGACAGCAGCAATGCCGATGAACTGGAACTGAAATGCTCGTGCAGGCTGAAAGCCATGATCGTGTGCAAAGGCTGCGGAGCCTTCTGTCATGACGACTGCATAGGGCCTTCCAAACTGTGTGTAGCTTGTCTGGTGGTGCGGTAGGAGCTGAATCAAAGATGCAGTATCCCTTATCAACGTGGGAGAGCAGGACAAAGGAACAGAGAAATTGGAGCAGTTTAGGCCACTAATGGTTTGCAATTAGTGGATTGATTTTATTTTTTTTTAACTGGTTTTTTTTTTTTTTTTCTTCTACATGGTGCTTTCAGAACTTAGTTATTCCTGCCTGAGTGCCATTTTCGGGGAAGAAGAGGAAACCTGTAGAAGTAGTTTATAAAAAAAGATAGCCTTGTTACTGAAGCTTGTATGAGCTCTCTTGCCGTGGTAAAAAAAAAAGAAAATGCATTAATGCATGTCATTCGTAGCTTCTATTTATTTGCACAAAGTGCAGCACATTTTTTCTCCACTTTTTGGAAGTTTATATGAGCTGCAGGTTAAAGATCAGTGGAAGAATAGCACTGTAAGAAGTGGAGCAACTATGCAGAATGAATAACACACTGAATGGCAATTGGTTTGAGTGGGGAAGTGGCAAGGTGTGGGTGCTGACTGYCGTAGCTTCTAAGTCAGTTTGCAGTTTTTCCACTGACAAGATTGTTTTCTTCAATCGWCTTTCACTATCTAGGGCTAAAATATAGTCACTTCACCTAACGAAAGAAACTTAAAAGAGGAATTTAGATTGTTAGAGAAGTTTCCTTATGTGCCTGCCAGGGACTGTGGAACTCAAATCTTACTCATCATCTCTTCTTGCTGATTCCTTGAGAAAGATTTGTATATGTGATGAGTTAGTGGGACCAACACTGGAAACACACTGGCTTCAGTAGAGTCTGGAGAAAGTAACTTCTCTGCTGGAGATTGGAAACCTCTTTTCTCTTTCTGTTTCTCACTCWAAGGGTCTTTATTTGTATTTGTCTCCAATCTGTCCACTAGGTTTTTCAGTTCCAAATATATATAAAAATAAGRTCAGCCTTAGGTCATTTGTTCTCAAGGTTGTAGCCTTTCTGGGGCCTAAAAATGATGCGTTCTTCTGATGAATGAATAAGGAAAGATTTTAATTGCGTATTGGTTGAATGTTGGATTATAATTTCTTTTTCCTTTTATGTGAGTTGCTCTATTTAAATAACATCTGAGAGTTTTGCCATTTAAAATGATTCTTAGAATTACTTACAACACTGACTTTTTTTTTTCTCAAAGGAAGTCAGACCCTCTTAGCAATTTGGAAGCAAAAAGTATTTTTAAAAGGGATACTGCATCTTTAAAGTAACCTTCAGTATTTATCCAGTACTGTATTTACATTCAGGAATATAGCTGCATTCCAGATGTGCTAGCCACCATAACAGCAGAAACGAAAAACGCTGATTTTGGAGTCCTATTCACCTAAAAGGAAAATATTATAAAGGGATGAAGCACATGCAGTTGCTGGGGAGATGGAAACACTTTGGGGGTTTCTTTACTCCCACTTCAAGAAGGCAGAATGTGGAGTTCAAGTCATCCATCTGCCAATATGTGGTTGGGTCTGCCCAAATGTCAGCATTAAGTGAAATGTCTTTTTTTACCATCACAGTAGAACCTCACTAATCCAAAGGCCTTACAGCCTGCCCAAGAAAACTGGTTTTCCTTGCACAGTTTTAAGAGTAGTAAGAATGTGTGGGATGTAAGGSTGCTTGGTTTCATCGTGCAGTGAGCTGTTGCGTTCTGAAGTACTAATGTGAATGGCAGAACTACATTTAGGAAATGAAAAGTATGCTGTATTTTAGAGTATTCTTTTTTTATTGGATCTTTGTGTACTTAGTCATCAGCTGTTACCTGTCTCCCTGACTCGGGTGCTTATTAGTGAGGTTCTGCTGAATGAAGGAACCACATTTATTTTCTTGCGGGACCATTTTCACAAACACGATAAATGCCGTTTAGTCTTAAAAGTGAGCTGGAATATTTATAACATACATTCCTGTCATAGGAAGCTCTATGGTGCACCTTGATGTTCTCTTTTATTGTAATTAGCAACATATCAATATTATTTTTGACACTGTGTGGTATGAAGGTCATTTGTAATAACTGACAAATTTGTTGCTGATACAATAATACATTTTTTTTCTATACAAAAGTGCTCCTTAATATGACGTGTAAACTAAGGAATGGCTYCTCAGCACTTTCAGGTCTTCTGGTAGGAAAATAAGACAGCCAAGCAAAAACCTAAATGAACCAAYCAAGTAAAAGTTAGTAACCAAGTGAAAATTAGCATCCACTGCTATGCCAGCTGCTGCAAAACAATGACTGGGCCATAGTCGGGAATAAACATGAGTGTAGTCAGTTAATGTGTATCAGATTCATATTTGAGGAGCTTTTGTATTGGAATT
This sequence comes from Malurus melanocephalus, assembly GCF_030028575.1. Classification (NCBI taxonomy): domain Eukaryota; kingdom Metazoa; phylum Chordata; class Aves; order Passeriformes; family Maluridae; genus Malurus; species Malurus melanocephalus. The sequence continues at coordinate 922,299 of NW_026623278.1, forward strand.
GTATTGCGTTGTATTTATACTTGGTAGAGCTAGGATACTTCTATTTAAAAAAAAAAAAAAAAAGAAAAAAGAGAGCAACTGGTCTTAGATTTCTATTTACCAATGTTTATATAAGCCTGCTGGGAATCCTTATTTCTAGCTCAGGTTTTCCTGTCCACAGCACATAAGTCAATATTTGTTTGTATTTGCATCTTGAAATAGTTCTTGTATTGACTGACAATGCAGAAATAGATTCCAGCCACAACTTAGTTTTACTTTGTTCAAAGGGTAAGAGTGTGACTAATGTAGTAGGTCACTCATTCAGGACATATTGTCATTTTTGTATCAGGATTGCGACTTGCATGTGTGAGGTCATGATAAAATGTATTTAAAATGGCATTAAACTGGATGGTGCTATGTTACACTACACAACTGACCAAACTCTTCCATAGTGCAGTTCCACTCCTTTCATTCTTGAGTCATTGGAGTGGCATCAGGAATGAATTCGAGCAGTTAGTTAGCAACAGTGGTGAAATTTTGTTACAGATTAGGTTTAGAGTATGAAAATACTCAAGAGCAACCGCGGAGATACGAGAGCCTGATTGAATTTTCGTGTAGCTGAAAACCTGACCTTGATTTTGGTATCACACAAATGCTTAGGGGAGAGTGACTGTAGGTCTTTGATAGGAACCCAGTCACATTTAGATGTTAATTTTGAATTACTTCTTTTTTTGTTGTCTTTTGATTGTTCAGGTTTCAGGCTCAATGTTCGCGTGTTTTCTAATGACCATGCAGTTTGCACCGTGGGGTGTTAATAATTGTTTATGCACTGAAAAGTGGTGAAAGGATTACTTAAGAACACACTGCTCTGTGTTTGTGTGTACGTACGTATGTGTCCCAGTGTCCAGCATGTATAATTTACCTTTTTTTTTTTTTTTTTTTTTTTTAAATCTCCAAAATTGTTCCCCTACTCCTACCCCTGGAGCAGCACTTTTGGGTGAGAGGGAGAAACACTTTTTTCTTTCCTCCCTCTTTATTGTTTTAATTGCATACCTGTGAGATATGCAGATAACGTTAGGGCATTYGCAGTGAGTGTGTTTGTGTGTTTCTGTTCTGAAATAATTTTCCAAGCAGAAACTCCCTTTGAAATAATGAAAAAAAAAAAAAAAATTAAGAAATGGTGAACTGGATGCTCCCTGTTTGCATTTTATTTATCTGCTGAGATCTAGTACATGAAATAGCATTTAAAAGACAAAAATAAAGGTTGAGCCATAAAGCAAAAGGTATATTCTCTGTACTATAGACTTTCTTGAGGGTGGTGCATGTTGCCAGGGTAAGCTACAGAACGTGCAGATGGTTTTTCAGGGCCCTGCAATTCCTTGCACAGTTTTTAAGCTGGTGCATATGGTGCTTTATAATGCAATTTCTGAAGTAAAATTACCTTATGCTGCACCCCCTTCCCCTTCTGAACACACGCACAATTTCAGAATCGTTATTGTAGCCTCTGGTTTAGCAGTTTCTCCAAGGTGTGGTGAAGTACCAGGATAAACACTCGAGATGAGCTGAGAAGTGTCACCAAAAGGGATCATTTTAGCTGACACGCGTGAAGGGCCCTGCTCTGAACACTGAATGACTTCTGCGGTCTCCTGGCAGCCGCGCAGCGGTTCATCTTCCGTGGCTCTGCGGAGCACTGGCGGGGAAGCAACGAAATATTCAGTGCATTTATCATGGACCTGTGTAGCTAAATGTTTCTGAATCTATGAAATCCTGTTGTCTTTGGTCATCATGCTTTGTCACTGTAAAACCAACGAAAAGAAAAAAAAAAGCATTTTTTAGTCTAATTTAAGGAGCTGCTTCTTTTATAGCACATAATATTTCGCTTTGTACTATATTTGATAGTTAAAGAATAATTTAGTCCGTAGAATAACTTTGTTGTATTTGTACTGTTCATGAATGTTACAAGAAAAGTGCTTTACTTTGTTGCCATAATTCTCTTGTACTGCTGTAAAATATCTTTTCTGCTTTATGGAAACTTAACTCAATTCACATTTTCAGTACAGGGTTTTTTGTGTGTATGTATTTTTTTTTTTTGTCGGTATTCTGAATGTTTACATCTGTTCAACATTAGCCATTCTATGCCTTTATAGGGCAGTATTACTCCTGCAGTATAACAGCAATGTGAAATCCACTCGTACCTAACATGCATGAGAAATACAGATTTATTGGGGAGATCCCTCACGTGCATAGATATTTTTTCTATCCACATTCAGTGAAGTAAATACCCTCCTTCAATCCTCTACCAAAGAAAATGTTATTCCCACGGGACAAGCTTGGAAASTGGTTCTCTGAATCTTCAGAAGGGGGTGTAGTTGGTTTCAGCAAGATTGCTACAGTTTAATGCTGTTATGCTTTGCTTTGTTACCCCACCAGATGTGACTGGGTGAAACAAGCATTTTAGCAATTTTTTGTGTTTCAAGACAGTGTTTTGTTTAGAATTCAGGGATCATGCTTTCTTTAATGGTGCTGTTGGTTTTATTATTTTTTTTTTAAGAAAACAACCTTTTGTTGCCTACAGAAATGACCATTCACAAAACCATAAATTAAATAAAATAATTTGTCTTCATAACTTTCCTYCCTTTCCTTTCCCTCTTCCCTGTCCCTTGAAAATAACAACTTGGGGCTTCAATATTAAAATATTCTGGAAAAAAAAAAATAAAGAGATAAAATAATATTTGTCATTTGTTTATTTATTTTATGTTCAGTGCCTTAGGCAGGAGATCCTGATTGTGTGCATCTATTGTATTTATAGGTTGATGAACTAGAAATTTGAGAGAAAAATCAGCCCTTTGTAAAGGATTTTTCAGTTATGATGTAAGGCACAGTTTGAAAGACTTCTGATGTAATTCAAGTATTAATCATCCTATACTAGTGAAATAAAACTAGATATTGTATATTAAGTTGTTTAAGTAGAATAGTTTGTGGGTGAAAGTGRTTATACTGCTTTTGGTAGTTTATGCTGGATGTGTTTTATTGCTTTGCCTCTGTCTGCAACCCCATCCAGAACATCCAGAACAACAGCAACCATCCCAGCATGCACTTCCCTGGTTTCCCTTCCCCACAGCTGAAGAAATCGAATGTCCTTGGTGCATGAAAGGCAACCAGTCCAAGTTATATTCCTCAAAGCAGTTATCTCTTTGTGTCCGGAAGGTCTTCCTGAAATGGAAATGGAGTAGCCATTATATTAAAATGTAAAAAAACCCAAACATTTTCATCACATTTAGCTGCAAAGAGAKCTTTGAGTGCTGATGGTGAGGGTGCAAATGTTGCAGGGTGGGTAACAAACAGCTTTTTCACAGCTTGCTCAGGAATAATCAGAACTAAACACCATCTTTTGTCCAGCCTCCTGTCATTATTTCAGATGTGATACCATCTGAGGGTCTTGTTAGCAGCAGATGACAGCCCTGTCTGCCAAAATCTGTCCAAATGCAGAAAGAAGGCAAAATCAACCTCTGCAGTTTATAATCTAGTGAYCTTCTTCTAATACCCATCTTGCAAACTCCCTTGACCTCTATTATCATGCAGATTATKTAACTTAGTTTGTTCTGCTTAGAATTTTCTTTTTGCACGTGCCTGTGCCAAAGCAGGGACCTGCTTCTGACAGTAACAGATTTTCTTTCATTATTTTATTTTTCATCTAATGTTATGTCAATCATYTCGTTAAATCTGTACTAGCTAAATATTCACTTTTGCCCTTTCCCTTAATTTTAAATTTTGTTCATTTTTATTCCATCTTATAAAATAAGACTTCAGTTTTCTGAGGGGTTTGCTAAGGACTTTGTAAGTGTTGCTGAGCGGAGCGTTGTGGTTGATTTTGTGTGGGTGTGCTGTCCCTGGCGGGGCGAGCGCAGCCTCACCCGGGCAGTTCAGCCAGCAGATGGCATCAGGAGAAAACACTGCTCTCCGAGCATCCCCATCCCTCGGCAAGAGTGCACAGCGCGGAGAGAGCCTGCCCTGAATACACAGGGTTCGGCTTCCTTCCGTGCAGAGCTTTAGTTGTGAAAACAAGCCTTCCTTCCCCCTCCCCAGTCCTGGAACTTGGCTTTCAGTAGAAGTGATGCCCTGAAGCTCACATCATCCTTTCCTGCACTTGGCACTGTCTGAGTCGTGCAGTCTGGAGCTGAAGTACTGATACWCTGGAAAAAATTTTTCCCCAGGCCAGAGACAGAGCTTTTTTTTTTTCCTTTCTGTGGTTTCCTTTGTCACTCGTGGATGAAGAGCGGCAGCAACAAAGCTCTTTGTATCGAGGTGCTCCCCAAAATATATTTGAAGGTATTAGCACAGCTTGGTGGGCAGAGGGTGTGCTGTTATTGTGCCTGGCCTTGGCTGGCTGATGGAACTTGCAGTGGAAAAAAACATCAAAGTGCAATCATAGAATGGTTTAGGCTGGGAGAAATCTTACAAACCATCTGGTTCCAGCTCCCCTGCCACAGACAGGAACACCTTCCTCTAGACCAGGTTTCTCAAACCCCCATCCAGGCTGACCTTCAACACTTTCAGAGACAGGGCATCCACAACTTCTCTGGGCAGCCTGTTCCAATATTCCATTACCCTCACAGCAGAGAATTTCTGGTTAATTTCTAATCTAAACCTACCTACATCTAGTCTAAACCTATTCATTTCAAATACTGTTTAGCACCACCACCTTGGAGACAGCTTTCTGTGACAAGGAAGGTAGATAGTCACATTACCTGCTGGTAACTGCTTGTGGAGGCAGAGGACATTATTTGTTTGTCTGAGTTTTTATAGAAACTGAGCTAGACCTAGAAATAAAGCAACATTCATTGAGATAATCAGACACCTGGACAATGGCACTCTGCAATACACAGGAGGCACTGATAAGAGAAGCTTCTATCTCAGTTAAATGTCAGGCATTTGCTTTTAAGTACTGAAGGCTTGTGCTTGGAGCTTGGGAGATGCCTCTTGATTCACCATCAGTGATGAAATCAACAGTTRTTGCACWTACTCATGRGGAAMAAATACCTGSATTGTAGTTATTGGRAGCTGATGACACTKKATAAATGTGASTTTCTGTGTACAGGTCACCTTTCTRTTTSCTGTCTTTTGTCCTGATCTTGTAGAGCTAAGTTCATCCATCAGTTTTATCTCCATGTCCTTCCAACAAAAACTGAGAGCTTTTCTTCCACTATCTCTGGCAGCCTCATGCATCTGCCAGCAGGGCAGAAAATAGTTTAATATCACACACAGAAAAAAAGCAGATTTGGAAATAATCTGATTATACTGGATAGTTGACTTCTATTAATAAGAAATCATTGCTATATTGAGAAAATAAATTACTATTGATATCGGTATAAAAGGAGAGATGTGAGGACGTTTTTAAATATTGGTCCTTGCTGTAGTCTTACTTGCTTCTTATTCCCAGCTGCTAATATCCATTTGGCAAATCACTTTTTCATTCCTCTTGATTGTGGACTTTCAGCCCAACCTCTGTCACGCAGAATCTTTGCTGCTGCTGTATGCAGTTCCAGTATTTAAAGGAGCAAATCTGGGCAATGGTGGAGAGACTTTTATACCAAGTGCTTCAATCTTCACTCATTTAATTCTGCCTTGTGCAGAATAAGATGGAGCATTTGGGGGAAAAAAATAGAATTAGTTGTGAAAATGCAGTAGCACACCTTCCTTTACTTCCTCTAAGTTATTAAGTGGAAAGGTCCATGCCTCAGGTTTTTTTTAATGAGTGTCAGTGGGAGCTGACCTGCAGGAGTCAGAACAGACCATAGTGCCCAGGTCTGTCCAGAAGTGAGCATTTACAGTTCTCCAAGTCCAAAGTGTCCTTGGAATATTAGGAAAACAGAACCCACAAAAATAAAATCACTGAATTGTTAAGGTGAGAAAACATCTCTAAGACCATCCAGTCCAACTCAGTGTAAGCCAAGACTGTCTCAGGGAAGAAGCATGGATAAGGAGATAGCATGAGACTGAAGGAAAAGAAGCTTASTTACATTTTTGGAACAAGTGATCCTGCCAGTTGTTTTAATTTTTTGGTGTCTGTAAAATTGCAAACATTAAGAAACTCTTTTTAGCTCTACATTTGGAGAAAAATTTGAATATTTAGGGAAAAACAGGTCTACAGCTAGTTTTTAGGATAAAATTACCGAAATTTTTGGCTARTTTCTTAATGTTTAAAAGTATTTTTCTGGTTACAAAATTTAAATTGCTGTATCATCAACATTTTTCAAATTAAGTGTCTTTGCTTTGATTTCCTAAAATAGGAATTTTAGAACATTAGTTTCCTGGTTATAAAATTACTTGCTTGTACTACCACACAATTCTAATTATCTTATTCATTGTATAGGACAGCTCAAAAAGTAATCTAAAAATTCATTCARTGTCACCTATTTCAGATAAGTATATCACCTTACCTAGAACGAATTCATCTGGGTTGCAGCAGAAATCTGCATTTGTTTTTTCAGTTCCTTCAAAATCAAATAAAAGGACAGTGAAAATAGCCATGTRATTCATGGGAATTTGAAGAGTGTTACTGGATCTTCTAAATTTTTGGAGAAATAATACCAAGACCTTCATGAAGTGTGTAGGTGACAGCAAAGAGGAATTATATGTATGGCCATGCCAGTGGTACTCGAATACTTAATAAAAAAGGATTTAGAGAAACTTGGGAAGAAAATGAAATAACACTTGGGAGGAACAGCAAGAAATATGTGTGAGGTGTCAGTCACAAGGGGTTCTTCTCTCTGGCATCTGATGACTGTGACTGGTTACAAAAATAAAAATATTAAGTACTACTGGAGCAGAGCAAAGCATTAGGAAAGTGGGCTATGAAGTACATTTAAATCAGGCTTATATATTACAGGATTTCTTCTGCTTGCTGCAAAAAAAATAGAAAGCTGATTTTATTCACATAATATAGAACCTAAAAAATAGGATTGCTAGAAAACTGGAGACCAACTTGTCTCTGGTGAGGGTGGTGGTGTGGTGAAGGTTTCCTTCACCCACCCTGCGGAGCCTTCTCTTCTGGAGAGAGTTTGTTTCAGTGCTTCACTGTTCTTATAATTAGAGGGCTTATCCTAATGTTTAACCCAAATCTTCCTTGCTGCTGTTTAAGCCCTTTCAATCTTATCAGCTCTTCACAGGCATGGAAAAKAACTTCTTCCTTTCCTCTTTCCAGCAGTCTATTAGATAGCTAGCCTGTTAATTTTTCTCTCTTGCTTTTCCATTGTTTAATCTAAAGAACCCTGATAATCAGCCTTTCATGATAGGTCATGTTTTCCAAACTCTTATTTTCATAGATCTGTGGACTCTCTCTAGTTAGTTCAAATTTTCTGCTGTTCAGATCCCAAGAGTAAACACATTTTCTGAGGCTGAGCTAGAGCAGAAAGGTGGGACTGGTCTGTATGCCCTAGAGGCTGAAATTGTAACCTGTATCCCAGATCAGTGTTTGGTTTGTCCATGAACCTCTTTGACTTGGGTTCAGTTTGGGACCAGTTACACCTGCATCTGTTTCAATAAAGCTACTTTTACCTGCTTCTTCCCCATATTATTTTGAAGAATTATTTATAAGTACAGAATATTCTGTTTATCAGTTCTCAGTGATATCATAAGCTTTTAAACCATAACTTGAACTTGTCCAAATAATTTTAAAATCTATGTCTGGAGAAGCTTTACAGTATTTCCCAGGTAGGTATCATCTGCAAATTCAGAAAAGCAGGACCATGCTATCACAGGATAACTCCTGATGAAGGGTCCTCAGTAAATCCAGTCCAGTCTCCTGCTTAGAACTTGTTTTCCCATCACTCATCTCATTAGCTAAAATGCTGRAAGGAATTGGAGCCAAGCCATAACTGACTCTGCTATGAATGCTGCTATGACTGTGGAGAATGGTTTTCCACCCATTTTTGACTAACTGGGTAACTAGTCTTGCCTAGACTTAATGTTTTACTTATGAAAATATCATGGAAGTAGTGCTAAAAGCTTTATTGAAATTGAAATGTGAGATCTACTGCTCTTYAGATCACAGAGCCTGTTACTCTGTCAGGAAGGGAGGTTACACTGGGCTGATTCAGTTTCTTCTTGACAAATTCATATTGACCAATATTTTTCATCTCTGWGAGTCCTTATAAACCATTGATTTGTGCTCACTGTTTTCTAGAGAATGAAATGAAGCTGATGATATGAATTCCCTGTCACTCCTTCTGTTGTTTTTTGGTTTTTTTTGTAAATCTAGGTGGTTATTATGTTCATCCTTCCCCAGTTTTCCCTGCATCACCTGATTTCACAAGTTCTGGAAGATAACTCCTGATAGCCCTGTGACTGAATCAGCCATTCATGTGCTACCCTGTGACAGTCCTGATGCTCACATCAGTGTAAAACATGCAGCTCATAGATGTTCCCTCTCACTTATTTTGACTGAGATGTACCCTTTTCTCTCTGGTGCTAATTGTGTTAATTATCTGATTATAATCAACATTTTTAGGGRTGGTTTTCCCTCTCCATTAAGAAGCTGACCAGCTGGCACCTTGATATTCCTCTTGCTGCTGATGTCCATCAAGAGTGCCTTTTTTTGGTTGTTTTCAATGTCCTTTGCTGGTCAAACATTTTTTTTTGTCATTTCTGATTTCATCTTGATGTGCTTGCCTTACAGGTTATCACATTCTGTACACTACCTTTCCTAAAGGAAAGAATAGCTCCAGAAGAGGAAACATTGTTAAAAGTTGTCCTCTGGCTATACTTATCACTTCTCTGTAGTAAAATTGATTTGCCTCTTCAAAACCCTGTTAGAACTGAAAAAGAAACACAAAAAAGCCCCCTGTGTGACAACCCAAGTCCATCAAGTAATTTTAAGCTAGATCTTAAAATGCCTCCCAATTATTATTGAAAATTTCTAAAATTTAAAAGATAAAATGGATTTTAAGGTCTTCAAAGTCAATCATATACAATACACAAGAGAGGAACCATGATGTTAAGATCATAAAGACAGCTCATAAAGAAAACAGTGCTTTGGCACAGCATATGTTTTTATAAAGCTAAAGCTAGTCCTGAAACAAAAAGAGGATACTAATTTTCTGAGTATTAGAAAATTAACTGTAATATTAACTACAGAAAAATGATAAAGTAATAATGAGCATAATGTCTGTTTGTCTAAAACATGAAGAGCCTAATAGATTAATCCCTTTTACACACCACAAAAAAAATAATTTCAAAGAACTAATTAACCTGTCATAAACACTAAATTAAAATTAGCTGCATTTTCTCACTTTCCTGCACTTTTCACAGAATTTAGTAATTTTTTACTGTTTTTCTGTGGCTTTACAGCTGATAGCTATTTGCCCCAGTGTTAGGAAGTGTARATGGGTACCTGTTCACTATTACAGGATTTTAAATCAACTCAGTGCTCATTTTACCTGTGAATAGGTCTCTGTCACTTATCAAGGAGGAAGAACCTATTTCCTCTAAGGTTAATATATGGTTGTGGGCCTCCTCATGCAGAAGCATTACATGTACATGAAGTAAAAACTCTGGTTCAAAGCATGCACATAGAAAATAAAGAAAATCACTGGCGTTATTTATGGTTTGACTTTTTTTTTCTTAGAATAGGCTGAGATTTGTTTGGAAGTGTCATGCATATGCAGTAGGACCCCAAAGTTGAACATCCAACCAACCAAAGTGCAGCAAAACTCTCACTGCAGCTGCCACTATCAGCCTTCTGCAGTGTTGCCCTCCTGTCACTTTGCCAAGAAGGTGCTGTTGTGGAAAATAAATAAATTCTCTATCATTCGACCAAGAAGGAGAGGTCTCAGCTTTGGCAGRTGCAGGAGTGTGGAAGAAATAAATGCTAATCAGACATTTAGAAAGGTAAACATTCCTTGTTCATGCCTCAAAAGTAATCCTTCTACTGCCTGATGCAAAATGTTATTAGAGAATATAGGGGTTCATACACATGGAATTTCTTCTATCAAAGATGGATAGCATAGAGAAGTAGGTTTATTATTGTTTAAATGGTAGGGTTTTATTAAAAATGTACTTGATATTACACAGGAACCTTTTCTTATATTTCAAAGTTATTACTTTTTAGTTGTCTGTCTACTTGCACTCTCAAACTTACTGATGCACTTTATACTCATCCTCCTACCAAGAGTTGCAYGAATTCACTCTATTCACCCTGAAGCAACTGGCAATGCAGCTGAGTTATGTAGCACAAGCACTTAAAGTGTCCCAAAAACGTGGGTGGGTTAATCATGGTTACTTCTTAATTATGCATGCATTTGTGTGTGTTATGYGTGCAAGTTGCATCTTAGTTACAGGGTATTTCCACCTAAGTCCTCTTTCTGATTAAAATTGTTGTCCTAGTGGGCAGGAGGACCTTGCCCTGTGGTCAGCATGGAACAGCAGGCCATAATAACCAAGCTACTGACATCTGGGAATGTTTGGACCTGTGTCTGGAAAGGTTTGTGAGCTCCAGGGTCAACTGGCAKAGCCAGCACTGGGAGTTTCCTATAAATGGTGTTTCTTGGTGCAGGCCAGAAAGTCAGCTGAAGTTCTTCCTACGGTGTATTAGTAGGCATGACAGTGTTTAATTGCTGACAAAAGTCCTGGACACTTCCTAATTTCCAATCACTGAAGAAGCCAAGATGTCCATGGAGATGCACAGGATTTATTTCTGGTTCATGAGTCGCTCAGGTCACATGTGAAGGCACAAGCAGAGAAGGAGTCTGAGATGCATCTCTTTTACTGGCACACCTCAGTCATCAGGGAATGTGGTGGAGCCTGGACTGCTGCTTATCAGGACTTATCAGGAATGCTGCTAGTGAGCCATAGACACCCTTTTAGCCTGAAAATTGCAGGCAGTAAGATGGTAACCCTAAGAGTGGGACTGAGTCTGTGCAAAGAATTGTTTTAAATGTTTGATCGTACTCTTCCTTCTGTTGTTTGCTTCTGTGCTTTGCTGAAAAGCTGTTAAGTGTGAGTTTAACGTGGCTGCAGATTTTAGTCATGATCTCCTTATTGCTGTGTTTCTCAGTTTTTTCTCATTCAGCAGCTTAACAAGAGGAAATGTTCTCAAGAGGAAAATACAGATGTGGCTCACTTATACTGTTTGGCTCAATATTACACATCTATCACCTCAGCTTTATTTCAGTATAATCTGGTTRTTTTCTTCTCTCTAAACATGTTGTGTTAGTACTGTACTTCTGAAAGTCAGAATTTACTCCACAGAAGGCAGAGAGAAAAATCAAGAACTCTAATAGAGGCCAAAAATCCTTTCTCCAGTATTTACAAGACATTTTGGAATTTTCCTTGTCTTTTGCAAAGTCTCAGTATTGTGTTTTTCCTCAGGCAAGAACATTCACAATGTCAACAGTCTCCATTTTTCATTATTTCTCCTCGGCCTCAGAAATGTAACCTTTCTTCAGTTCCTCTTCTAACCCTCTGGTTGTATCTCTTCCATATCTACTTTCCTTCTCATTTTACTGCTCTGAATTTTCCAGTGGTGCTGTGTCTCCTGCATCTTCTGCCTTTGTTCTAATGCTTTTAGTTCCTGGGAATTTACTTTCTAAATGTTTGTTGACTACCAGCATTGAGACAAGCCTTTGAAACAAATCCTCATTTCCCAGGGATGCTTATCTATGAAGGATAGCGGAGACGTGGTTGGATGTGTTTAAGATGGAGGGTGGTTCTTTTATACATCCACAAGTCCAAAGTTCTTGGGAGAATCCCATGGGATACTACTTTGGAGAAAGCAAGGGTCCAGGAGAACTGGCTGATTTTCAAGGATGACTTATCTGAACTCAGGAATGGTCCAACCCTACAAATAAGGCATCAAGCAAAGCCAGAAGCAGGAGGCCTTCAKGAATGCATGGGAAACTTGTGAGGAATAGGGTGTTAGCCTTTTTGTTTAATTTCATCTTTTTAAAGGACAATGACTGTCCTTTTCTCTTATGTTTATTTTAGACTTTTTGCCCTGTTTTGGTCTCTGAATGAAACTCCTCAGGATATGGCAGCATGTAAAAACCACATACCCTGTGTTGCTGCAATTTTGTGTCTCAGAGCTGTCACATGGAAAGATACATAGAAATCTGGGGGGAAACTTTCCTTCTAATGCTAAACTAAAACTTCACTATGATAAAGAAAACAGTATTCTTCTCATAATCATTAGCTGCTATTATTACTTATAAATAGCAATATTACTAGTTATTGTTTATTATTGTCTTCTTCTATTTTTCATATTTAGCTTTTGAATATCCTTCTTCTGTTTGTTTCTCAATTACAAACTAGGGAAAAAYCCCTCAAAAACTGTTTATGCCATCTCACAAGTCCCAACGTAATTCTTCTTATTCTTAGTTTATGTGAGCTGTGTGAAAGCACGGTCCCAACCAATTTCTGCTGAAAGAACATGCAGTGAAGAAAGAAAACGGGAAGGTTCTATTGGTGACTGTGCTGTTCATTCCATCTGTGCCTTTCCTTGAGACTCAGTCATTTGGGTGATAGAAAGCAATGGAGTTCCTGACGTGGGTGCTAACTGGTCTGTCAGTCTTGGTTACCAGGATTTACAACCAAATTACTGGTTCCTAAAACACCTGAGGACAACTTTTGTTGAGCAGGATTCTAAGGTGGGCTTGCTATGCTGAAGACATTACTGTGGGTAGAGCCCAGATCACATTTCCAAAAATCTTCCTTTTGAACCCATTATATACTATATTCAAGAGAAGTAAGCCTGAATAATGCTTAAAAAAAAAAAAAAAAAAAAAGTGTTTGTGTAGGATTTCAAGTATCTGCAATAATTTCTTCCTCTTTTCAATTCCTGGTYATTGCTTTGGGAGAGGTCACTGGACTCAAGGAATTTATTTAAGTGGAGGGGAGCATGTATAAAGCAACTTTTGTTGGGCTAACTACCCATGTTATTGTAGTCTGTGCTAAGGAATGTAGCTCTAGCTTCTCAAGTCTGTTAAAGCATTTGGATTTAGGATTTTAGGATAAAAAACTTCTAGAAATCACAAGCTGGAGTTCCAACCTCATTAAGAAATATCCAAAAGGAGAAATATTCTGTTAGTCTATTAGATTTTATGCATTCTTATGCATTATTTTATTGGTATATACATACCTAATATAGCTTGTTTAATTAAAAATAAAAGGTTATTCTGGGAAGAAAATGCTAATTCTTTACCTTTTGTTTGAAACTTTTGGCTGAATGCGCTTCTCCATTATYTAACTTTAAATGCAAATTGCACTTYGATATGTAATTARCCTTATCTTTAATTTATTCTTCCTAGGAATCATACTGTACTTTGGAAAATGTAATTTGATTTTCAGGAAGCTATGATTTCACCACTGTTTTTGTACCTGCAATATGAATAGAAATCCATATTTTTCTCATGAAAACTGAGAAACAGCATATTGAATTAACACAGCAAATATCAGTCCAAGTTAAAATACCCAAACACATAGGCGGAGTTAAAAATTTCTTACTCTTACATGGATAATAAAATTTTATAGAATGTGTTTAACAAATTAGTGTATCTCTTTTTTTTTGGCAATAGGCAATCCCGTTTTGATTTAAACTGGAATGTAGAGATGGTATTAACTCTTTCTTTGGCTTTTGTGCATCTAAAYCCCACCAATTCAAGTGTCCAAAACTAATGATTTACTTTGAAAACTTGGTAAGAATTTACCAGATAGCTGTAAAATTATTTGAAAAAAAAAATCTGGAGATAAAAGACCGAAGGTTCATAGTATCTAAATACTGTACATAGTTAAAGAAGTGACTTGAACATGGATTTTTAATAGATAACTCTATTTATTGAAGGTAGAAAAAAACCATATTGGCTAAAAGCTAAACTGAGCAATTTAAAATTACATTTTTAACAATGACAGGAAATTGATAAACCTCTGTAAAGATGTCCTGAAGTGTCTAGAATTGTGGCCAATTCTCCMTCATCCATTGTGTATTTATAAGTCAAATATTTCACTAGATCCTATCTATTCAACCATTACAACTGAAAACGGATGTCAGGGGTGAAACAGTCCCAAATGGGGGAATTTTTATTTGATTTAATGGCAATTAGCATTGTCTTCTGATTCAGGTGTTTGATGGAGGTGTCTTAAATGAGAAAGTAACTCTCCTTCTGTTTCCCAGGATTAAGGCAAGCATCTCTGCTTCTCCTACAAGCGTTACCTTGCCTGGGGTGAGCCATGTTATTCATTCCACGAGCACCTGGGCACGTCCTGCACCTCATGGTTTCTTTCTGCTGTTCCTTGCTCACTGTCCCCCTGCTCCATGGCCACAGTCCCCCAGGGTGCTCCCAGGCTGCTGTCCCTTGAGCTGTCCCCACTCTGACATGGGTCWCCTCTGTGCCCCAAAAATATCTCCTTCCCTGGGCTCCTTCAGGCGTCTGCCCGAGATCCTCTCCCCATGTGCCCCCTGACCTTTGCTGCCTTCTCTGCAGTGCATTTGGGCAGCAGCACCACGTGCCCCTCCAGCACTGAAGATTTACAGGCTCTGAGCTGCTCCCACCACTCTCAGAGCTGGCTGGACRTACCTGTCACCCACTCAGGGCATCTGTGACCTTCACCCATGCAGCCCCCAGCTACCCAAATGCTGCCTGTGACGCTCAGTACTGCAGGTCAGCTTTTCTTTTTCATATGTCAGTGTACTTCAGGCTTTATAATCAAAACCTTGTCTAGCCGGAGCCTAAAGCTAGGCAGAGCAGATGCCATTTTCAGGGTTCCAAAACAACTCATGTTATGTGAATAATTCTGCCTAATATTTCCTGTTACCCATGAACAAAAGTCCTGTTTGGAAGTACCATGTTCTTCTGATCTTACGAGAATTATTTTCAGCTACTTTGTCACCTTGTTCTATAATGATGACAAGCAAGCATATTCCATTATGTAAAAGAAAAAAGGATGTAAAAATGTGTATTTTCTCTGATACTAAAGGCAACATTTCCATTTGCCTTCAATCATTCCCTATTTGCCCTAATTTCAGTAACTCAGGAACTCTTTGCTCAGTCTATAAAACTTCACTGATAAAGCCACACACTTAAAAAAGGTCCCATTTCAACAAGGCACTTATGTCTGTATATAACTGCAAACACATGCATTTAAGTCAGCCCTTTTTTATTGGAAAAACCCTTTTAAATGCCTAAACATAAAGTAGAAATTATGTTCTTTAAGTGTCTGAAATAAGCTCTTTTTTGAAACTCAAATGCTACTTTTGCAATCCTTTTGCTTCTGTTTTGCAATCAACACTCCCATTGAGTGCCATTAGGTGTCAAGATTTCTCCTTGAAACATAATCTGTGATCGGATTTTAGCAAACAAAACCATGAGGRCAGTCTGAACACAGGAGAATGAAACCTACCGGTGACATTTGTTACTGATGATGTGGGGCCCTGATAGATGATTCAATTTGAGAGTGCAAATTCAATWCCTGACCCACATGTCACTACACAGAAGGTTTATGTAATTATCATTACTGTGTTGTTATTTATCCGTGTGMAGATCCTGCTGACTTTTTATTACTCGCTGCTAATGTTGTCATTAAAAATGCATACCAATTACCATAATTTTAAAAGGAGACGTGAGAAATACCTAATTTTGCTTTAAATTTCAATTATTTCCTTTAATTATGTTACTTTTTTTCTGCAGCAATTGCAAAATAACAGCCTGGATAGACAATAGATAGGTAAATAGTAGCCCAGTTCAGTAATTCTCTGACCTCTATAGGTAAAGGTGACAAGCCTGTCATTTTGTGCTAGGCAAGTCACAAGCTGTCACCAGTCTTTGGCCAGTCATTTATTTTTATTTAAAAAAACCCAAACCCTAGCACAAATGTCATCTCTCATTGCAGCATTGCAGTTTCAGGCCCTTCATGAATCACTTGAGTAGGTAAAATAGCATCTGTCAATTTTATTATATTGGATTTATTGAAACCAGGGAATTAGGAGGATGTAAGTATATATTAGTCTCTACTAGGCWCTTTATTGCAGTACTCAGTTACCCAAGATGGCAAATTCAGATCTGTTTATTAAAACCTTTAGATATAATTTTCTTTCCTGCTTTACTTGACTGAGGAAGCTTAATGATCACAATTTTATTAGCCTCTGTTTCTTATRACAGTAAAATCCTTGACATTTCATTTTAGATCAGCTTCTCAGAGCCTTAAACAGAACACAGGCCTCRCATAAGCTTCAAGATGAAGATGGAAAGTGGGGAGTGATCTTAGCAGGGAGCTAAAATCAACAATTTCAGTACAAGAAAATGATTGCTCTGCTCAGGAGAAACCCATTCCCTGGAACTGCTGCCTCCTGTTCTGCCAGGAGGGCTCAGTCCCAAGGGCTTCCCAGATGTCAGAGAGAGTTAAGGACCAAATGTCAGAAATGTTGAAATGAACCTGTGGCTGGTGATTGGGCCCCTCAGGCRAGACAGTAGGTTGCCTAAGTCTAAGTTTCTTGCTGAGCAGCCCTGTCCTTACACAGCTCTTTCAGTAATAATAGTCACTTGCACTTAACATGTGTAGCACCTTTAGTTAATGCTATCTTCTCTGTTTTACCTGTTTTTGAGCAGATGGGAAATCAGACCAAGCAAGGTCATGRGGGGGTGGGGTAGGGTTTATCCCATCGTGCAAGTTCTTAAGTAATTAATAAGAATATAAATTGGATTTGRAAGTAATCATTTTTATACTCTTTCCTTTGATTCTTTTGATTATTTGCATAGAATATGGTGAGTTGGCAGGGACCCATCAGGATCGTGGAGTCCAACTCTATACTGAAAATCAGTTTGAAATACATTTGTGATTTTTGATTTGGACAGAACAAAACAGTGAACACTTGCTAATACTAATGCTGAAACATGAACCTTGTCAGTCAGATCCAGCAAACTGCCCCACCAAAATCTAATCTTTTATCTGGCCACTTGGATCTTGTAAAGTCCTGATATTTCASCTGACATTGCCATCTGGTGAAATATTAGTCCTGTTGAAGCTTTGATTGCTGTTCCATTTCTTTTTTAGCTCAACAACATTGTGTGTTTTAAAGGAAGAGGCACCTGGAAGTTGGATCTTCCGCCCATAAACTACCTAGTCTTTAGTGTCTTTCAGGATCCATTCCAGCAGTTCTATCTGAAAAATCTTCTAGCCTTGCCACTTCCTTTCCTGGTTTCCACAGTGAATGTCCCAGAACTGAAGCCACACCTATCTCTTCCCTGATRGGGAGTCAGATCCTGGAACATGAGCTCAGCCATATGGAACAGAAGTGAAATGTGATATTGATGAAGGTCACTTGTGCAATGGAGSAAAGAAAGTGCTGACATAGTGAATATTTTTTGTTTGTTTTTATCAATGCTAAGCTCTTGAGTGACTTGATAGGAAAGATTTGTGGTGTATTCCAGTGCAAAAAAGACACATGGTGYTGGAAATTGGCTTTTGCAAATGTCACTGGAAAAGGAGCATTCTGCTCATTAAATCTATGCATAACAAGATTCTGCTCCAAGCAGAAGCTCTCATACTGTTCTGTTTTCCTGCTTTCTCCCTTTCTCCTTATTCTTTTTTTTTTTTTTAAGTATTATTTTTAATACATATTCTCCTGACAAGACTTAGTAGTAAATCAAGTGATGTTTATTAGCAATAGACCAATGATGTTAGCTGAAACAAATATATGATATACTGTAGTACATGATCTGATACTAAAGGTTTTAGTCCTCTTGGTAGCACCACACCCAGGGCTTTGCATCATGGTTCTCCTCAGTATGAGGAAGGCTGAGACAAAGATGTGATGRGATGGAAAATGCTCTGTTACAGCAGTAGCAGAATACCCAGAGGTGATGGTGTGTGGCTGCTGGGTTCACACTGAGCTGTTCAGGGGAAAGGGAGCCTCTCTGCCAGCCAGGGTTTAAGGGYGGGATGCTGGGAAGTTGAATCAGGAGAGAGAAACTGAAATAAGGTGAGAACTGTCAGAAGTTCAATCATCTTAACATTCCATTTATGCTATTTCTCATGATGGGTACCAAGTGACTTCAAAAATCGTATTGATTACAATTTAATTGGGCATATTTATCTTGGAATGAGGAGCATTTATCAGAAATGGGACAATTTTAAGTATATATAGCGATCAATCAAATGCTAGTTATAACTTCGTTGGCTTCCTATTTCAGAGGTCAAATACTTGGCAAAACTCTGTAACATGTATGAATTACATTCACTGATAGAAAAGTCTGTTGGTTTTAGTGGTTTATCCCATGCTTTGTTTTAATTCACAATTTTAAATAAAGATCAGGAGCAGCTGCTACATAAGAGAGCTCTATGGGAGTAGGTTTATATGTTAATTTTCAAAATTATCCATGAATAATTTAGAACAAACATTAGATTAGAGAAGTGGAGTTTTATCTTCTAATAATAAAATTAACGAAAAATTAAGAAACAAGTAAGTTTATTTCTTGAACTAGCAAAGCAATATTTGCCTGATGGATTAGTCCTATTTAATCAGAACAGTGAGCAGCTGGATAAATCCTAGCTAGGAGAATATTAGGTCATTTGTTAGCCCTTCAGCCAATTACAGCTGCAGCTGCTCTCTGCTATCTTTTTCTCCTCATCACTGGGCTGCTTTTTTTTTTCCTTGAAAACAGTGGATGGTGAACCCTCAATAGAAAAGAATGTAGGGCAGAGAGATCTTACAGCATCAGGGTACTGGTGGATAAAATATGGTCCCTCTCATCACCAAGAGAGAGTGTCAGTGAAACTTGTTTGTGGAACTGGAGAGCTGCAGGACCATGGTATAGTCCTGACTTGGCAAGAAGACAGCTGAAGTTGCCTTTTTCTCTTCTGCCTAAGGAACTTCCTTTTCTTCCTTTTTTGTTTTTCTTAAACAAACTTCTTAGTTCTTGGGAGTTTGTTTTGAGTTTTTTGTTTGGTTTTTTTTAAAATTTAATTATCATAATTTTCATTTAAGCTATCATTATAACAGTAATGTTTGTGTTGAGCAGTTTGCTTTTGGGTTCGGGGTTTTTTAAATGGGTTTTATTCTGTTAAAAAACAAGCATATCCAGGTTAGAAAACAGCTGGAAAGGCTTGTCAGTGCTCCTGAAAGTGGAGGTGAGTGAGATCTTCCTGGATCTTCAGAACCTGCTTGTTTACACTGGAATCTGCTGCTGTGGATAATGTGCACAAAGCCCAGCATGTGCAGCATGAGAAACCAAATAAGGTGCARTCATACAAATCTATGATTCAGAACTTGCTACATAAATCTATGGGACCTGATGGGATTCATCCTGGGGTACTGAAAGAGCTGGCCGATGTCATGTCACCACAGAAACTCCCTCCATCATTTCTCAACAGCCTGGGGAGTCTGGAGCAGTCTCATGTGACTGGAAGCTGGCAGATGTTGCTCCAGTTTTCAAGAAGGGTGAGGAGAAAGGCTTTGATAATTACAGGCCTGTCCATCTCACTGCAGTGATTAATAAAATTATGGAAAAGGTTATTCTGGGAGTTACTGAAAAACACTTGAGAGACAACACAGTCCTTAGTCTCAATCAGCACAGGCTCACAAGGGGTAAGTCCTGCTTAATAAACTTAATTCCCCTTTATGACATGGTCACCTGTAGATTCACGTTCATGAACTGGGTAAACATAATTTAAAATTAATGTTCATGAGAAAGAGCACATTCTGTTATTGCCACGTGGAGTAACCTGGGAATGCACTGCAGCACCCCTGTCTCCAAGGGGAGATAGGGGGGCTTGTGATTTTAGCAGKTTTTGGTACTGTCTCTCACAGTATCCTTCTGGATAATCTGTCCAGCACACAGCTGGATAAACACATCCTGCARTTGATGAGCAACTGCCTCAAAGGATTATAACATATGGGGTCACATCAGGCTGGTGACAAGTCACAAGCGACACTCCCCAGGGCTCCATCTCAGGGCCAGTGCTCTGTAGAGTTTATATAAATGATMTGAGTACAAAAATGCACAGTAAGTAAGTTTGCTGATGACACTAAATTAGGAGGAGCTGCGGTAGAGAGGCCTTGCAGAGAGATCTGGACAGGCTCGAGAGCTGGGCAGTCACCAACTGCCTGGAATTTAACAAGAGCTCTGCTATGCGCTGGAGTGGCCTCACCTCAAGTGTCAGGAACCACAATAAAGGAGACATGAAGTTGTTGAGTGTGTCCAGAGAGGGGCTGCCAAGATGGCAAAATGTCATGAGCATTARATAGAATCTCAGAATCAGCTAGGTTAGAAAACACCTCTGAGATCATYRARTCCAACCTATGACAAAACTGCCTTGTTAACCAGACCATGGCATGRAGTCCCACATCCGGCCTTTCYTAAACACSTCCAGGGATGGTGACTCCACCGCCTCCCTRGGCAGCCCATCCCAGTGCTCAATCACTCTTTCTGTGAAGAGCTTCTTCCTAAAGACATGAGACAGTGCCTGAGGCTTCATGTTTTGTTCCACTTGGAGAAGAGAAGGCTGAGGGGTGGCCTCCTCATAGTCCACAACTTCTCCAGGGAGAACAGCAGAGGCCGAGGTGCTGGTGRCCAATGGCAGGACATGAGGAAATGGAAAATGCATCAGGGGAAGTTCAGGTTGGACTTCAGATAAAGTTTCTCTGCTGCAGGGGTGATCAATGACCGGAAGAGGCCTTCAAGGGAAGTAGTCATGGTACCTAGCTGTTGTGGGTTAAAATTCTTCTCCGTTTGGTCCCTTTCTTTGGGAATTTTTTCTTTCCCATTTGTTGCTGGGGTACACTAATTGCCRGGTCATCCTTTTTATGGCTGGGTGATTAACAAAGACAATGATACCTATGCCCCACCTTAACAGTTTTCAAACCAAGACACTATCCTGTCAGAGTKCAAGCAGCATCCCAATGATGCCGTTAGCCATGTGCTTTTGTTCGAGGTGGTCCTGTTAGGAGAGGGGAGTTAAACTCAGTGTTCCTTAGATATGGCTCTCTTCCAACTTGAGATAGTCCATGATTCTGTGAGATATTTGGGCCACGTCATGCAAGCTATGTTTTAGGTTTTAATCAGTTTTTCAAGGTGGGGGTCTGCTGAGGAAAGAGTGAGGCATTTTGGTACCCAATTCATTCAGATGTGTTTTGTATCCTCTCTTTCTGCCCCTCCTGGGGCTTGCAGGGAGYTGCTGGAGGTGGCACAGGACTGCACTATAACTTTGTAGCAGCCAGGACCATTTGCAGTTCATGGGATATTTGTGGCAAATCATACCTCGCATTTTATTGACTGGTTCTGTCTTGTACACCAACTTTGCTCTGCAGTGCATCCTCAGGTTACTCCATGTGGCAATAACAGAATGTGCTCTTTCTCGTGCACATTAATTTTAAATTATGTTTACACAGTGCATGAACGTGAATCTATTGAAGCTTGACATTCCTATTTCAAGGTAGGAATAGCTRGTCAATATGAGCTGATATTATTGACTGGACTGTTTGTGTGTCTGTTACAGGTAATGAATGTCAATATTAAAGAGTCTGTTGAAATGCTTTAGAGTCAAAAACATGGAGGCTGAGCACGGAAGGCAGTCTCCCATGTTGGAAAGCAGTTGCCAGTATTTTGGTACAATAGATTCATCTGTAATCTAAAGTATACATAAAAGAAGAAATGTGAAATACTCTATCTTAAAGGGAAAACATGAACATATGTTTCACAGTACACTTCTGACATGTGGYGTCTCACACTCCAGAGAGATATTTTTTTTTAACATCRGATRCAGAGCTGGTGTTACAGCTATGGAGTTTTCATGCAGAAGCACAGTGGAGTCTCTTCTCTAACTATACTCTCCTCTCTTGCCCTGCTACCTCCTCCAAATCTGACGGACAGACCTTCTCCTGCCTGTCCCAAGCAGTCTGAGATCCTAAGCACTTGCTCTGATTCTTGTCTCTAAAATTCGATCTRTGTGTTTCAAGGAGACAATTAGGATTGAATAGCAATTAGGAATGGATAATGTGCCATTACTGTAAATCAGGATTACTAAGTATTTACATCAGCCTAATGACARTATTTGTAGAAGAAGAGACCAAACCAATGACTAATAAAGGAAAATTAAGATTAATCATAAACCAATTGTTGGCTTTGTAACTCAGCCCCTGCAGCAGTGGTGGGGCCCAGCTGGGCTATCTCAGGAGCAGAACAGGGACAAAGCTGTGACTCTGGGAGCTGTCATATGGCTYCATGCTCCCTCAAACAAGACATAGTCAGGAAGCATCAACAAATCCTTCTAACAGCAGATTGACTGTCCTGACTGGTGCACTGGGGATGACTGCAGCACAGGCACCAAGTCTGTTGTTTGTAATTTAAAAACCCCTCTGTTTCGCTTCTCTTATTTTGTTAAGTATGTAAATATGTTTATACATGCCCTAAGCAGSTGTGATCTTACTTACTTGAAGCTAYATCGCCATGCTGATGTGTCAACAACCTACAGCAAAACAAAAAAAAGTTATTCTCATCATTATTAGCCTGGGTCCATCTTTATGGCTGTCTAGCTTTCATTCAGAGCTCACTTGCCTCTAGCTAACTCCAGGTGTGGGCAGAATAYGATAATGACAGTACACAAAATGCCAGGCAGACATATCTCAGTTCCTCATGATTTTTAGAAACATGATATTTTTTTAACACTTCAATTTGAGAGTGGGTAATAAAGTTAAAAGGAAGCAAAGAGATGAATCAACCCTCCTTGTTTAGAATGGAACTCCTCCTAGAAAAGCTGTGGTTCATATTTTAGGGTTCTTCATATGAGATCAATCATCCATGTGCTGTCACTTCTTCAGAACCTGGGATGACATTTTATGGTCYTGAGAGGAACTTCCCATTGCTTGCAAATAGAAAGGCTAATATGGTTCCAGGCACAGGGTACCAGGAGACCAATTTTTCTGTCTTRGTGGCAATATGGGATGAATAATAATGAAGTGTTATATACACATTAAGCTACAAGTGGCTCTAACACAGTTTACACTGGAAAATAAGAACTACCTCCTTGGGAATAAAAAGCTTTTGCTTCCATCCCGAGGGGATAAAACCTTGCCCCTGTGAAGCTTAGCTGAGGATGCTGACATAAGGGCAACCAGCCTTTAATTTTGTCTCTCACAAATAAGTTAGAAAAGCAGAATGGTGGTATGAATATCAGAATTCATAGACATGAACACTAATTTTGCCCTGTATTTCCTACATTGCTTATTAATCCTTTTTGGTAGATTAAGGAACAGGCATTGTGAGTTTTATTCAATGTGCTATGATGAACCTGAAGAATGTTGAAAAAAAATTTGAATTCTTCATTGGCGCTATTTCATCTAATCGAATCCAAAAGATTTTTTTTTAATTTAAAATCCAAACTCCACTTCCTTTTCTACTTTCAATCTTTCTCATCAATGCCCTTCATTTTACCCATGCTGTGACTTTGTGGAATGATCCTATTGTAGAATTATTAAATGCACCTTTGTCTTCTCAGGCTTATCAATAATTATTGAAGGCTGACTTYTTTATATTTCTTGAAGAAAARGGAATTTCTGATTTTAAAGTTKGGTATAGGGGTAAATTTGTTTGGTTTAGAGTGAGGTAGTAGTATTCCAAWTAGTGGCAGACTGTTATAGTGATTAGTTACCCTATACCAAATACATTTCTTTGTTTACCACAGCCAAACTCTTTATCTGTATGTTAAAAAAAATAAATCTGAGGTGTTCCCATTGGAAAGGTGTTAACTGCTTTGACAAAATACTTCCTGTGGGCTTTATGTAGCTGGTCCATATTACCTCCAGGGTCATCTCATTAGATAGCCCACAATTATTACAGTAGTGTGGGGTATTTTCTCTTTCCAAGAGGTATCCCTACCTATATTTTAGGTGGCATTTTATTTGGAAACAGTTCTAAGTTTTAAGCCATTACCTTCTCAAAGCACCAAACCAATAAGGAAGTCGCTAGTAACATTTTTTCTGTCATTCCACTTTCTCTTGCTTCTCCTTCACCTTCTTTCTCTTTTACACCTTGTCCTTGTTCTTGTTCTTTTTGTGACCTGAGCTTGCAGGTGGCAATTTGGAAGACTCTACTTGTGTGTTTCAAATAATTCAGCATTTGTTGCACAAAGTGGTGTCACCCAAGAATCTGACAAGACAGGAAAAAGGTGGCTAGTTGACTTTGGTGAAAAAGAAAATGGCAATTGGAAGGTTAAATTCAGACTTGTGCGCATCACTTCTTCTGCATGAACTGGCCCAACAGATAGGATTATTCTACACAGTGCTTACTCAGGCTGTTTGGGATAAGAATCATTGTAAGGCACTCAATCTTGTGATGCATAAATCCACATAAAGGCATGGCTGATTTTTGATTATTTGGCCTAAAAAAGAGAAGAGCTATGGCATTGTATACCAATTAATGCTCTTGTGTTTTGCAGGAGATTCAGAGTTACAGCTATCCAAAATCTGAATTTCCACCTGTCCCACTGCTTGGATATTCAAGGAAGATGAGCTGCCTCCTTCAAGCTGGCAGTTGGCCAAGAGTCAGTACTTGGAACTTCAGATAGAAGAAACAGATTTGGGTTTTTCTTGGTATATTCATGTGYTTAACTCATCTCTGTCATGTTTACTCCCCGTGGATCGTGGTGAGGCAGTTGCTGCTCATGGATGCGCTGCTTTTCTCCCCCRTTGTGTCTGCAAYGTGTGCATGGGAAGAGCTCTGCAGRGCAGGTGGGGATGACACCATCGTGTGTTGTGAGTGTATTCATAGGTTACAGAGCCAAGAGGGAGGGCTGCAGCAGTCAAATCTGACATCTTGCATCATTTCCCTCTGTACATGCATAAAATCACTCGAGAGGAAACATCCCATTTTGATTTAAGTGTTTATTTCCTTAGCTATGGTATTCCGTAGTCCTCCATACCAAGGAGCTCATTTCTCCTGAGATAATAAAACCTTTATGTGTTGAAGCAGGAGGGAGCTATTGGCGTGTTGAATTATAAAAAAATGTGCACAACACCTTTYGATTCCTCTCCAGGCCCATTCATCTGTCCTTGACCTCTTTGTAGCCCGTGCAATTCMAAGTCTTTCCTTCAAGTTTTTTGCCATTTTGCTTTAATTTTCCTCAGCTCTCTTGTAGCAGACCCCTTACATTTTACTTGCTGCYGCATTTTCTTTCACCTTGTGAGCTGACAATCCACTTTTTGTTCCTCCAGTGATTTGGCCTCTGCCTCTAATTTTCAGCTGTAATTCTGTTTCCTCTCTGTCTGTTCTTTGTGTCCAACCCCTATTTTRCCCCTTCCAGCCTTGGTTTTGTACATCAGAGGAGGAAAAAATTGTCTTCTATTTTTGTGTTTCTTTAAATAATTCACAGCTTTGGCCATTTTCACGTGTCTCTCTTTCAGTGATGCTGTTTAGTCACTGCCATAATTTCTAATTTGTTTTATTCTAATGACTTTTCTGGCATTTGCAGATAAGTATTTTAGGATCCAGTCCTGCTGATGATCCTAAAAGAAACATGGGCCAACAATAACAAGCCCATTGGAAGTATTTTGCTGAAGCAGCCATTGCCCTTAAAGTGCAACTGTGTCAGATTTCATGCAGACTGTGGAATCACAACTAGATAAAAAGCCTTGTGGTTAACTGCATCACTCCTCTACCAAGTCTGGGAGGGAGGCTGCCCCATATGGCTTTGTCATTTCTCTTTCTCTCCTGCTTTCTGKATTCCTGGCTGACTTAAATATTTCCTCAGCCTATTTATGCTTTTCAGCAGTACCAGTTTTTCCCCAACTTGTTAGGATGGAGACCACTMAGCTTCTCAGGGTCCAATAAGCAAACCTTGTTCCAGTGCTCTCCTTCAGCTCCAGTTTTTGTGATTGTTGTGCATTCAGTATYTTGAATGAAAATACTTCACTTTCCATTGATTTTTTACATTTTATTTCTTTCTCTGACCTCATGCCGGAGAAACAAGAAAATTCAGCACCATGAATAATTGATAAATTTCTGTTGTTTTTGCTTACAACAGGTTGTGGAGAGCTTAAAATATATCCACAATTTATCTTAGAAGACACTCAAACAGTAATGTGTATCAAAAACAAGTTTTCTTTGATAAACTTTTTACTTGCCTCCTAAGAAATACAGAGCATGAGTCTTGTCTGACAGTTTTTTCTCCCCTGGGAAGCAATTTAGAAAATATCCCTGGATATATTTGTGGAGGAGYGTCCCAAAATCTTTCTGCAATAGGAAGCTGGGGCCAGCCACTAGAAGGCAACATGATCCCACAAACAGCCAAAGAGAGTGTTCCCTCAGAGCTGCTTAAGCCAAAACCTGCACTGCTGCTCAATAAAATCACTTTTGCCACTTGTGTCTGTAATTTTTAGGGGATCTGCTAAAAATACAGGACATTTTTGGGGCAGTGTTTGCAGCACCACAGTGTTTGAGGGGCACAGCACAAGAAGGGACAGCGGTCACTGGTGGCACTCAGGTGCTCAGTCTTGTGCTTTTACAGCATTTTCTGTATTTATGTTTGCAAAGCAGGCTGATGACAATTTATTGGAAAACTGTTAAATGCCAATAACAGCATCATCATGATCATTGACAGTTTCTTAGACCTGAAGCTCTGTGGGACTGTGTGAAGAGGATTTGCTGTGCTAACTTGCTTTTGTGAGCTATCAGTAGCAAATAACTTGTCCCTGTCAGGAATTTAATGCTCCCAATGTGTAGTTAATACATCGCTATGTCTGGATGAATATGCAACTACTAAATAGATGCAGTGCTCCTGCTTCACCTTCTCCTTTTCATCTCTCTTTTAGCTGAGAGACCCGACAGATGGTCCTTTATATGCCTGTGTCTTAAAACTGCAGAGTAAGAAAAGACAGTAAGAATTTTCTGCCTTTCAATTTTAAAGAAAACATGTAAATGGAGGAAATCTTGCTCTATGAATTAAAAGAAGAGAGCCAAATTAGCATGGCATTCTGGTCTCAGAGTGCTGCCCCAAACCAAGTCCCTTACAGCTTTTAAAGGGACCATCTTGATCTTTTGTCKCCTGTTTTGGGGGTTCTGGTGACTACTTTGCTTGCTTTTTTCTTGCATTCATCTGGAATTCTGCTCTCATTCCTGCAATAAGTTGGTCTCTTCCAGTGAATTTTGCTTAATGTGTGAATAACAAAGGCCTTCCTGTGTATTTATTCCTTTTCTACTSWCYTGTGCCTCATGTGCAGCCTGCTCAGGTKCCTGCCACARGCTGGAGKCTGGAAGAGATGCCATGGTGTCCCTCAGAGCASKTCTTCTTCAGCAGCATGAAGGGGAGGGAAGGAAAAACACCAGAGGGGAAACATTCTGGCAGAAGGCAAGTAACTCCTTCTCCTCACTATTCCTCCTGATTTGGTACATTTGTGGATCCAGACAGGTGTTTTTACTGTAGACCCTAGTAAGATGCCAAAATTTAATTAAATCACACAGGAGAGTGATAAAATAATCATGTCTGGCTTTGAGAGCACCAGCTCACCTTCACAAGTCAGGATACATAGCTCTCTTATCTTTGATGGCTGTACCCAGCAAAAATTTGGCTTTTTGCACATCTTCACTCCTTGGAGAATAAAAACTCCTATCTTGTATCAAGCCTCCAGATCCTCAGAAATATCTCAGAACTSTTCTGTACTGTATCAAACACTCTACAAGGCACAGACATTTGGTTATTGTGCCACAGTACCTTTTTTCATTGTCATTGGGCCTGTATGTCTGTGTGTGTSTGATGAGAATTATCCATAAAATAGAAATCTAATTAGGGAGATTTTCRTGTCTCCTGGCTCAGTAAAACAGTCCCGAGACAAGGGCAGGGCAAACCTCTGTTGCTGACGGACAAATCAATACAGATAGACTCCAACTAATCCCTGAGGCTGCTGTGCAGGGGGAAGGCAGGATCCCTGTGTCCCCACTGGCTGCCTGGGACACGGGTCAGGGTTTTGCTCGGGCAGGTGCAGAACCTGTTGTTTATTTAACCAGGTTGGTGGCAGCTGCTGCCACTGCTTCGGAGCAATTAAAGAATGTGCTGTTGGGAAGGAGGTTGCCAGGTGCTGGCTGCCCTGTGTGCTGTGACAAGCAGGGCAAAATTTCATGTAAACACCTGCCAGCATCCCAGGCAAACCTGAGCTAATGGGCTGTTATGTACCTGCCATTAAGCCRTTTGTGGGTTTAGCTGACAGCAACATGTGCACACCAGCTACAGCAGCAGGGACTTGGAGAAGAGATAAGATATGCCTGAGTTTCCCTGCCTCCAACAGATGCCAGGCCAGGATGTTTGAGAAACACCAGCAGCTGCCTCAGACTTTACCCCCTTCAATACATGGGGTCCACTCCTCCCATGGGGTGAATCAGTGCTGGGCTGGTGATGGCAGGAGGAAAGTGTGATGCACATTCTGGGGCTCTGACAAGGATCAGATCTGCCAGCCACAGCCTGGTGTTTCAGTATGAGGTCACYTTTCCCTACAGAACCTGGATTTGGGGTGAGCTTCCTTGCTTCCACAAGCATAGCATGGCAGGTAGCCCCCTTAAGCTGATTCTCTGCTCCAKTAACTGAGACTGGTGCAATTCGTGTCATTGGTCACAAACTTACCCCTGAAAAGATCAGATGCTGCTGCTGAAAAAGAAAAACACGTCTTTGAAATATCTAAAAGCATATCTTACAATGATTAATGCACTTCTGAGAATGCATGTGATGCACTGTGCTTGTTACTTTGGTGTATGAGACACACAGGTATTCTGCTGCAGCTGTCCTCTGAAAGAATTACTCAGGGAAGGAGGCCAGAGAGGGTTACAGGGTGCACCTTCTTTGAGAGAGACCTGGAATAGTCTCTCAGAGCTCCTTTCCAGAATTCTAGAGCTAATGGCCCTCAARGGAGCATTGACCAGGCAGAAATGCCTGAATGACAGTAGGGATGCAGCCCCTGCCCTCCCATCCTGAGTGATGCTGGAGGAGCAGACAGGAGAGCTGGCTCTGGCACGGAGGCTTTTCCACCTGGGCAGAGGGTCCTGCAGCTTACAGAACTACAAGTGATATCAGCCACTACATGAGGAGGGGGGAACCAGTATATTTTCAGTTTTTTGCCATAAATTACACCRTCAGAGTTTATTTTTCCTGTGTGCTTTAGGATGTAAGTTGGTGCTCTTTATGAAGTTTGAGAGTCAATGGATTGCTGTTCAGAATTGTGCTTTGTTTCRAAAGGAAAAGTGAAAAGCTTATTCAGAGTGTAGTTGTGGCAAGTTGCTTAAATGACAGACAATCCTGATGATATTAGTAGATTAGTGACCCAGAATYAATTTATCTATGTTCCAGCCTGGAGAAGTGAATGACTGTAATCCAGGCTCAGTTTCTGCGTAATGTGTATGTTTGTAACAGCAATTATTACATATGCCTTTTTCTTCCTTATTAGAAGGAAAACCTGCAGTCTCTTGCCCCCTGCAGTTTTTAGTGAATACTGTACATAAATGATTTATTCTTTTCTTTTAGAGAGGGCTTTGCTCTGCACGGCATCTGTCACCTGGGATTTCCCCCCTCCCCCTCTTGCAGAAATGTAGCTGGAAGCTGTTTGACTCAATCTGAGCACAAGTCAGAGTTGGTTGTATTAATTCCATCAAGCTTCAACTACCCTTTAAGATTCTCTTTCATCTGCTGAGTACCTTCATTAATATGCACCATTTGTGATTCAGGTAGCACTCGCAGGACCATCACAGGATTATGTGCAGATTACTACACATTTCCATGCAGTTCCGATTCCTAGAGTTTAAAAAAGAATACGTAAAATCTTTAAAAAGTTTTTTTTTTTTAATCCCTTTTTTATTATTGACCAAGAGAAGTCATGTCCATAATTGCTCTCTAACACATGATATCTTCATTTGCTGTCTTGGAGAGGGGCAGTGAGAGAGGATTTCAGCATAAGGATGTGTTTCCCAACACCTTAATTAAGATGGATCAAGAAAGCCAATCTCTAAAAARTCCCAACTCAGTGGGATGCTGGATCCTTTGCTGGTCGCTCTTCTTTGGGGCTGAAATAAGTGTATTATATCAGGTRACACATAATAGTAACTGTTAGCAAATTCTGTGTCTTGTGAATTTACTTTTATTTTAAAATAAATTTTAAAGTAGCATTCTGAAATAGAGCCGTCTGGTGAACTCCTGTGTAAAGGCCAAGGAAATGCAGTTTCTGGCATGAGATAAAAGACAAAAATTAAATGGGTAACAGGACAGAAAAATTTGGAAGTAGATGATTGTATCAAAGCAAAGCATGACAGAGGTCAGTGGGGAAGAAGATTAAAGTAGAATAGGAGAAGTAATCAAAGGATGTCTCAAGTGAAGTTATTGGGGTGTAAACTACATGTTGCTGAGAAGGAAGTCTTTGAATCAGTAAATATGCCTCATGTAGTTATGCCTTTTCTGATGGTCAAAACTGCTCCCAGTGAAGAGAGTTCAAAAATGTCCAGAGATGCAAAACTGAGTCTGAAAAGAGCCTCAGGAGCATCACCACTGGAAATGGCAATTGTCACCTGCTGGGGCTTTCTGATCACAAAGAAGAGCTGGGAAACTGGGAATTGCATGGCTCATGGGAACCCCCTTTTTCATGCAAACCTTTACCAGAGGGTTGGAGCCAGGTACAGGGTGCTGGKACTTCAGTGGGGAGATGAGGATGTGTGTGAGGCAGGCCATCACAAACATGGAAAAGGCTTTGGTGCATGATCATCCTGGAATCACGGAATCGTAGAATTGCTGGGGCTGGAAGGGACCCCAAAGATCTTCCAGCTCCAAAGGTCATCCTGTGGGCAAGGACACCTTTCACTAGAGCAGGTTGCTTAAAGGCCTATCCAACCTGGCCATGAACATTTCCAGAGATAGGACATTTGAACCAAGAAACCAAGGAAGAAGGAACATCATGGGAGGAGGAGTGCCCTTAAATAGAGGAATTTTTTTTCTGCCCACTGTGCCTATAAAAGGCTGGCTTTACAGAATGGCCCATCTGCTCTGCTGGAGGGTGGAAGCAAATGAACTCCCAAGGAAGTTGAGACAGAGCCTTTTACCTGCTCAGCAGAGGTGTTACAACACGGCCAGTGGGTGAAGTTCCAAGTACTGCCCTGGAGAAGAAAGGAGAACAAAACAAAAATTAGGAGAGAGAGGATGAGATTATCTGCAAGCAACAGACCAAAGTGGGCTCAAGCAGGACCCTAAAGATCCATGCTGAACTGCAGACTCAATGCCTTCTGCATGTGGACAGGCACACAGAACCTGACCTCACTCAGTGACGGGCTGTGGGTGATGGGCTTTGTGCTGTGTGCGTGCRCAGGGTRCRTGGAGCTGGAAACCATTCAYGGGGCCTTGGTGTCCGTGGGTTMGGAGAAARSAGGGAAAGTGAGACAGACAGAATGYGAGGAGCAGGAAAAGCAAGATGTTGAATATTAGAGGAGAAGAAAAGGTGAGGTAAGAGCTTATTGGCTGCAGCTTCGCTTTTCAGACCACATGGGCTGCTTGGAACTGGGAATCACTTTTTCTGTCCTTAACCACCAACGTCTGCATTTTTGCGAAGTATAATTTATGCGGAAATTCCATAATTTTTCTAAAGATAGTGCAATTTGCATACATTTGCATTGTATGACTTATTTGCATACCAATCCCACTTAGTCGCTCTTCCTGCATTTAAAAATTTCAAATATGTTATATCTATAAGCAAATATTGAATGTGTGGTTACTGCTATTAAAAACACCATTTAATCATTGTACTATTTGTTCGTGGCAGGAAGAGTAGCAAAGCCTTGYGGGATGTGCAGAAAAAATAGTGGCATCAGGAAAAGTTTTCAGAGTGAAAACTAGGTACTGGCTTGATGGTCTTCAGAAAGAGTGTGTTGGCATTGGCTAATGGTTCTTGTTGAGGAAGGGGAGAATTTCTGTGGCATCATGAGACCCTTGGCTTCAGAAGGTACTGTCTGGGGGCACTGAGGGGGCAGAGAAATAAGCAGGTTTTAAGGAGCTGTTTTCTGCAGGAAAAGGGAACTTCAGTCTTGAAGGAGAACCATAGAGTTGAGTAGGGTAAGGCAGTATGATKACCAGCTGGTATGATGATCAGCCCAAGGAGAGGATTTCTGTGTGTTGAGGGAGTGCACCACTGGCCTGAGRGGTGGAAAGGCCCCCAGGGAGCTCCCCCAGTAGGTGGTGCTCCATCAAGAATTGTGTATAGGTGATGGCAGAAGAATTGTGTAATTGAATTAATTTTGCCATTTAAATCTTGCAGTACTTCTGAAAGCATGTTGATGAATGGAATGAACATGGTTATCTCAGGTGGAAGTGGGCAGCTCCTCCATGAATCGTGGTGTTTCCCACTTGGAACWGGGGCACATGATGGTAAAGGACGCTCTGATGAAGAACGAAGAGAGTTTCCTTCACTCTTTTACTTTTTCTGCTCTCATCAGCCTTCCCTTTCCCTGTCTTCTCTGCCAATTACTCTCTCATTTGTTTCACCCCCTCTGTTCTCCCTATCTCAGGTTTCATACAGAAAGCCTGAGCTTCTTCAGTATAGTGATAAGAGAGTGGAGAAACAAAGGGTTTGAAGAAGAGAAATACAAGCCACAGAAAAAAAATCTTCAATTGAAGAAGGAATGCCTTGTTGTTTGTCTTGTGTAGTGTTCTTGTTCAATGAAATTATCTCTACAGTCCCATAATTAATTCCTTTTTCTTGCAGTTACATCAATTAGCATATAACACAGATAAATGGAAGAGGCAGTATTTTGCCTCCAGCAGCCAGCAGTGCAGTACGTTAAGCCATCGAATCATCTATGGTGCTGCAGAACATTTCTCCCTTTGAAAAAAAAAAGCCCACCCTTAAAGCACTAGCAAAGAAAAACGAGCCAGAAGTTTATGGCAAAGAGGCAGTGCTTCAAATGTACATTTTATGCTGCTAAAGAGAGGCAGAGTACTGTGACCAAAATCCCATTAAATGGAACAGTTTCTATTTAAATCTTCCCATGACATGATTTTGGTATTACTGCACYGGGGAGGCACATAACTGTCAGGCTTAAAGGCTGCTCTTCTTTCCCTCCTTGAATGGCTCTGCAGACTCAGGCTGTCACTTCCAGTTCAGGATCTGAGGATAAAGTGCCAAACTCCAGCGCAGAGCAATGCCTCACCCCTGACTGTGGCTGAGCTCCTTGGCTTCTGCACCTCACCCAGCRAGGCATTAGCAACTCAGTGCTGAGGCGAGGAAGATCAAGACCTTGCAAGAAAAACTGCAAAAAAWCTGCTACCCTTCCCTGGGCCATCAGCTTTGCTGTGCTCCTCATGGGGTGCACTCCAGAACAGCGTTATTTGTGGGTGCCTGTTATGGATAGAGTGAYGCACTTCACTCATAGGAAAGAAGTAGCTATTTTTTGTTGACATAAACCAGCAATTTAACTAAGTTTGATAGCAAATGCAACAGTGGCTTAACAAGATTTGTTGGCAAGGTGCTCTTGGTTATTTATTGCTGGAGGGCAGGGACAGACAAAACTGCCAGAGAGAGCCTCCCATCGAGTCATGAGGTTGAAAGAAGACCCCCTTTTATTCCAAACTCCTTCTCAGAGGGGAGTTTAGGTGCAGCTGGATCCAAACTTAGACCCAGACCTGATCAATGTTTTATAGCTAAATGATTACATGGGCACAATCCATTCTTTATATCACTTAGCTAAGATTTATAATTGGAATAAGATATTAATCACTTACTGAGAATCCATTGTGTCATACAATCTCTCACCTTTGAGGAGTAACCTTGAGAGGTGCCCCCATCCAAGGGGAGATCCTGGAGTGCAGCCCACGATTGCAGGAGAGCTCAGCAGGCCCCTGGCTGTCCACAGCTCATGGAGTAGGATAATGACTCACAGTSCTGTTTGCACACCAACTGCAGAAGCCAGCTCCTGCCAAACCAGGCTTGAGTCAGACCTTAAACAGGTCTGTGGTGAGGGAGTGGGGGTGTTTTGCTCAGATTAGCCCTTGGCTAT
Organism: Malurus melanocephalus; assembly: GCF_030028575.1. NCBI lineage: Eukaryota > Metazoa > Chordata > Aves > Passeriformes > Maluridae > Malurus > Malurus melanocephalus. The sequence continues at coordinate 956,270 of NW_026623278.1, forward strand.
TTTCTTCTGTCTGCCCACATCCACTGTGAGCCGGGTGCAGCATCAGGACCAGATTCATCCATTGCCACCACTGCTGGTTGTTATGCCTTGAGCAGGTGTGCAGGAAATAAAGGCCAGGTTTTGGGAGATGGGGAGCACATCCTCACGGTGCCTTGCCTGTGTTTTTGCACTGGTGAATAAGCCTCTGGCAGTGTTGACCTGGCCAGCACTGAATGGAGAGCAATAACTCAAACTGGAAGTTTTAGTTGCTATTTTCGAATCACCCTCCAGGGATTCAAGGCATGCTGTGGTTTCTGACCCACACAGAGAAGAGTTTCTGACCATGAAGGGCAGCAAACTGCAGTGAGTTTCCATTAGGATCTGTGTGCACCCGCTGTAAGTGTCTGACATTATCTGGAATGTCACACTCAGCTTTCTGTCAAGGGGCTGGTCCCGATGTCTTGGATACACTTAATGCTGCCTTACATTAAGCACTTGTTAAAYGCTTGCAGTAATCCCAAGTGCAGTGTATACAGAGTGGAGTACAGGAGCTGGCTCAGAGAAAAAAAAAGATGCTTAAATGAATCTTCATAGGCTGTCATTCCAAGGTCTCCAAATACTGGTGATGTTATAAACAATAGTATAAGGGGAAAAATCAACATAAATTATAACCTAAAGTTTCAGAGGCTTACTTTGTCCACTGACAAGCTAAAATATACCTCCTTTTTATCATCCTGGATTGGAAGGTCAGCCTTTTTTGCTACCAGTTTAAAAATTTCCACATAATCATCATTTCTATAATGCAGATAGATATTTTCATATTTACCTAGTTTRTAAAGCATGTAGAAAACTCATCATATTTTGGGTTCCTCCTTGAAACAACTAGCAATAGCTTGTAGATGAATTGGATTGTTGTTTTGGTTAGGAATATATTTTGGTTTTGCATGTTGGGTTTGGATTTTCATGTCTAGATATTGAACCTTTCTTTTTATCATGGCTTGATCAGTTGCTTTAGCCTTGTTTTTCTTCCTTCACCCCAGAAGATCAACAATACTGAAATGGAGAATTGTTTCTCGGTAACTGTTCAGTGTCTGGCTGGCTAAAATGATTTTACTCCCTCCTGGCATTTCATAGTGGGCATCACAATTACTGGTCTCAGAAAGGACACAAAGACCTGAACATCAGGTCTGTTCTACCTCGAGGGTTTCCCATATCAGCCCTTAGCAACTCTGGGCAATGCAAAAGTCTGAATTAATGTTCATCTCTACTTTGGGTCGACAGGATTCCACCATCCTTCCTAATGCTCACTATGTGAGAATTAAACTCTGCTAACCACCCCCTCAACCCACAATCTCAAATAAGCTAAGAGAAATAATATACTCAAAGGGATATGCAAAATATGGTGTCTGTCWGGTAACTGAGCCCATACTTCGTTGCAAATATTTTTTAATCATTTTCCTGGCCAATATTACTGTTTATCAAAGCTCTTTTGTTTAAGGACTTGCTGCCTCACAGCCTGTCTGCTTGGTCCTGCAGTGCAGCCATTAAGCTGAATTCATGACACAACAGTAATTACTGTGCCAAAACCAACGAGCTGCTGTTTAAAAAAGAAAACTCCAGAAAATCTAAGAAACAAACCCACGGGATTGTGCCTAACAATGCAGAATTAGATTCTGGAGGATGGGGACACTTTATTCAGTGAAGTAGCAGGGACACTGGCAATGAGTGGCAGAGTAAGCAGCACGCTGAAGAAATGTCCCCTCCAAGTTTATTCCATTGTGAGAGCCCTTCTCAGTGTCGGGTGCTGCCACAGTGCAAGGCACACAGAGAGCCAAACGCTCACTTGGAATGAACAAAAGCCTCTCTCCCGCTGGTGCTTAATGCTGTAACTTTTATTAGCAGCAAGTGACAGCGGTTTAGCCTCCCTCCCATTTTCTAGATGATTACATTCTTAAGCCGATTGACTGCGGTGACTAAAGGCAGCTGTTGATCCACACTCCTTCCTCTTGCACACACAATGGCACACGAAGAAAAGGAACGCCAGATTTTGTGTGTTCAGGATAGGCTTAAGGTTTTGATTGCCTGAACAGAGGTGAAAAATTGGTTGCTGTATCAGGACCCTGAGGTCCCTAAGGGTACAGCTTCCACATGTTTAGGAAAAGCAGGTTGGGATGCGCTGAGTTTGGGTGCACAGAACTGAACCTCCCTCCTAAGTTCCCTTTTCTCTTGTCCCAGACACAGGGAAAGGGTGGGAAAGGGGAGCACAGTATGGAATTGGGCTACTAAGTTATCAACCAGGGAAAACAGCAAAAAGGACAGAACAAGGGAGGATTGGTCAATCAAGTATAAATGCAATCTACAGTCTTTATACAGAGTTAAATGTAGATGTGTAAATGGAATTATTTTTTGTTTGTTTCTTTGCTTTTGGGGAGGTTTTGTTTGGGTTTTTCTTGGTTTTTGATTTTTTTGGGTTTTTTGGTAGTTGTTTATACCTAGATTTGTTTCCACCTCTAATTCCAGGCAGGTTTCAGGCAGACACTTTGCTCCACGCTCAGAAGACCTTCAGGACATGCAAAGTGGCAACTGTCTTTTCTGTTAAGGCTGAGGGGTGTGATGCCAGTGCTTGGGGACACGGACGGTTCACTGAACTTGCAAGCCATCCTTTGAGGCTGTAAATAGCACTGCTATATGGGATGGTATTGGGGAAGGATTCCTCATAACCACAACACAGATAAGCTGCCTCTTGGAGAGGTTCTGCCTCTTGGATAGGTGCTGCCTTTTAACTAACTTGTCTGTGTGAACTGGCACAAAATTTTATCCAGGAGGAAAGATGACAGTGGAAGTGGAATTGCAGCTATAATTATCCAATTAAGCTTTTTTTTCAAGGAAAAAATACATCTTAGATTTCACCTTATCTGCTGTAAATTAATGGGAGAAACCCCAATCTCTTTCTGCAAAGATTTAGGAGACAAGTTTCCCACTTCAGCCTCTGTTGGCTGCGATGCACAGTAAATACATCAGTTACAGGTCTCAGGAGAGGTTGATCTAACAAGAAGGCTCCTTATCTCAGGTGAGAGGTAATTTGCTGTTTAAATGAACATCCAAGAGCAAGGCCTCATTTGAAAAAAGATAATAAAAGTGAAGAAAGTCCTGGGTATTTTTTTTCTTCTGCAAAAACTAGTGAGGCAATGTGGCTGTAGCAAAAAGGGATCTAACCAAAAAATTCAGATCTGCACTTTCCTCCCTGACAAAACTGTGCAATATCTGCTTAGGAACCTCTCTAGCTAATGCAAAAACACAACAAAAAGTTCTTCCAGGTTAAATCCAGCTGAATGTGAAAAAACATACTTTGACATCTCAAAATGAAGTTTTCAATGATGGTTAAAGCAAAAGATACTTTTGCTTCTGGGAACCTGTGCCATCTGTTTTACTGCTTTGGAAACTGCAATAGAGGAAAAAGGGTTTTTGTGTGCTAATAACAAATTTGGAATGCTGGCATCCTTACTACSTTTTGCTCCTCCCTCTCTCTCCACATACCTAAGGTCCCATTCATATCTGAGTGACATAAAATGATTTATGAAGTATTGGCCAGTCACAGAGCTTGCAAGCTGATGGAAAAGCTGCTTGATTATGCATTGTGCAGTGTGAAAATGGATTTATGCACAGCAGAAGAACTTAACAGGGATGACAATTTGATAAGTGACATTGTTGAGGTAATTTATTTAGAGGAGAAAAAGTAGACTGAATCTCAAAAGCTTGAGTAGACATAGATAATAGCTCACTGGTAAACCATATTCTGAGACATGAAAGCGCTGCTGGTGTGCTGTCAGATGGGGAAAGTCTGTTCAATAATGAAAGAAGACACACTAGGGAGGCAGGTAACTTTCCAGGGGGTAATAGAATTATGAGTGTGGGTCTGACTTGGAAAGGTCACGGTCCAGTGGAACTAGCACTGATGAGTGGAAAGACCCTGCTTTTTGTGAACATGACAGAAAGTTGCTTGGAAAATTCTACTCCCTTTGATTAAGTGATCTGGTAAACTATGTTATTTAAATTTCAACCCACCGATGACTGATTATAGTTCATACAAATCTGTTTTCTGTGTGGATGGGACAGATTATACAAGGTGAGAAGGTAAGTCACAAAAGTCCCTGAATATTGATAACCATATGAAAGGGTTAAAATTGTGGTTCTACTGCTTCTCTTCACATCACCTGCAATCCACCCCTGGTGTCTTAGAATAGTCCATCAACTGATACATTACCTCAAACAAAACACACTCAGGCTTAACTTCAACAGTTTGTGTAGAATAGGACTGTGGAAGCTGCTTCTCTGTGATGAGCTTTCCAAAGCCTTGGGCTAAATCAGCAGCTCTGCCTCAGGTAGGGGTGATGTCGTTTACACAATCCCTTCAGCCAAAGCTATAATGGAGTGGCCTGTCTGGGCTCCAGGGAACAGGAGCTGAGGTTGCCACACTTCCCTGGGCCACGCTGATCTGGGACAGCCCACCTCCTTTTGTTTGTACTGCCCCTGTGAATGGACACGCATCACTAATCCCTTCAATGGGAAACAAAAATCCCGGTGTTGCCGGATGCATCTATTCCGTCACTCAGAAGGAGCTGCATCTATTTATTTTTGTTATCTCTACCAGTAGGTGTCATGATACAGCAACCTGTGAAAATTCTTGGCTGAGCAGGAGATAAAGTGGTTAAATAAACACTAATAATTACAGATTTTTATTTGAATCATTGGATGCTGGTGGTTAAAAGGGTGGTTAATTTTGCTAGATGCTGCCACACAGACATTACTCTCCTTGTTTTGGGTGCACTGTAAATGAAAATCTCTGTCATTGCCYGGAAATTTTCTTTTTGATGCCTGTGGAATACACCAGTTTCTCCTGTTTCAAGAGTGATACCTGCCCTTCTGTGGGACACACTAATAATGGGGTGGGTAAGTGACTGACAAGTGAGTCTCTCGAAAGAAATTAATGATAACCTCTCCTTTGAAGAAAGCTTCAAAATGAATGGCACACACATTTGCTATGTCTAAGAGGAGTCCACTTAGATATTTTTGTCACCCATCAAAGYACGACTCTCAGCCATGTCCATTTTTGGGATGGCTTTAGGTTCATCCTCCTCGGGGAAAAAAAAAAAGGCTGTCTACCCTGGGAAAGCAATTCAAAGGAGCTGTAATATGTCAGATAGTCAATCAGGTGCCCGTGCTAACGAGGATCATGTCCATTCAGAACAGCTGCAAATTACAGTGGGGCGTGAGTTTTCTCTCACCTTCCTGACAGCAAAGCCTGGTACAAATGCCAGACATGGTGTTTATTTTTCAAGCCTTTGCCTGCACAGACATGCTGTAATTTAAGAATAAAGTAGCAGTATTTTAAAGTGGGTTTTTTTTTTTTTTTTTTTTTTTTTTTTTTGGCCTGAGGGCTTCTCCTGAACATTTCTCCTGTTCCCAATGAAGGCATTTTTGTTAAAACATGTTGAGGTGATTTTTTTGTTTGTTTTGTTGGTTGGTTTGGGGTATTTTTTGTTTATGTATCTTAGCCCTTGAAAGGTTGTGGTYGCAAAAAAACCTGAAACCCACCCCCATCGCATCCCATGAAACAGCCTGTTGCCATTCAGTGAGAGAATAAAAACTGAAGTTCAAAATCTTATTAGAAATGTCTAAAGCTTCCTTTGTCTGCCTTTGCTTCATGTTCTCAGCCAAGTTCTTACTCTAAGCTTCAGAGATCATGTAAATCTGTTCTGGGTATTTTTAATGATTTTTGCAATGTGTATTTTGAAGCTACTCTTGTGTTTTTAAGACATTTATGTTTACAACTGAATTTCTAGATTCTTAAAGGGTTAATATGAAAAACTAAATGCAGGCTCATTAAAAGGATTCCTCAGCACAGATGGAAGCAGAAAAAAAATTAAGAACGTACACTTCCTTTTAGTGAAAATTCCAACCCTGCAGATTCAGCAAAGAGAGAGTGTAAGAACAAATACAGTATGATGTTAAGAGGGTACCACAGTACAGGGTTAACCATAAAGAGCTTGTGAGTGACTTCCAGTCAGGCAAGACTTCATGGAACTTTTTAGTCAGACTCACCAACACCCACAGAGAAACCCTCCTGCACCTCTGACCTGGAGGTGCTGATCACCCAAGCCTTGCTTGAGCGTTGGCTGATGAGCACTGCCATCTGCAGAACAGAACCAAAACTACTTAATTGGAAATACAACCTCCTTGACAAGTGTGGGTTTTACACAGCACACCTCCAGCATGTCATACTGTCACTCTTGAAGRAAATGAGACAAGATCACTACATTATTTTGGTATCTCAAAATACTTTGGGAAGAAGTCGGGTCTCTGTTGAATTCAACAGTGAAATATTCATGAAGGAAAGCTACCACAGTGAGCCTGCTTGTCACAACTAGCCCACTTCAGAGTGGTTTACCATTTCTTAGCATTCAAGCTGGATCTACTACTTGGCAACTAAATTTTACGAGTGAACATACCAAGCTAGCTAGCAGGTTTCAGTGCATGAACACAGAGTCTGTTGCACCCAAACCAAATGTTTACACTTTTTTTTTTTTAAATCAGAGGTGTCTCAATCACTAATAAATGAGCTTTTTACCTTCATCCTAGAGATGTCAGCCTTCTAGAAAGCAACTTGCAGTCAGACTACTTGGTGCAAGCCTCCCAGCTCAGCTGCGATTGCTGGGAGAGCTATTGTAATGAAAGATGTGTRATCAACTGTCCTGCTTTTGGCTGAGATGATAGAGTTAATTCTTTTGCCAGTAGCTGGTGCAGTGCTGTGGTTTGGATTTAGAATGTTGATAATATCCTGGTGTCTTGGTTGTTGCTCAGTAGTGGTCAGGGATGGTCCCACCTCACCAGCGAGCAGGTTGGGGGGCACAGGAAGTAGGACAGCTGACCCCAGCTGGCCAGAAGGATTGCACACACCATATGGCTCCTTAGATAAACCAGAGGGAAAGCTGGCCAGGAGCACTGCTCAGGARCTGGCTGGGTGGCAAGCAATTGCACCCTGTTTGTGAGGTTTGTCAAATCCTGAAGCTACGGCCGAGGTGAATTCTTCTCGTTTTTATTTAAGTATTTCGAAGAGCCTGAGACCWCTCTGTTCAATGAGTTCCATCCATTTTTTCCATTCAGGAGCAGCCCTGATGACTTTTATTCACAGTCTGGGACAAAATCTATGTATTTTGAATTGAAAGTAACTGTTTCTGACAGTTCACTCATACAAATTTAGTGAACAAAAAGTGTGCCCTCTCAAAATGGGTCAAGTTGAGTCTTGACTCAAGTRACTTCAGACAAACAGATCTGGGTCTGCGGTGTCTTTTCAGGTCCTCATCCAGGCACCCAATGCCCACTGATTTCTGTCATAATATTGTGCCATTCACACTGTATTACCATAACAATGACATCCTCTTATTGGTGGGGAGAAAGAGAAGCCTAATAAAAAAGCAGTATCCTTGTTAGTATTCTCATTTTCTCCTATAAGAGAAAATAAAAGTGTCCTTTTATAGTGACAAGGATGGGCAGATGGCCCTTTTTAAGCAAAGAAGATTAATTTTCACTGCTGTGCATCCTAAAAATGTATCATCTWAGCATGATGTACAGAGAGACAGCCAGTAACCACATTTCTCTCTGTTTCTTGGCAGTGGAATTCTYTTTCAAGTTCTAAAATATCAGCCTGAAGTCCCAGTGACAGCAACACTGGGAGAAACTGCCATTGGAAGATTTTTTTTTAACTACTACTGAAACATCTCCAAGCTGTCCACAATACAAGAGCTGTTGCATTTCACAGAGATTTTCCAAAAACATCCCAGCCCAAAAATACAGGGAATGCAGTGCCCAGCCAAAAGGCCATTGGGAATGAAAGCTTTTCTGTAGCATCACACAGAATTCACAGCAGCCCACTCCYAGGCATATTCTGATAATGGGCCAAGAGACTGATTCCTCTGGGATACCATCCAGAAGGAACTTAGCATGCCTGAGGAGTGGAGCAATGCGAACCTCATCATACTCAGCAAGGTCAAGTGCACGTCCTGCACCTTGGCTGGGGCAACTGTGATATTGATATAGACCAGGGAATGGCTGGATTGGGACTGGAGAAGGATTTGGGAATCCTGGTGGATGAAAAACTGGACATAARCCAGCAATGTGTGCTTGMAGRCCAGAAGGACAGTCATATCCTTGCCTGCCTGATTAAAAGTGTGCCCTGCTCTGGAGTTCCCYGCACAAGGAACACATGGATCTGCTGGAGCAGGTSCAGAGGAGCGCCACAAAAATGGTCAGAGGGCTGGAGCACCTCCTTTATGAGGAAATGCTGAGAGACTTGGAGTTGTTYAGTCTGGAGAAAAGAAGGTTCTAGAGCAGCCAGAGTGGCCTTTTGGTACATAAGAAAGACAGAAAGTGATTTTTTTTACCAGAGTCTGCAGTGACAGGACAAGRGRCAATGATTTTAAATAGAAAGAGGGTAAATTTACATGGAATGTAAGGAAGACSTTTTTTTACAGTGAAGATAGTGAGGCACTGGAACAGSTTACCATGAGAASTTGTGGGGCCCCATCTYTGRAACTGTTCAAGGCCAAGCTGGATGGGGCTTTGTMYCTGCCCATRGAGGGAGGTTGGARTTGATCTTTGCAGATTCCCTCCAAMCCAAACCATTCTTTGATTATATGACTCTACCAGAATRTAAATGATTCACTGTTCGAGCCATTAAGCTTTAGTCAATAACCACGTGGTAGTTTTTTAATTGAGCATGATTTCTATCATCATTGCTTGTAAGGCAGCAGAATGATGAACTTGGCARGCAAACTAAACGGGGTGTGCTGACTTCTTTGACACCCGAGTCCAAATGAGAGTGGATTTACATTGTAGAGATTTCCCCCAACAGCAGAAGAAATCTGGACTCCTTACACTGTAAATAAACAACATTAWTAGTAATATTTTTAAAAGGAGAAATCATACAATTTTATACTTTATCACTGAGACAATTAAATTTTCCAAAGCTATGCTAGATATTAAGGATTTATATTGAATCCCTAATTTATAGCTTGAATCAATTAATATATGATTTAATATAGCATAACTAGATCGGACAGAGACATTAAAAAAATAGCCTGTGCCTCTAATTATCAGAGAATGGCTCTGTGAGTTAAGCATGCCTTGTAGCTTGCAATTTTCAAATATCAGGTGCAGTAAATGAACATTGATAAGGCTGCCTGCTGGCTAGGGCAGCAAGAGCTTTTCTCAGCTAGAAGCTGTTTCTCCACAGAGAAAATCCTTCCCTTCCCACTGCAAAATAGGAGACGAAATAAATAGGTCAAGCTCATGGTGCTAAAGCACTGGGAGTTGAGAACCACAAATAAAATTAATTCACAAACAGTTAAACAGAGACACATTTGAAATATTAATAATACTTATCCCTCCTATTTTTCCAGTTATTCCTGCTGGTTTTCCTGCTATAAGTACTTCACTGTGTTGTGAGCGAGTGCAAAAAGAAACACCAAGAACTGATTAGTAACCCTACAATAACAAAACAGCAGCCTTTAAGGGAAAAAAAGGAAAAATTATCTCATATACATTTCCAGGGGAGCATTAGGAAAAACTTTAATTTCTTTTCTAGAAAACCTTGAAAATCAGTAAAGCTGTTTCTTTTTAATTAGCTACTGTAATTTACCTCCCTGCTGAGTCAAGAAAAGGAGGACAAACCTATCTATGTGCTGGATCCTTTTCCCAAATCTCCTYACACCACAGCTGGCTAACTACAGCAAATGTGTACTTACAAAAAAAAGTTTTATATGTATAATCACAATAATTAGAACTCTTACACTGTGTTACCGGACATCATTAGAAAAGGGAGTGAAAAATTTTGMATATCTTTATCCAGACTCAGAGAAATTAACTGAATTAAGTGGCACAACATGAAGTTTCTATTCATAAAACTGTTCGTGATTTTACAGCCTTTCCAGCTTTGTGCTCCTTTGTTCAGAGGTGAAAAAGAGATTTAAGCAGGTAATTTGGGAAGAGGTAAAAAACCATTTGTGCACCCTGTTCTACAACATTTGATTTAGTCCTGACAATGGAAAGGGGTCAACAGACCCAGGCATYCACAGGTTGCACAGCCTCAAGTAACTCATTTCTCTTTTTGCTTGATATTTTGTAATGGTATATACCATGCCACCTGACATCATTCTTGGCCACAGAGAAGTAGRGGGAGTTGGGGTGGGGTACTTGTCCAAAGCAGCCATTGCCTGGGGATCCCATCTCCTGCTGGGAAGTGGTAAGGGATTACCTCTACATCCCTTTTTCTTTTTCATTCTTCACTTATTCAGCTTGACCCAGTTTTTTCCTCCACTTTTGCTCTTTGGATTTTTTTTCCTGTGCCACTGTGGGGAGGAAGTGATTTAGGGATAGTGACTTACCTGCTAGCCAGGGACAGCCACCACAGCCTTAAGCTGTTCTAGGCCATGGATGTGCATTCAGAAATCCTTGCTATAGGCTTGCTCTAGGCTTCTAATCTGCTGTATCTGGTACATCTTTATCTGTTTTACACATTTTCAGAGACAGACTACAAGGCTGTGAAAACTGACCTTGTCCAGCACAGATGTTTTATGTTCTTACATATTTAATCCAGTAACCACCTGTATGGTATTGCTTGATTTCCACCATTATTCCACAATTCTTTTTCAAATGCTGGTGTTTCTCAGTAGTGGGTGGAGTCAGGACTAGATCCTGACTTCAGGATCTCAAGATCAGCCTTTCTTTATATAGAAAAACATATGTCTTCCTTATGAATGCCTCATAAGCCTTTCAAAGCCAGATTCAGAGGAGTTTCAACAAATTTGTGGAGAGTCTTTTAACACAGTGCTAGGCATTTTGGAGAAATAAAATTGTTCCTCATTTTCAATAGAGTTTTGCCAACAAAACCTACCTCCTCTTACATGGCATCCAGCAAGAATATCCAGTCACTTTAGTATAACTCTGTTTTCCAATTAGTTTTATAGCCACCGTCATGAACATGCTCACCTSCTTTCCCTCATTCAGAAAATTCCTTCTCTATACATAAGGGGCAGCTTTAGAACTGTCAAACACTTGCTTACCTCTGTATACTYTTTCTGCAGCTTCTGATACTCACCATGGCTGGTATGGTGGTGTTCTCCTTCAGTGACAGGAATCAAGGTGCCAATCTGGATAAAAACTTTTGATTCCAGACCTCTTTTCATGTGTCTTGACTCCAGATTTCCAGCAGGCTTTGAAAGCAGTAAAYCAATCAGATTAGTTGATAAACTGGTCAGATTGTTCCACTCTCACGACCCAAAGTTGCATCTAAAGACATTTCCCACAGCTGCCCTGTCAATGAAAATTATCCCAGAAAACAGGGAGAGAAGGGATGACTGCTTCTCTTCCCAGTGTATGTGTAAGCATAAATAGATTCAGCACAGCCAGACCATGGTCAGGTTTGGTACTTTACTCTGTACAGAACCTTATGGACATTATGAGGTTTTCCCACCATCCCTCCCTGCCCAGCAATCCCTTGAACACCAAAGGTCTGACAGCACCACTCACAAAGAAACACCAGGATACTGGGAAGATTTGAGGCTGTCTCAAGAAGGACCAGCACCTGCCAGTCTGCACTGGTAAAGTTCTGTAGTGAGACTTCCACCAACTTGYAGCACCAGTTCAATAAAGTTATTGGATATAAGGATAATGCTTTTCTGAAGGCAGCCTTAATGGACATAATGGACACGCCCATGGTGGCAGAAACTGCCCTTAYCCTAACAGCAATATTTAGGCTGAGGTAGTCAGGCCTTGGTTAAAAAAGATGTGGATAAGAGAAAGGAATAACCCTGATGTTATTGCTGGGTGCCTGAGCAAGATGCTCTCCCTTGTGCTTTTACTGCCTTAGAAGGTTTAAAGCAGACACAGAGTTGATGGCTCTGGATTTAAGAGAACAAATTTAGTTGCAATGCTTGGATCTAGATTTTCACATATAAAAAGAGATTTACGATACGCTTCAYAGGATGGGCCTGAATTTCAGTACCCTCTTAGAAGAGGAAGTTAAAAATATAGTTGAATCTGTGATTGYTCCAAAGAAGAAACTAATAAATCCAGTACTTCGAGATGGAAACACCTCTAGAATGAAAACTCCATCAGCCTTCTGGAATTTACCACAGACAAACCACTTGAGGACACAGTTAGTGTTAAGTATCTGTATGAGACTTTTGGATAAGGACATCAACTGCTCCTATGACTGAAGAGGATCCTAAATATTTCAGAGGACGCACCCAGAAGAGGATGTGAGTAGCAGACACATTGCAGAAGGCATACTTGGAGAACTATCAAAGTAGGCTGGGAAGAGAGCAGGGAAAAGGGGACACAAGTCAGTGCCCTTGAAGGTTGTATGGTGACCCTTAACCTTCCTACTTTTGCCTCAAGAGAAAGAGGAATCAGAGGACAGAACACTGAATTGAATTTCCTGCTTCCTTGTCCTCTAGATTCTTGTCCTTACCTGGATTTAGCAAAACAGCTTGAAAGTAATTGAGGCTGCTCAGCTGAGGAGGATTCCTGGCTGGCAAACATCCTCTTGGACAAACTGCTGGTTGCTGCTTAGCTGTCAGTGTGASACCTGCTGCCTGCACAACAGGACTAAGGACACTCCACAGTCTGGGCATAGCTGCCACTCTTGTCTGTGGAAAATGATGCCAGAGCTTTTCTTTGGGTGAGGCCAACACAGTGACCCGGCCCAAGGTACCTGCTTCATCCCCTCCCGGCATGCAGGAGACGGGAGAGAGTGTAACATCTGAAAGGGGAAGAGAGGAAAAAGGTGCTTGGCTCTCAAGGGGCTTTTGAATTGCTGGTGACACAAAACCTGAGACAACCCCACATCCAGGGCAGAGAGGAGCTGCAGGCTTTCAGGGGCTTGGGGAGATGATGTTAGGAACAAATCATCTTCCAGGTGATGGGCAATGATTGGTAAGGATTTTCAACAATGTTCTCATAGCCAAGAACAGGGGCCTCTAAAAAGACATCCAATAGTTTTAAGAACAAATGTAGAGTGACAAAATGGTGTTCCCTCCAGCCAGCTTTACATTATATATGCCACTGACTTAATCCTACTGGATTTACTCAGTAATTTTGAGAAGCCATGTTTGAGGGCCTGCATGAATTGGACTGAAGGCCCTTTTCCCTGTTAAAGGACCATAACAGTTAAAGCTTTAAATGCCATTCCATTTAAAGGTTATAATGTTTCACAATAGTGTATTTAAACACAGAAATCTGTTTATTTACCCAAACAAAACAGAGGAAATGATTCCAGCCCTCAGGTTTTGAATCCTCATTTAAATATGTGAACGTCGGTCCACAACTTAGAGATGTTTGTGTATCTATGTACCTCCAAAATACTCATATTTCATAGGCTTTTTCACATTAATATTCACCAACAGTATCACAAAAGTTCTTTTTCTTTTACATAACTGTAAGCAACAATAATTCTAGAAACACTAGAGAAAAAAAAAGCATAGCAATGTCCACAGTTACAAGAAAAAGTGCACATTACTTGGTCACAATCACAGTCATTACTTGGAAAACTATATGTAACAAGTAGATATAAAATATCACTGATGCCTCAAACTCATTGTCAAAAACGGAATTACATAAAATTTTGTACATGAAATAAGGCAAATTTAGGAATGCACAAGAAACTTGTTATTCAACAAAAGCTAAACAACAGAACAGATAGTACAATAAGCATAAACTAAAGTACTTTTTTCTATATACTTAAAAAGAAGCCTGCCATAGTGCACAAAGAAAACACCATTAATGTGTAATCAATATTATAAAATAAGAAATAGAGGGGTTGGGAAGAGTGGGGAAGGGGAGAGAAGAGTTTTATTATAGTTGCAGCTGCATCCACTTACAGTTTTGTACAGGTTTTAGCTAGGCCTGGGAATTGTACAAATTATACCAGAAGTGTCAATGACCTTCCTTGGTAAGAATTTTGTTTAAATTAAGGAAAAAAAATAAATACACACAAGAGTGCAAATTTTCAGATTGTCACTTGCAACCTCTTAACATTCATCATCTACATCCAATCACAACTAGAGGGACTTGTATAAGACAGCAGCAGTGATCATGGAGTCAGATGAGCTCACCGTAAGAAATCAATTAATCTTTTTTTTTTTTTCTCAACGATATGTCTTTTTTAGAAAACGCTCAACTCTTTATTAATCGCTAATAAAGCTGCAATATATTACAGAATGGAGTTGAGAATGGYATGAATGCAGAAAATGCATACTTCCTTTGGAAGGTATTCCATAGATGACAATTTACAGTACACAGGGGAGGAATTATCCAGCATCAAGAGTTACTCATTGTAGAAAGAATATGAAGTTGGGGAGAAGGGCACAGCCAGAGGTTCAAGAGAGGAAGGGGGGACTTAAAATAGCTCCTCAAAACATTTTCAGGACCAGTGAAAAAGTTTACCAAAGTAAAAATGAAAAATCTTGAATGAAAACAAAAATCTTTTGTTTCGTTTTTTATAAAAATTACATTTTTTTAAAATACAAGATCCTTTTAATTGCAATTGTGCCCTGTAGCAACAGGACATTTGGCAATGTTTTGCCATATACTGCAGCTTTAAGTCCAATGAGTCAGTATCACATTCCACTAATATTGCACTTGGATCTTGAACCACTTGTTTTAAAAAACCATCACAGCATCTTCTGTTTCCTCCACTTGTTAGAATGAGTTAATTTCTAGCCACTTTTTTCGATATTTATGCTGACACACTAAAACAAAAGCAATAGGCTGGACACAGTAAAGTACCTCGGAAATACCAGAGGTCGAAGTTCACTTGAAGCACCTTAACACATCACTTTATGGATCAAGAACAGTGTGGCATTATGGTAATTAACTCTCCTAAAAGACTGTGCAGTAACTGAAGTGTGTGCTCTGGGAAATCAAAATGTCATTAGTGGAAATTCTGACATAAGACCAGGCCGGTGTGAAGGTCACATGACTCAGTTCTGCTGCAAAATAAGGTTTTCCAGTTCGTCTGCGGAGCGCAATAAAAACGCGGCCGATTCTCGGTACCCTGCCACGAGCTGCCTCACGGCGTTGATTTCGGTCGGGCTCAGCTGGGGTCTAGAGCTGGAACTACTGGAGGATCCAGAGCTGGTTGCTAACTGCCTCTTCATACTGAGATCTGTTGGACCTGCAGACAGCAAAGGGAAAGGAAAGAAACTTCAGATCTGCTGCCAGAGACATTTAACAGATTTGTGGATACAAATGCAGAGTCGTAAGATCTGCTCTCAGCTGAGAGCAAGTAGCAAAAATAAGAAATGACTGTTCTGTTACCAGCTGCCATTACAAGAACCACGGCAATTTATATTTATGTATCACAGATCCCACTTAGAGAACATGAGGACAGCAGAAAATTACCCTCCAAGGGCATATCCCAACAGYGTGAGCCACTTGCACCCCAAACCCTTCCCTGGGATCTGACAATGGTGATCAGGCAGAAGATTTATCTTCTGTGCTTCCCCCCAGCTCCAGCTGCCATCGTAGACTTCATGGCACTATCCACACTTGCAATTTTTATCACAGAAAATACGACTTATGTTCTCTAGATAACTATTTTCACATTTTATGCTTCAATCAGCATGTGGGCAGATTGTGAATCCCTTGCAGACGTAGATAAATGGTCATTCACATGGCTTGCCTGACGCTGTCTGATCACTTACATAAATAGCTGCTCATGAATGAGATTAGGCTGGTGACAATCTGGCTGCCACAGCGAGGAGCTCACTCTCATCTGTGAGGGCTGCATACAGCTGRCAATACATTGCAAGGATCTTGTAAGGCTGAAACGCTGTCGAGAGATTCTGCAGCAATCGCTGTGTTGCACTGGCAGCTCTTAGAAATATGTTTAACACTTTTCCTCAAAAAATATTCTCAAGACCATGGATACTTCATATGAAGATTGCATTCCTGAGGGCAGTCTGCAGGTTACTGTGATTGGCAAAACATCTGCCATCATGAACTTTGGCTTTGTGTGGAATTTCTCTGGCCATTTCATCAGTAATTAGCCAGCTAAGATGCATGGTGCTTTAATGAAATATTTGCATTTTCCACTTAACACATTTTTTTCTTCCTGGATGTAAATTTATACAGGTAGAACTGGACTAAGGACTTTTTTGAACGTACACTGAAGGATAAAATGGCAAGTATATCTTTAAACAGTATATTTTGTGCAAATCTGGGAAATACTGCTCTATCATTTCCACAGTGTAACAAATCTGTACTCCTGGCAGGCAGAAGATCAGCCTGGCCTGATCTTAATCTTAATGCTCTCCTGGAAAAAATGCTTGATTGGAATCAAGCTATCCAAAGCAACATATCTTGCTTTCCTGTGAGAAAAATGGCACAATTCAATTTGATCAGGACAATATATATCAATGCCATGTCTTTCCAGCAAAGACTGGGATAATTTTAAAATTTAGCATGTTCAGCTGTAGAACACAGAACACAGCAACTCATATGCTGGAAGTTCTCCTAAATAGTCCCACCAAAATCATAAGATTCAAAACCAGACTCGCAGTCTTAAGCACCAATGGACAGAGATGCCTGATTTCCAGCAGCTGAAGAGCTAGTCATATCTTTTTTTTCTTTTTTTTTTTTTTTTTTTAGAAAGAAAGAAATAATAAATCTTTCTTTTCTCACTTTTCTCACTTCTTTCCATCTATGCAGAGGTACAGCTGAGACCACAAAAAATGTGGAGAGTACCATGTCCCCACACTCACTGAAGTTAATGAAAAATCTCTCCTTGAGTGAATGAAAGCAAAGCTGGGACTATGAAAAGAAACTACTCAGACAGAAAGGGTCTATTAGATCTGACTCCCTACTACACAACTAGCATGAGCAGCACTTAGCCTTAAAACTTGTATTATCTGGTTTTACACTGGCATAAATGAACTGACTTTTAAATTACTTCCACTATATAAAGGATAAATAGAAGCACAATTAGCTCCATGAATTTCTTTCGGAAAGAAGGAAAATGGTCACAGTGTGAAGAAGCTCAGAGGATATTTTTAAGTAAAATCTTAACCCAGCACAGGGAAGAATGGTAAACCAATCTGAAAAAAGCTAGCTGGGCTGAATGGTTGTAAGAAGCCATTAAAGACTTCTATATTTATTGAGGCAGTAGTGAAAAAGATGCCACTGACATTTTGAGGGCATTGTRCTCCATATGAACCTACTTTAACTTTTATGCTCTTTCCTTGACTTTCATTCATGTCACTGCTACACACACACACACATACACACAGACACAATATCTGGCAGAAGAGACCTTCTGCAGCACAGAGCATAATTTTCTTAAATTTAACTGAAGGGCTTTTATCATTGGTAATCCAGATTTTCAGTGACAGAATAGGCTATCAGTTTATGTCTGTCGTAAGTATAATATACATGGAAATGTGCTTGCTCAGACCTCTCAGGTTTTCCACACACAAACTGATGGTGCAAGGCACCACTCTGGAAGGAAAACTAGGAGAAGACCACATGTCCATAATGCACAAATTAGTCTAAGCCCTCACAAGTCTATAGGGTCAGTTATTTACACAGTAGGAAGACCTGTATTCTTAGATGTCTGGGTTAATTTTCATGATGCAAGTTCTTTGCTCTTTAGARTATTTATCTTTGCATCCTGGAGGTACTGGAAATACCCGGATGGCAGTCTGTATACACAAAGGACAATCACAACCCAAAAATTSTCTTGGTTTGGGAGATTTCTGTTATGTCAGAGCTTGGTACCCTGCTACAAGCTGCTTTCTTTGTATACAAAGAAAAAAAGTTATCTCAGTTTTTTAGCTTACACAGCTTCTTCAAACTACTTGGTGGGTTTATTTTTTTATTTCTATTTATTAGGAAAATGGGATTTCATGTCACTCCCCAGCTCCTGCCTTGTATTTAACAACTCACAGTGTTGCTAACTCATCCCCCTGAAAGAACACCCTCATGAGGAACAAACACCAAAGGAACACACACACAGAAAAAAAAATTCACAGCTATGATTTTGGGACAGTGAGTACATTCGTGCCTTTTCAGGAAGGAAAGTTGGCAGAGAACTGAACAGAAAAGAACAAGCCACACTTCATGTGGAGATAAAGATTTTAGCTCTTTTAATTGTGCCATGTGACCCCTACATCTCACCTCTAAAGCTCACCTAGGACAGCCCAAGCTTTATATCTGGGAGAACACCTCATTCAGAGATTAGTCACAGAATGTGTTATACTGGT
Source organism: Malurus melanocephalus (assembly GCF_030028575.1). NCBI lineage: Eukaryota > Metazoa > Chordata > Aves > Passeriformes > Maluridae > Malurus > Malurus melanocephalus. The sequence goes on from NW_026623278.1 coordinate 974,566, forward strand.
CTCAGCTTTTAATAGCTATGATAGACACTCACTGGCAGCAACAGAGATTCTCAAAGGTTGGCCAGGCTGCTGAATACTGAAATGCTATGACTTATTTGTAGCTTCATCACTCAGATCTGGTCATTCAGAACTAAGGAATAAAAGCAACATATAAGTGCATTCTTATTGTGTAAATTTTTCCTATGTATTTTCATTCAAATCTACTATCAAAATATGGAAATCTACACACCTACAATATCTCTAACCAGACAAATAAACCACAGCTACTCTGAAGGCTTAAAATAGCTGGTTAATGGCACTTCATGTACATCTACCTCCAGAAGCCATCACTACAGGTTACTGAATCTGGAAAATGATGAACAGCTTCACCATCATGTCTTTTAATAACTATCCTTACTCTTTCTTTAGTGTATCTAACATTATTTATTAGGCTGCCAGCCCTCACAGGAACAAGAAAGTGCATACTTGTAAAGAGTGAAATCTGAATGTTTTTGCAATGAATTTTACAGTGTCAGGTTCCTCCAAGATGCTACTGCACTTTTTAGCATACTGCTTCCTATTCTGGAGTACTTCAGGACCATTAAAAATTTAGATTGCAAACATTATTGGGTTCCACAATGTCTGTTGAGCAAACAAAGATTAAGCATATACCAAAGAGATTAAGAGAGAAGACTCATTTCCATTTCTTTCTCTCAGTGCATTTTCCCTTAACATGAAATTGCCATCTCCCATATTTTTATAACAGCACAACATTCTTCCAAGTAGTGAGTTAAAAAATTGCTGGGACAGATCCTTTCTTTTATACTGTTTGAGAAGAATAAAGTATTGTTCCTCTGCCTCTGTTTGAGGCCATCTGATTGACACTTTAACATGAGAATATTTTTTGATTTACYACCTCTGTCCAGTTACATTGACCTAATTTCCCCTGTGAGGTGCAATTGTTCTTGTTGGAACCACATCAAGCTGAATATGAAAACTCTAAAAACCCACTCTTCATGTGCTACACAAAAATTAATCAAATTAGCTGCTAGGAATGTCTGCCACTAAATACACTGTGGAACAAATGGTTTTCTGTAAATTACAAGACTCTAATGGAACTTGTTACTGCTTCATGCACTACTCATTACCAACGTGATTTATATCAAATTCCAAAATATGGGTCAGATGTAGATGTACTGATACTGATTTCTTAGACACTAACAACTGTCTCAGCAAAATTCCCTTAAGAATTGTATGTAGCCACTGGGTAGCCAATAATCTTGTGATTAACAACTACTGAAAGAATAGTAAATGTGTCAGTGACTTTCAAATTGTTTATCATTATTGTATATAATAATATAGAATAAAAAAATCTTTTAAAAAGCTTTATGTGCTTAAGCATCTATGTTTCTACATTTTCATTAATAGCTAAGCAACCTTTTTCATAAGTGAAAATGCAAAAAGCWGTCGAATTTACTTGTAGAAAACAGTATTTGCCCATCTCTTGTGTGTATCTTTTCTATTGCACCTATTATCCTCTCCCATTCTTTCCCCATGAGYGGCTTTAGAGGAGAGATTGGACTAGATTCTTATRTACTCCAATAAATGAAATGGAAAARCACCTGTCAAAGTATGCTATCTTTTCTTTCCAAATCAGATGTATTTATTGTAATAAGAATGTTTTATTGTGATATTATGCATCTGTCAATGCTTCTTTTCCTCCTGCCTTCAAACACAGAACAGATGTGCCTAAAAGTACTGCTTCAAGTACCAGGAGAAATAAAAAACCAGAAAACGGATGAATTGGACCTTTTAAGCTTCTTTTCTCCCTTCTAAACCTCTCCCTCTGGAAGACACACCTTCCTCTACTTTAGACAGCAGAAAAAAAAATGCTGTCTTGCCTGAGGAAAGAGATATGAAAACACAGAAATGCCTACAGCCATCATTCATTCTCAGCAATCAGGAAACACAGTGGTCTGTGATTAAATGGTTCTGTGAGACCCTTCCCATCCACCTCAGGAGATTAATTGTGTGTACCTGGGTTGCCTTAACAGTTGTCTCCTCAGCTTTGCACAGAGGAGGAAAGTAGAATGCTGCCCAATACATCCACAGACATTCCATTTCCATCCCTATGGCAGGAACAGACTAGAACTTGCTTGTGCCACATGTTTGATAATTTGAAAAGGATGAGGAAGGGGGAAGATGAATGTTGGAAGGTCTTTACACAAAATTCAGCCAGTTTTCCAGCAAGAAATTCCCACCTTTGCCAAAATATAGGTCAAGCCATTTAACCTCTCCCAACCCCATCTTTTGGTTTTTTCAAATGGGGTTAAACACACTATCCCAAGTTCCTTACTCTATCATTCTTTTATCTGTGTTTCTTCATGCTTTGGGCGCCATCTCTGTGTTAGAGGAAAACTGTGTTCTCTTCCCAGGAAGAGAAGTTCTCTCTCATCAGGAGAACATATTTTAAAGACAGTACAATAGTAGAGGTGTAAGGAAAGTCTAGAGAGAGCAATCACACCAAAAACCCCATTCCACCCCTACATCCCGGCTAGCCAATCAATATGTAACCCACCCACCAATTAAAAAACTACCTACATATTGGATATTCCCATCTGTTCTTTTTCCCCCTAGCTTATCACCAAGAAACCTCTGTCAATCATGCAAAAGCCAATATTTTACAGAAATTTACAACTTGACCAAATTTGTGGATGTGGAAAAGAGGCGCTTTTCCTACTGTCCCTGTGGAGTGGACAGGAGGGCTCAGCAATTCTCTCCCAGTCCCAGAGCAGCACAGCCATCCCTGGTCAGCAGCTCCTGCTCTGGGATATTCCCCCAGCGACTCCATTGTCTTCAGCAGAGCTGCACCATCTGAAGGAGCAGGAGGCAGAAGGAGCAGGAGGCAGAAGGAGCAGGAGGCAGAAGGAGTAGGAGGCAGAGGAGCAGGAGGGCTGCCTGGCACCTGGATAAAGCAGGGAACAGCCGGGAGGGCATCACCTCCAGAGTAGAGCAGCAGAGAGGAGCGAGCAGTGTGTTTAGCGTGCCCACAGGAGAGGAGGCTCAAAGAGAAGCCTGCCAGGGCTCAGGATTTGCCATGGTGTGAGCAATATCAGGATTTAGCTGAAGRACTCACCTGAGCTGGAAGGGGACTGGACGTTCGTGGTGCCTGGGATGCAGTGCTGAGTTGTGGCCGTGGTGGAGGTAGGCTGCAGATCTGTGRGGAGAAATGGAGACACAAGAGCTGCTTTGTCTTACTGTGACACGAGGGCATGTCCTGCATGGCCAGTCCAACRTCGAGTCTGAAACACCCTCTTTTTACACACACAAATGACTGACATTTCTGCCTACAAAACCAGACAATGATGCAGAAGAAACAGTCCCAAATCCAGGAAACCCAGCTATGGCAGCAGAAACACACCCCACACATCTTAGAGAAAATGGGCTTCAGGAAATGAAACAGTTGTGAAGACCATGACTCCAAAAAGCTCAGCATGACTTTCAGAGAGTGCTGACAGCTGATAGTCATTGGGAGAGGGTAGACAGCAACACACCAGACCAAAATCCAGGGGGAGACAAGGCAATCCCACTCTGTCAGGGGAGGCTCAGGCTACATGCAGATCCTGGTGGTATCAAGARATTTTGCTCCCAGCCTTATCTCCTGTCCTCACTCTTCTGCCCTCAAGCTGGACATTTTTCTAAGCTCAGCCCAGGAGTGATAGAGGGGGGCCAGCTGAAGCCTTTGTGGCTGGCTAAGAGCTGGCAAGCAAATTTTGTTTACATTCAGTGAGCTATTCCACCTCAGAGGTTCTCCATTCAGTTCTGTAACAGGAACTGCATTATCCTTAAGAAAAGGGAGCTGTGGCAATCCACCCTTCTCAAAGAGCAGCTCTCCTTTACCATCTACRAGAATCAAGGACAACATAACCAAAGGTTTCTCCCCAGCCCATGTACAGGCTGACAGAGACTCTCACCAAGATTGCTTGGTGAATGTTTCCAGCCAAGCTGGATTAGCCTAAAAAGTTTAGAAGGAGGGGAAAAAAGACACCTTGGTGCCTTTTCCTTCTGTGTTTTTTTTCCCAGCCCATGATAAAGGAGGGGTCATTGCACAAGCTGCTGCATTCTGTTTGCTTATATTGAGCAGTTTCATGAAGGCTAGCCCCATGCAGTTGTGTAAGGAGCTAATTATGCTCTGTAATTAGCCATGTGGAAGGACAGACCTCCCCATGTGGAGGAAAGCACTGCAACAGCAGGCACAGAGTCCCTGAGCCAGAGCCACAAAACAGTTGGGCGAACAGACAGCTAAGGCTGTAAGGTCAAAGTAGGGATGAACTTTATACAGAAGAAATAACCAAATTAAATGAGTCACAGAATACAAAATACATGCATCAGTTGGACTACTAGACAGAGAGTTAATTGGACATTAATTATTATATTACTATGGGGGAAGGCCCAGAAACAGGGAATCGAGCAGTGAGTTTTAGATAGCTACTGCAGCTATTGCAATTTCTTTCTGTTTTAGCAGTTGCACAAAACCAGACTGCATTTGTTTATACACACATTCTGACTGAGGTGTGCATTTATTTTTACACTATTTTTACAACATGTGTTAGCTTGACAAGAATGTCTCATAGGTTATAGTGAAGGAATTTAATTTTTAAAATAGTTCTCAGGTCCTGAAAACAATTTGCAAGTAAATATCCTGTTCTCCAGAGAAGTAACTCATTAACCACTTTAACAGCCTTGCATATGTTTGGAACAAGAGTCCTTGAAACAGCATAATGATGGCAACCAGCAGTCCTGTGAGGTCTGTCAGGAGGGCAATGGTTACCCCATGAACTGAAATTCAAACTGCTGCTCTTTTTTACCAAGGACATTGTAGTGAGAACTGACAGACCTCGAGGAATTGGCCTCCAAGTGCTCCCATTTCTCCTGTGGAGCCATTTCACCGGAGCCAGATCAATTTACCCTTAACGTCTTAGAGATAATTAGGTTGGTTGCTGATTGGTTTTTGCTGCTTTTCCACAACTTTCCTAATGATGTTCCTGAAATGGCAAGTGGGTCACAAATCATCAGCCCAACTAGACTGTCAGCATCTACAGCTGGCTTCCAGTCCTGGCACACAAAGACTTTTGGTTCATGGAGCTTATGCACTTTGGCTCCTCTAGGAYCCCTGTGGAGAAGACAGACACTTGCACAACCTCCCAACTGTGCACAGCCATATGGGTGAGGTGCAATGGCTTAAGTAAGAGGTTATACAGATAAAATTTTCCAGTGCAAGTAAGGAAATRCAAGAAGAAGAAATGTTTGAGCATATGTCTAAATGCAAAACTATCTCGAGCTTTAATTGTGAAAAAACACTGGCGCTCTCTATGTTAAAGGCACAAAGAAATTGTGGCTTCTAATCAAAAAGCAAGACTAATTTATGGTGTTTAATTTGTACATAATTTTTTAAAACTGCATGTTGAAGTGACATAGAATACTTTTGCATAAACCCCACAATTCCCTGAAAAATGTGAGTTATGAAAATGTATCCTATTACAAGAGATTTGAAGAGAAAAACAAGTACACAAACCAGTTGTGATTCCTCACAGTTTAAGATTATATGAACCAGACAATATTGATGGCTTTTGCTGACAAATAACACATGGGGAGTTTAATCCTACTCTTAGCTGGGTAAAAGRGCAAATGCCAACTGTTTTCAGTGGGAACTGGCTCAGATCCTCTCTGGACATAATTTAAAAGACAATTTTAAAGTTTTTGTGCATTTTCACAAAAACCCCAGATTTCCATGGCTTGTCTTAWGAAAATATTTGATCAGAGACCATATTCAGTAGCTCAGAAGCGCTCTTCATGAATATGGAAACAATTGTAATCATCATTCACTCTCTYTAAGTCAAACAACACTTTTGACAACTGAAGTATTATACTTTTAAAGCCTTTTGAAAACTTACTGCAAGATATACACAGACCCTTGAGAATTTTGCAGGCAGGGGTAGGGGATGAGGAAGGTGACTAAAGGCCCCCAGGACATCACATACCAATAACTCCCTGTAGGCTGCAGCCCTAGTAGCATTTTGAAAATTGCTGAGCATGCTGAATACAGARGCTGTAGCTGAGCAATATCATCTTGCCTAAGTCAGCCCCTCTGCCCAAACTGGCACTCTCATCAGCCAGAGAGGGATCAGCCAGGGCAAAACCCCAGGGACTTCTCCATCCTCTGAGACATTTCTTTAAATACAGTCCTGGGAGTCAATAAAACCTCAGGCTTCCAAAGTAATCACTTTTCTCTGACAGAGAGACAATACCCTTTTTTATCAGAAGGGTATTACTCTGCATTTGTACAAAATCAATATGAGGGATTATTTCAAACAAATACTACAATTTGCTTACATTTTTTGTTGTTACAAAAGCATGCCGATGTAAGAAGAAAGGAATGTTGTCTAAATAAATGACACCAGTCATTTGCAGAGGAACATAAAACCCCATGGTGACATATATTTACTTTATCATTTTTAGTTTAGAGTATAAATGAATATATTGATTTCTCATTTAACACTTGGTATGCCAGATCCTTATCTGCTGTAAATTAAAGTGGCTGGTRAGACCATGTAAGAAATCTACGTCAATTCGTTTGCGCCACACAATACAGAGCTGAGTGTTTTGAAACCTGAGCCAAAAATACACTAATGGCCTCATTTTGTGGTCAGYGTAGGAGAGGACAATAATGACAAAGTCCTCATAAAGTCATGCAAACTGACTGAAGATCTAGCCTGGGATTGTTTTACTCACCATTTTTAGAGGCTTGTGGTTCAGTCTTGCCCTACTGTGTATCAGTCCTTGAAACTGGAAGGAGCCTCATATGCAGTGAGTAAGCRTTTTGCTCAGCAGCTGCTGTTTGCAGGAGTGTGTTCCTGCTCATTATGTGATAATGGCCTATGGATATTGACCCCCCTGGACTAGCTCTCCGTGCAGCAGGGGGAAACGCATATCAGCACATCCATACACAGGCGCAATTTGTAAGGAAACTCACCACTGCTAGAAGCATCATTGAGATTTAGCAGCCCACCTCCGAGCCCTCTGTAACTATGGTAACTGTAGGTCCCGTTGCCGTTGATGTACAACACCTCCTGCGTGCTGGAAACAGCTGATGTTGAGTAAGTGACCTGGGCTGGCTCCTGTTTGAACTGCTTGTCAGCTGGAGCAGCCTCATCCTGCAAAAACAAAAGGTTTGGAATTATGGTTACATTTTCCCTTGCATGAGAATGTCTTTTCCATTGTTAAGATTCTCCATCTACTGCTTTCAGTAAAGTATAATGCATRTTAAACAAGCACAGATATGTTTCTGATTGACCAAATACCAGCATAAAAGGAACWATGAAAATAAGTGAGAATACAGGCTTCCTAAAAATCTGAGAATATTCATTTATTTGTGCTCCACAAGCCAACCATAATGCTTCTTAAAGGACAATATGTACCCTCTCACCCTGAAGAGCTCACCGTCTTCTTCAAAATCCAACTCAGTCCAGAAATAGTGGGAAAGGAAATAAGCCATTTGCTGAGTGCTGGAGTGGCTCTTCTAAGTCAGAGAATCACATATTTCTTGATAAACCAATACAGAATGCACCAACTACTTATTTTGATGTATCAGTCTCAGAAAAGACAGAAGGAATAGAGGAATGGAATAAAACRCCATTCCTATGTTTGGAGAAGTCTGAGTGAGCATCCTTCCACACAAAGGCYATAAAGTAAGGATGCCTTTACAAAAGTCACTTGAAAACTTTTGTTATCTGTGTAAGAGCAGCGCCTATTTGTACACCATGAGTTTTCCTCAATGCTCCCTGTTTGCCTCTTTGATGATCACATAATATTTAACAAAATTCAGCACAATTTTCAATTTTCCYTCAAAKGAGATAATGTTTCAGGTGAAAGTGYRTTTTTCCCCATCTACTGCTTAGAGTACCTCATCTCCATTCAAGTTCACAGAATGCTGCAGTAGCAACTTTATTAATGACACAGATTAAATAAACAAAAGCATTAAGAAAAGATTTAATGCGTTGTAGTAGATGGAAACAAGGAAAACTATCAGTGTGTGACTGCTCAACCTGACACAGGGACCTCAGTAACACAGAACCTGATTAAGTCTGTATGTATTTGAACATTTTGTTTCTTGACTTTTTTATGGGTTTGATTTTATACTCTCATCTGATGGAAATAAATTTCAGTGTTTTCAAATAARATTCATCTATTGAAGATGTGTTTCTAAAGACCTTTTCAGAGTAGTTAGCTGGAAAACAAGATATGCTAGAATTACTTCCCCTTTGTGTAAGATTTTTGTCTATTTTATGCATGTCTCCTCTGCACAACCCTTTTACAGTTGCTAAATACACCAAACATATTAAGAATGCTATAAAATGTCTGAAATMTTTTTACAATTTTTGCTTAGAGAGATCAAATAGTTCAAATAGTGTCCAGTCTCTGTGTTGAAGCAAAAAGGGTTGTGAATTCTGTATGCATTAGGAGCAGTTGTCAGTTCCACCTCTCAAAAAGACACTACCAACTTCTCTTATATGAAGACATCCCTATCTTGCAGATATTTGTTGGTGAAAGAGACTTCACCTGAAGCACAACTGAGATAACTTGGGAGAAGAGATATCTATTATTAACAGAAATATTAATATTTAATATGCTACACTGAACCATCAGACAATTAATTCCATAAACAATAAGAATGGGGCCTCTTGGGCAGTAATATGAGCTAAAGCAAAACTTTACATTTTTAAGAGAGCTGGCCAAAGTGGTCTCCTAAGCATTTTCTTAAGCAATAATAATCTTAAACAAACAGCCAGAATTGCAATGTATTTTTGCCAGGAATTCAACTTTAATATAATTTACCTTTTATCTCCAAAGGTCACTGATATCTCTTACGAGAGAAAAGACATTATTTTCTCAGAGAATATTAATAAACTATACAGTAAAGTTCCATCTTGGCAACATAGCTTAACTCATCGTCCAAAATTTTAACACTCTCAAGACTCAGATGTTCTGCCTCCTTATGTCTAAAACTAGATGATACTTCCTGCYATAGACTCACTCAGAGTGAGTCTGAAACAAAATAGTTTTGCAGCGCTCAATAACAGACTTTCTGCAAATTTGTCAAGGACTAAACTGTGTTCAAGGGGCACAGTGCAAGCAGGACTAACTCCTGTAGCTGAGCAGAGTATCTCAGATTGGTCTCCTTATCCTCACTGTCTGGAATGCACAGATCTGCTGTCTCTGAATTTACACATCCTCCAGAGCCCCTCTGGTCAGGGCACTGAAGCCCTGAYGGGGAGTCTCCTGCAGAACAGATGCACTGAGCTTCTGGCAAAGCCCAGCAGGCAGAGCCAGGCTGGAGGRCACAGCGAGGGCGCTCRGTGCMCCTTGGAGCACGCCAGCCCACGTGTTCCGGAGCACTCGCCCAACAAGTGGGAGACYGGARTTCTGGCTACTCATCGCAGTACACRGTGAAGAGGCGGAAAAATTGGGATGCAAGKTCTCTGCTGGCTGTGGTGAGGAGGGGACCTGAACTCGGAGCTGCCATCTCCTAGCAACCAGGCTCCAAGCAAAACCGTGGTGGGAGTCGTCGCTGAYGCTGTGCCACTGCGCGGGAAGAAATGCACAATTCCCAGGCTCCAGAGACAGMGCACGAAAAGGGAGCGTGACTCAGTTCCCTTTCAGAAGCACTGCCTGGGGAGCCCTGCCAGCTGCTCCCCAACACAACATCCTAAAGCAGCTTTGAGGTCAGGAATACAAGGCTGGAGCTGTGCCACTCAAGGGGGAGCTTTGTGCAGAACTAATCATGGCCCTACACACCATCAGGTGCCATGGGATGGCTTTCAGTTGGAGTCTGGGCACACCCGTAGGGAAGGCATTCTCAGGATGGAGAAAGAGTTGAGGATGATGCTGAGACCAGGACTCCTGGTTCTGCATATGAACTCTAATCTCTTGGCCACCATGCAAAAGGAGGCTTCCTCTAAATTTTACGTATCTTTTTAAAAAGCGCACTGATCACCTGTCCTTAAATAATGAATAAGTTGCCATACATTTCAGACATTAAGTCTGATCCTTAATTAAGTGTTTCCCTCAGTACTTCAGGATAATTGCATATAGAAACAGGGCAGGATKTTTCTTAAGCTTTTTCTGAGCAGGCTCAAGTGTCAGCCCTACTGGTAGGATTATGAACCTGATCCCAGGGGGTTAGGAGCTGCCTCTCATGCACTCTCCTGGGATTTAAGGGGTTTTTTTTTTTAAATGTTTTGTACTTCAAAAGGTGAAGTTGTGTCATTTTCCTTGCAGCCATACCAGTCTCTGTCTTGGGAAGGGACAATATTAATATCATATTTACTTTTACATACCTGAGATTTATTCTTCATAGATTCATAGATTCATTCTCTTCACTCTATTTCACTTGAACTGCCTTTGCTTTTAAAGTAATATAGAAATTAAACATGTTGTTGTTCCACYGACAACTGAAATTTTTGAAATATTCTGTGCTAGTTATTCATCACTTCCTGTTTCTCTCTATGTAGTTTACACTGAAAAGGCTTATTTATTTATAAATTTACTTAAATACACTTTAATTTCAAGACAACCCTTATTAACTAATCATTTAGTGATATTTTTGACCTAACTACCTGAAACATACAATGTTGTCATCATAAAAATAACTTTTGAAGTATTAACTAACCATTTTTAAACTATTTATAAATTACCTTTAATAAGGAATATGACCAAAAGGCAGAGAGAACATTTGTTCATCTAGAATTTGACTCATGCTATCTTAATTTAGTATATGCCAAAGGAAACAAATCATCCTTCAAACAGTATTTCTCTTCTGAATTTATTTTGGAGGAGAAGCAATTTAAGTCTTGAGCACATTACCTAGAAAATGATTGAAATTGCAAAATGGAAAAATACTTTTTAGGTACAAAAGCATGCTAAAATAAAAATTTATCTGTCAGCTTGAAAAGAGGAAMCATGAGGTACTTATTGTGATCCTCAATTTGATATATATCAGAGATATTTATGTCTCAGTTTTATGTCAAGGTCTGTACTAGGAGAACACATTTTTTCCATAAAAGAGCAGAYAGAAACAATTTACCTGATTTTATGTTTAATCAGGAAAGCAATTTAGYAACCCTCTAAGGACAGTACATACTAAGAAAAGTTTCCATGATCTGTTGCATAAGCTGGTACATTGAGAAACCCTTCCCTGCTCTGACTGATGCTCTGAGCAGCAAATGAATAGTTTGGAGGAAACACCATCCACAGCAGATTGTCAGGATTCTGGTAGAAAGAGCCAGGCTCCCTGGCAGTTCCCAGTCTCTTGTCCCCCTGCCAGCAGAGGCACAGCACAAACATCTCTTTTCAAACAGTCTTCATGGAAGCACCTTTRGCAGTGTCACTGATCCCTTCTGTTCCCCATCTCCTTCACCACCACCAAAATAATACAAAAAAGCAATARAAATGTTGAAACAGAAAGTCCTGGCAAATCTATGCTACACTGAGTTTTGATCCCTTATATACACAAGATTCAGAAATTCAGTGTACTCCAATTAAGAGATAGCAGTGYCTTGGCTTCCCTGTTAGCAACAGGCAGTGCTAAAGTGTAAATGCAAATCCCTGCAGGGAGTGTGTGTGCAGATCAACTCACATGGCCAGTGCTAGCTCACCACAGGGCTCACAAAACTTCTGCAAAAAGAATATAAACGGCAATGCTCCAAAAATGGCAAAGATGGTGACACACATGGAGCTACTGCTTTCATGAAATGCAACCAGACTGACAAATCAGCAACTCTGAGAATGACAGCTTTCAAATGCCCCCATGTCAACGTGATTTTCCCCATTAATTAGGAAAGAGACAGGAAGGCAAACACATTTTTTGCCTCGTATTTCTTGATACTTCCTTTTTTAATACATTAAACTCAAAAATGTGGATTGCTTGTTTTTCTTGTYGATAAAAATTTCTTTTAGAATACCACTTTGAGGTTAGGAAAATTCAAATGCAGATAAGTCTTCAAACAAAGAGGCAAGGCAGGGACCCAATATTTGCCTATGGTCTTCCACTTTTTCAGCAYAGGAAAAAAATACATTCACATGAAAAAAACAAAGCGGCCTTTAAGGTTTTTTTTTAGGCCTCAATAGCTTGTAATAAGGCTTTCAAAGAAAGGAGATAATGTTTCATAATTTTTTTCCCATTTGTATCCCACTAATTTAATTCTACAAATTTTGGATCAAAAATAAAATAAATAGAAACATGTGATAAAACCACATAGCACTTTTCAAAGCATACCCAATTAATCCTTACAATACTCCTGATAGATAGGAATTTTATCAGTGCTTTTCAGATGGTGAGATTCTGGCAACAAAGGCAACCTTAAGCTAGAATTACCTAAAATGTAAAGTACTTGAGTTCTGCAACCATAACAACATAATGGGCTTCTTTTTGTGTAATTTAATTCTAAAAAACTCAGAASTTTTTAATTGGGAAGAAACTCAGAAGTTGTATCATGAGACATCCTGCTGCATCCACAGAGGTTTGGGGGGCTGTGAGTTCTCTGCCCATCTCAGCTTTTGCACAGAGAAGTATCTGCCAGGGTAAGCAGCCATCATCATCTGCATGGAGCAAGGTATTTAAAGGAGGATGAGCCACAAGAATCCTGGCTTCCACTGAAGGGCCCAGAATCTGGCCCCTTGTTAGACACCTGACAATCTGATCTTGCCAGGGCTAGATTGTGTACACCTTGTGCTCTGTCTTTTCAAAAGAGTCTCTGAGACTTCACTCCATCCTCTTTGCCTCTCCAGTCTCATCTTCTACCCTCCACCTGAGTTTCAGTCTTTTTGCCTAGAAATTCCTAATCTCTCCAAACAAGTCTCTTGATGCCAACTACCTGTGCAGCATATTTGTATTTAATTGTATTGTATTTAATCAGTGCTACATCCACTGATCATCCCATTTGAGATTTTCTCTCCATCCTCAGACTCCTATCAGTGTCCTAATCCCCAAAGTCTTGTCCCACAGGGAGCAAAGCCAGGGTCCATAATTAGCCAGAACAGCTCCTGTTTTCAGCTCACATTATTTCTCAGTAATATTTGATCTTTCACCACCAGCTCTTTAATCCATCTGGCCAGTTTCCATTRCGGTGCCAGCCTCAGCTACTCACTCAGCTTCCTCATCCAACCACATCTCATGTCACTTTCCCTTTCTCCCTTGTTTTCACTGCTCCTGTCAATCCTCACAAGGCTCCAGCTCCAACTTTTCCCCTCCTTTCCACACTGAGATCAGAATAATTGCCACACCCACTAAAATTCAAATAATCTGGGAATCTAGCAACTAAAACACTTTGATTGTGTAAGCATGTGCATCCTTGGCATAAATGACACCTCTATATTGTCAAGAGCAAACACAGAGCTTTTTTTTTTAAGGAATGGTAAATACATTTAAAGATCAAACTACTCTTTAAATACATTTAAGGATCAAACTACTCTTAAAATTTTCCTCATTATTAAAAATTGCTCTAAGTATCTCTGAAAGAGTTCAACAGATGGAAAACATACAGAACAGTAAATGTAACCCCTGTGGGCTGAAGGTTATGAAGTTATCACCAAACTGCACACCTAGTATTGTAATAGGAAATGTCAGGTAATCTTAATAAGTGATGATTCTACCAACTGCTTGGATGACWCACACTGTTCTGACAGAACAGTGGATCTTTTATTAGCTTTAATTACATGAAAGTAACTCTCTAGTGTTTGACCCAGCTTTTAATTTTCTGACCAATATTCTGGAAGCCTGGATAGCTAAACTTTACTTTGGCACATCACAGTAGGCTAAATTTTCCTTTAACTTTGCAGCAAGGCTGTTGACTCAGTGTGCTTAGCAATGGTGGAAACGGTATTTCTGCAAATGATGAATGAGTTTTCACATCAGTTTTGGTTTCCATTTCACATTTTGGTTTCTCCCCTCTCCAGTTTCTAAGTTTTGTGTTGGGATTACCACTAAATAAACTAYGCTAAATAAAGCCTGTTCAAGACTAGGGAGGCTTGAACAAAAAGAAAATAGACGTACATAATTCATAGTTTCATAGACCTACATAATTTCCTAAGTTTGAAATACAAATYGAGCTACACAGTAGCCCCTTGCATKGGCTGACCTTCGTATCYAAAATGCTGAATATTTATAGTCCTTCCTWAGGACATCTTTTAATACTGTAGAATGTGCTCTTACAGCTGTCAGCTCAGCATGGAGGCAATGCAAGGCCAGGCCAGGAGAAATTCTGTGCCCAAAAGCTGATCTAAGGAAAGATATTACCTTCCCCAGAAAGGCTTATTTATTTTGCAATGGAATAAAGAAAAGTCAGATTTTTAGTTAAGTCATCAGAGTTTCAGTATTCACAATGAGAAAAGCCAAGCATTTGCTACAGCCCCTGGTAGATCTGCACACAGAAATGTTAACCCATGTGACCTCTTTGCCATGAAGCATCATGCCTTCTTATTTAAAACTATTTTGAATAAAGTTCAATGAAATTTGCAGTCCTTATTTTGAGGGATTATTAATAAAAAATTACCATMTACTTGAAATTTCAACTTGCTAAATCAGATCCAGAGCTGAAACCTGAAAAGTGCAAGAACCTTATAGTCTCTTTAGGAAAATACTTAAAATATAACACAGCTATGTTTTATTTGAAGGCAAGGGTTCTTATCTGACAACTTTTCAAGACTCATACATATATTTATATATGTTACCTAATATCTCTCCATGGGTATTTTTCCATCTCTCAGGCTATTCACAGTATTCCTTAAAATAATGTATCTATTGACAGTCCCATAACCTGCTGTCCAAAATCATCAGTACAGGTAGATATAAAAAAATAATTGCCTGTTTAGACAGATTCCTTCCCCTATAAGTTTAGTTGTCCTTCAAAACAGCATTGCAGGAAAAGGCACTAGAATTATGGATGAGGTCTACTTACAGCCAGCAGAAAAACCGCTGAGATTTTACTCAGAAGTGCTAAACCCAAATTTGAGCAAGCTGGCTGAAATAAAACACGAAGTGAAGTTCAAATAATATCACAAAACTTATGCCAGATGGGGAAATGTTTTGATAATTCAGGAGTGGACTTAGCAGTGAAATCAAGAGGGACATAATAGCTGTTCTCAGGTTTGCACACTGCATCTCCTCTTGTAAGGAGCAGTTGGGGGATTGCATAGCTGTTTTCCACTCTCTGCTATCACATCTAGACTATGTTTTTCTCTGCCACTCTCTGCATTATTTTCTTCACTTTTGCTTAMTTAAATCAAGTATGTATAAAAAATGAGAAAGCCCATCCTTGTGTGACATACTACTCAATTTGTAGCTCAGTTGGAGCTGGGTATTCCAGCTAAGCTGCACACTCATKCTTTAGCTGTGAGTCTATCATCTCATCATTACATGGAGAGCACATCRGTATCAGAGTAGAATTTTCTCGCCTGAAAACCTGATATTACATGAAAAAGTGCTCCTAGCCTGCAGAGGCAATTGTAATGAACATATTACTGCCACAAGTCGAGGCATTAATGATGACTTTGCTTTGAAGTCCAATATCTTTTTTTTTTCATACTTCAGATAAAAAACTATAAATAGAATTTTTGAGACAGTGGTGAATTATTGATATGGTCTAATTGAGTTAAATTGAGTGTAATACAGGTTCCAGTTAGGCATCTAAATTGCCTGGAATGCCAATAGTGATATGGAAACTTGAACAGTGCCTATCAAAATATTAAGTTCAAGGATCTCCAAACTGTCCACCTGACACAGGGTATTGAGCCAAGAAAAGAAAGCCATGTTTCAGTTTCAGATTAGTAGGGCAGTGGGTTCCTTTTGCTTCCAGATTRTTAACACTGAAATGAACTGTCAGCATCAGTGTTGTCACCAGGCATCAAAAATGACATCAGCCAGTGTTCAACAAGAAATGAAAGCATGAGACTGACATGGAAAAAGAAAATCAAAATAAAAAGGTGCTATTTTGTAGAAGAGAGACAAATGAACCTCAGCCTTCTGCATTTCTGATRGAATGACACATGATCTACAGACTGGAATGGGTATATTAACCCTAAACAAACGGCTGGTGTTTTCACATTGCAGCATTTGAGCCTTGTTTTTTCACCACTCCCACTTCACCTGCAGTACAGGTGAAGGCATTGTAAAGCTGTTGCAAAGAGCTKTCAGAGAACCACTTTTGTTGGAGCACTATCTGAGGGATCACTGCTCATGGCTTGTCAGCTTTGGCCAGTTCATTATCCTTTGTGATAGCAGAAGAGCAACGTGAGCTTTCAGGGGTCACCAGTGCTGCTGGCTGAGCATGGACACATGGATGAGCTATTCCTACAGTTTAGTTAACTGTGATGCACGGTCCCTGGGGAAAGAGAGAAACTGTGTTCTACTAAAGAAGTGTGTTTCTCAGTCCAAACGGAATTTTTTTCCTGTGGTGCTTAAGGTAAAATTACTGATCTTTAGAGAGGTTCTAGATAGCTGATTTTTGAATGTTCTCTCCCTGGTGAGGGTTTTGGTTTTTTTTCCCATCAGGAACAAAGGAATATTAAAAAGCATAACTCAGTGTAGCAATCCCATCTAAGGTGGACTAATAGCAGAAAGTGTCCTAGAAAGTTAATTTTCTCTATAGCTCCTGCTGTTCTTGTCTTAGGTAGCAGTTCTCACCATCCATAAACTATTTAATGAGTTATACTTGTCATGCTCTTCATTTTTGTAGAGAATKGTAAGATGTGAAATAATTTATTTAGCTGGGTATTCCACCACTACTAATTGAAAGTTGTCTCAATATGCAAGACTGGTGCATGCAGCAGTGCACCACAGTGCATGCACAGCACTGACTTYCTCAGTGCAAATTTAAATCACGTCCAGCAATGGCTGACACCAGGTTACAAGCAGCTACAGATATGAGAGGCAAAACTGGTTGAATATAGGAATTGTGCCAATGCCTTTGAGTTTTGACAGAACTCCTGTGGGTGACATTGTATTTCACAAAATACACGTGACATTTGTTGTAGAGAAAGAGGTACAAATTCAGACAAAGGTATCATGCAAAGAACAGAAGAGTATTCAGCCACCATTTGCTGCCTTGCAGAGGACAACAAGAGGAGAGAGGACAGGTGGAACTTTTTTCCTCACTGTTGMACCAGTAGAGGGAAGAGATTTGTAAGGGCCCAAGCCTCATACAGAATTTCTTCCTCTCAGGATAGGCAGAATACAATGGCAGATTTTGATTTTAAAAACAGCACAGTATGACCCTTGCCCTGGGCCTTATGATAAGTTATTGACCGAGGCATTTAGTAGTCAACCTTGAGAATCCCCACCTCCTCTATTTACACACCCCCACCCACTCTCAGCTCTCATTTTCCTGTAAAGGAAAGCAAGTTTCCCTTGGAAGACTACACCACCAACTCCTTCAGCCTGACACAGAGATGGGACAGAGAGTATGAARGGATCCTTTCCTTCCCTGTGTCACCTCCATAGATCTCTCAGCCTATGGTCACTCAGGACACAGGACCATGGGCACAGGTTTGCTAAACCTGCTCCTTCCTAAGAGACTTCATTGGTACATGCCTGATCCCAAACTTGGAAAACTGCATAATGAACTCCAGAGCCTAGGAAGCCCATGCTGGAATTAGATCAGCTAAAAATCTGAAGAAAATAAAGGTAAAACTTCATTGAAAATTAAGTAGAGCTTATGTCACGTTTATTCTTGTCTTGCTGCATAAATCCTCTCAAAGCCAATTTCTTTGCAGAGGCCAGCACCTTGCAGAAGATCATGATCATTTTTGCTGCTCCTCTATGGGCAGGCAGTAYTAATGGAGGAGTGTGAATATATGACTTTTCTTCCAAAAGAGGAACAACATAAGCTGCAAGAAAACAATGTCCTCTATTCCCATCCCAAGAGTAGTTTTGCCTGCAGGTAATGGTGCTGAATGAATCAGTGTATTACTGAAACTGATGCGTGATGACAAAGGCGTAGCAGTACTTACTGCTGAACCAGAAATATGCAAAGCAAGAGAAATTCCTCCTTTGCAGCGTATTCCTCTCATTCAGAACAAGCYTTGCTATGCCTCAGGCAGCTCCACTTTTATGATCACAGTCAAGCATTTTTCTCTGCATTTTCATGCTTATGTGTACTGTTCTAAAGAAATTATCTCAGTGAGGCACTCCTGCAAGAATTCTTTTCCTCCCATGACCAAAATGCCATTTTCCAGTGRCTGTGATGGGCAACACTTTCAGCTGGGATAGATCAGCATTATTCCATTCAGTGCAGGAGGACTGTGGCACCAGAGCACCAAGAGAGAAAATCTTTCAACTTATGAATCAAATGTTTGGAAGGCACACAAGGAAAAGTGTGTGGGAGTACTGGAGCAATGCTTGTGCCAACTTTGCAAATTTATTACTACAATATCATCATGGTCAACATAATTAAACCTCCCACTGTAGGTCTCTTCATCTACTACACTACAACTATCACTCCCACCACTGGCAGCCTATTTCGTCAACACAAAATAGTTTTCCATATTCCTGCCAGACCTGGGGTATGGAGATGCAACCACTGAAAAGGGCTTTATGGAAAACTATGGGGTTTGATTTGGATTTTGAGTGATTCTTCCTATTTGTCTTCTGCTCCAGACTTTCTTATAACATTACATGAATTGGAGTGTGTGGCAGGGGAAATGGACAAAAGCATTTTATGTTAGATTCCAAATTAAATTCTTCCTCATTTAGAAACAGAAGATGATAGCCTAGACATGAAGCATTTGAGGTCAATGTGGAATTAACTTCCTCAGTTTCAACTAATTAAAAATGCTTGTGTGTTCTGCTTTGAAAAGGAAAAAAAGTAAGCCTGCTGCAGATTCCATAATTTTGCTTCCACAGATAAATTATAGTGGAATTTAGAGATCTTCTAAAAGAAAACCAACMAAAAWAACYCCAAACCCCAGTTTTCTTGTCTGTGAGAGGGTGAGCAATTACTTTTCTGCATTCACTTAATGACTGGTTCCTCTTTTCGAAGGTAGGTTCAGATATTTTAAAGATATTTTACCCTGYGTTTGATACCATTTGAATGCTAATTATTTTATTTCAAATCTGCATTAAAACTTGAACAGCATGTTTGTGGAAAATAAAATACTTTCTACTAATTCAATGCAGGGTGTCTCAATGAACACTGTCTCAGGTACAACTAAACATTTATAGTTTAAAAAAAAATTAAAATTAATACTATTTTAAAAACAAACAAATCTTACCTCCACACCCTGTCTCCAACTATTTAGCAGAAAGAGAATATTTTGCTACTGAAGAAGACCTGCTCTAAATTCTTCATAGAACTTGGTACAAATCCTTTAACTTCAGTGCTGTGAGGGTTCTGTATTTTAACAGATTAAGTAAACAAGAAAGTCATGTTTTGGGGCATGGCCTTTTGATTCCATAATCATCAACCCAAAGTAGCATATGCCATTGGAAGAAGCACAGAAATGAACTTTGACTGGCCTTTGGAGGAGGCACTTTCTGATTTGCTSTATTAATGGAGACAGTAAAACTGAAGCCTAATATGAAAAACCATGAGTAATAAGCATGAAATATGTGTACTGCAGTGTAAATCTGTTCCTCAAATATTCTCATTTCAGGAGAGAATTCTTTTGGCACCATGCCTGGGCCGCTGGCCACAGCCTGCTTGGCTGCCTTGTCCTGTGCCTAGCCTCTTCAGCAGCTGGTGCTGCTCTCAGGCATTGCATTCAGCTCCTGCCTCCCACAGCTTATTATAGGTTTAATTTTTTTCTTAGAAAAATATGTTTCTAAATTTAGTTTAGGACATCAAGCCAGTTGTTGAATCACAAACATGTTCCTGCTACCAAACATAAGCAGCCTGTGCAYACACTTCTACATGTATTTTCTGTGTGGAAAAATTACTTTCAATTTGAGGAGAAATTACTTTCTAATTGAGGAGTACATCTGAATCYATTATGCAATTGATGTTTGGAATTTAGAAGTAATTTATGACTTTTTAAAATATTCTAAATCTTACTAATTCAATAGCCAAAACCAGAATATGCCTCTCTTGAAAAGTATGGGTTTGTTTATGCATTCTAGCTTTGCATCGATTTCATTAAACTGGCCCAAACTCTGAATGATAATAGGGATTTACTCTCCAGAAATATTATTCCCTATCTGTGCTGTCTGCGCTGTGGACAGGACAGTGTGTGCAACAAAATCATTAGCCAARCACAGGAAAGGAAAGACATATCTATGCTAGAAGCATCTGATAGGCAAGAAAAGGGTTCACATTTAATATCTTCCTGCCACATGAAAGGAACAGATAAGTACAAAGTTCTCCATTCCTGGCTTTTCATGCTGGAGCAGGAAGAACAGAAGCCATGACTCTAAAACCTCCATCTTCAGACCTGAAGAGAGAACTTTTATGTCTACATTTCCACCAGCCCTTTATTTTCTGCCTCCTTGACATAAAATGGATTTTTAAGACACCTGGAAGAAGACTGTTCCCATCCCTGTTCATTTTCATTCCACCTGTGGTAGGAAGGGGGATAAGATTGTTCAAAAGTTCCAGTCCAAGAAACCACACAATACTTACTCCATTTTTGACCCTTCAGTTTATCAACCTCCAGAACAGAAAACTTACATTGGCATCAATTTTATTTCTCATTCAAAATCTTATTGTAGCTCAGGGTACCTTAAAGTGTATTCTGAAATCAGCAGTTTCAAATTCAACTACACATGCTCAGCATGAAGAACCTGAAAAAATACAGCATTTTCTAATTTAATGATCTCTGTGTCGAGGTGCAAAATTAGCTGCTCACCTTGGAGCCTCACTGAAAAGCCAARCCATGAAATTATTTGCAATTGCATGCCTTGGACATTATTCCTTTCCATTGCATGTAGCAAATGTAGGTTGGTCTGGAGTGTGGAAGGAGGGGGCTGCCCTGTGATACTCAGCATCCTCTCCAGCTGCATCTGCTAATGACAGAATGGAYAGGGATCCAGCACTGCTGAAACCAGGAATTTTGCCCCTGACTTGAAAGGCAGCAGGATTAAAAATTACCATGAATACCACTTTTTTTCTTCCCCTTGACAATATGGCCAGTGCATTGTGGGTAGGAAGCCAAGTTCCCCCACACTTGTACATAATTTGATCTCCTGACAATAATCCGCATGCAGCTAAACGGTGCCTGCATAACATTTTTCCCCTCAGTGCTTAAGGCATACCATTTGGAACCACAGAAGCAAACCAAAGACCGACCTGGAAGTAAAATAATCACTAGGTGGGGAAAGGATGGCAACAAGCAAGGCCTGAAATGCAAAGTAGCATGTGGATACCAAAGGACAATGCAGTCATCTTAGTGATCATTTTGAACCCAGATAAAACAGGATAAAGTACTGAAGTTCAAAACCATTCTGATCCCTATTAAATACCAAATCGCAAAGACATGTCTGAACACAAAAAGCTATTATTAATAAAGCTTCTGTAGTGTAAGAGGCATTGAGCTTCTTTGCAAGTTAAGTGATATTTGCCTCTTGTGGATTTTGGGATTCCAATTTCTATTTGTTTGCTTTATGTTAAGTGAACCATCTGCTTCCTTTTGCTCTTTTCTAAGACTCCACAAGTCTTCCATTCTGCAGCAAAAATCACTTTGAGCTGGAACTTTTCAAGTCTTACATAAATATACAGCAGAAGGACTTGGCCTTATCCTCCTGCATGGCTGCCACTTGGATGAAGTGCCTTTTTTTCCATCCTCTAGAGCAAATGAGGCTCTGTGAAGCCCAAGAGGAAGGGAACTCTGGACGCTTTCTCCTCCACCTCTTACAAGGATGYACATTTGATGTGCTGTTCCTGCATACTGAATAGCTGTGACAAGGACTCCATCTCCCTGACACAAAACCACTGCTTTGTGCTCCTTCTGAATTTGCAGCTTTCTGCCACAGCAGCTCTGCCTCAGCAGGGCATCCTTCGGCATCAGCTGGGAGATGTTTTTGCATAGTTCCCTTTTCTATAACCAATGTTGTCCAAATCTGCCWTATACAATATATTGCCCTATACTGCCCCTGCACAATATAAATAACAGAATACAGAGAGCATTTTAAAACTCTATTATTTTTTTAATCCTCCTGGAAGCTGTATTGATCAGGGAGGTGAACAACATACATAAGGGGACACAATGTATATCTTTGCTCCTTATTTCCTGCTCTCTGAAGAGTAAYACATGAAATAACTCTTCAGTGTCCAGATCTAGAATCTGTGACAAGATTCTCTCTGCCCTCCAGATATGAAGGTTTAAGGGTCTCTTCCACCTCACTGCTGAAAGCCAGATACAGTGATCCTACAATAGAGGTCCATGACCTTGCTGCAATTTAGATTTTTAATTCGTTTCTTCSAAAGCAGTTTCACAATTACCTGTAATTTGTCCATGAGCAATTTCCTTCCTTCTTAATCAAAACACAAACTGCTCCTGGTCTGCAACAGCAGATTTTTTTTTAAATAAAACTGTGCTTGAAGAGTCCTTCTTTACATCAACCTCCCTGTTACATGCAGCAAAACAGCGCCAGAAATTGTAAGGAAGCAGACCAGTAACACCTCSTCACAAACCCCAATTTCTTTAAAAATTTAGGAATTAGATATAAATAGAAGGAAACACCATAGCAGTGTTTTCCCAGTGGCAGTACATGAGCACTTTTATTAATATTMAGATGTATTGCATTAGCACAGAGCCTGTATCCAGTTCTGCAACCAGCACTTGCATCAAGCTGCTCTATTCAGGTTGCTGCTATGACAACTACCCAGAGTCAAATGTTGGGTCAGCTCCCAGCATACGTGTCTAGGCCATAATWCATTTGTCAGAAATCTAATAGCCACCTACTCCTACTCCTCTAACATCTAAAAGCAATATTGCTAAAATTGCTAAATGTTACAATATCCTTAACATCCTATTCACTGAAAACTTTAGATTTTCCTTGCTTTTAGGCCCCAAAATAAAAATGGCAGAAAATAATGTGTTTAAAATACCTATTTGCACACTTATCACAGAATCACAGAATAGGCTGAGTTGAAAGGAACCCATTAGGATCAGCAAGTCCAACTCCTTACCCTRCACAGTCTCTAAGAGTCATGAGTCTCATCACCTGACCAAGAGTGCTGYCCAAACACCTCTTTAATTCAGCCAGGCTTGGTGCTGTGACCACTTCCCTGGGGAGCCTGTTCCAATGCCCAACCATCCTCTGGGTGAAGAACCTTTTTCCAATATCCCACCTAAACCTGCTCTGACACAACTTGTGGCCACTCCCTCGTTTCCTGTGACTGGTAACCATGGAGAAGAGGTAAGTGTCTGCCTCTCCTCTTGCTCCTGTGAGGAATTTGCAGACTGCAATGAGTTCTCTCCTCAGTCTCCTCTTCTCCAGGCCAAACAGAGCAAGTGACCTCAGCTGCCCTTCAWACAGTTTGGGATCATTAAATTTTCTCTTCCTTGAGGGTTAGTTGGTAACTTTCACTCCACCACGATGAGTACTGATATTTAATTTGGCTGGTTATAAGTCACAGCATGTCATCTTCATGAGAGGTTTCCTTAAAAATGCACTCAGTGTTCATCAGAACGAACTGCTTTATAGCATCATACWTTGCATAGACTGTGTATAGCATAAWACAGGSCATAGACTCACCCTTGTCAACTTGAAAAACTCAAACAAAGTGGTTTTTTTTTGACTGGGTTTAGCACACCAAGTGAGTTGTATTCTTATATCTTTACAGTGAATGTGTATGGACAACACCCTTCTCAGACAGTTATCTGACTGCTGCTATTTTCATGTAGTCTCTGGAATTAAAGGAAACTGTGCCTTTTAAACTCATTTAAAAAAAAATTAATGCAGAAAACCTTATATATATTCTATAAAACACTGTCAGACAGGCACTCTGTGAAGAGACTACTAATTTAAAAAAGCAACAGCTCTGACTGAGAAATGCCTTTGTTAGGATGGAGATGTGTAAGATGACAATAAATTTCATTTTCCTCTGAGCTTAAGTTWTTCTTGGGCTCAACTTGTCRTTTGCWGTGTTACTACAATAGAATCACMCATTGCATGTCCAATTAATTGGRGCATAAGGATGAAAGGAGYGTATGTAGCTCCCTCCTTTGGCTGRCCAAGAAATTGTGAATGCTTTTGCAGCYTTTCCATGACATTGGTCAGTAAAATGGAGCCAAATGGCTAAAATTACATGGTTTGAATCCAGGARAGCATCCAGTCCACTGGCTTTGCAGTCATATGTGACTGCCATTCTCCTGTCTGCAAATATAACCATTTATTCTCRAAGGTCCAGATTCCTAAMCAGTACAAATCAACATGCTGTGAATTAAGTAAACATCAATTTTCTAAATGATCTGGCTAACTATACATGACATGTCCATAAAAARGTTCATATACTTCTACAGTTACATTACTCTGTGATTCACTTATTTTCCTGCTTTCCTATATTTATCCTCCCTACTCATTCCCAAGTGCTGATGTTTCGTCTAGATTGCCAAAAACTACTTATTTCAATTGGAGAAAAATGCTCTTTCATAAATTTTGCAACCTGACAGGACATTAAAAGTATGAATTTTAAACAAAAAAAAAATTAAACAAAATGCAGCTGTTATGAAAACCACTTGTGTCCAAATGAAGGGGAAGGCACTTTTTCCTCCTATCATGTGCTTTTCCACAGAGASATTCCACAGGTTCATCTTCTTTGGGGAAAATTAAAAGGCAGGTTCTCTTGCATACTGATGTGTTTAAATTACTATTTACTCTTACATCTTCCCTTGAAGAATTTTCACTGTGGGTTTTTTTGTTTGTTTTCTTTTCTTATTTCAGACATAAGAGTAACAACACTAATCCACCTCCACTTTCACAGAGTCCCATAGCCCAGCACTGCTCCACTGTCTTATGTTGAGGTTTTATAAAAACTACAGCACACACATATCTGTTTGGAAGAAGCAGAGACTGACAATGGTTCAGGTCTTAGAACAAAATTTCCATTTCTGTGACCATCAGCAAATAGAGCCACAWTACCAAGGTCTCTGCAGTGCATGAAGCAGACATTCTGCCCCCCATTCACTGCCCAGGACATAATGACAGGATTACTTTTCACAGATTTTTCTACCTATTTAAGCATTCTTCTTTTGCCCAACCAAGACACAATTTGGTTCGTAAAGTGAAGTGCATGGCAAAAGAAGAATGGTTATATTGTTCATCATATGCAACAAATAGACGTGAATAGTGCTGCATTTTAGCTCTACTTATTTTATTTCATGACTCCCTTGCTCATAGCAGTTCAGAACCTCCACTTAAGCAACTGCATCATACCAAATATTGCTCAAGATGTAATAAGGATCTTGAAGGATTATCCCAGAACATCCAAAGAAGCAAAAAATCTTAAGTATTCAGATAATGCCTTTTCTATCAGTAACTGAAGCAAATCTTATAAGGTTGATCCAATTATTGTTTCCACATTTTTCATCAACTGTGATCAAAAAAGTCTTTAACATTCAAAAGAGTATCCAGACTCAACAGAGGTGATTTGGAGAGAGACACAAAAGCTCTTCATTGCCTCTGTATCAATTGCCTAACCTGGGCTATGAAAGATCAACCAAATCCAGCCCAGTGTCACAAGCATTTCACTGYTCAGCAGTACTACCAGTAAATCTAGACAATTTCAACATATAAATCTATAAAAATTGTGCAACAGAATAATTTTTGGTATCAGGCAGAATTAAAAAGTGGAAGTGACAGGACACTTCAGTTGGGTAATAGGTATCAAATATAAAACTTCTCAGCTAAAGCTTCTGGCCAACCAAACATTGCTTGATCTAAAGATAATGAAAATGCACTGAAGCTTGAGAGAGCACTTGAGTAACATCTAACATGCTCAGACAGCCAAAGCATTATCATCTGAGCTACCACAGCCTAGTAAATTCATTTATATTTCTCAAARAGAAGTCTCACAAACTGACAATGCTTTTATTGTTGCAGTTCCCAACAACTATGGGAAATTACTAGTTTCCTGAAAGACAAGAACACATATTGATTTTCCCATTAAGAAATAAATTCCTGGCATGAAAAAAACAATGYTGAAAATAAGTGACGCCAGTGAGACCAGATTTCATTAACTTATTTTCAAATTGAATTTTTGCTGGCAGAAATTTTCAGTCTTGAGTTAGGAAATACAAAGATCATGTAAGTRCAATTTAAGACATAGAGTGAAAGAYGGTTTCTTCYGTATTCAGACTTAACTTTATCACACTTAAAACTGTCCCTAGATCAGGGCTATATTAACCACTGCAGCTAACAGAAATACTTCTAGAAAGTAATTCATAAGATGAAGTATTTTTGTGTGCAGAGACAYATACAGGCAGTTTGGAGAGGTTTCTTCTTAAAAGAAAACAAATGGATGCTCAGGATTGCAGRTGTATAAAACCAATTCTTTACATTTAACACTTGTGAAAGAAATAGCAAATACTCATGAGCATGGCCAACACTCTCTGTTAAAAAAAAAATATGAGGTCTTAAAAGCATCCCTAGTTTTGACTTTTAAGTTGCTTCTTTTTGCTGAGGAATAATTGAGACGGTTTTTTCATCAAATCACAGCTAAAATTAACACTGTAGGCAAAAACCCTATTTCATTTGGTAATCCATATAATTTAAACAAAAGAGAATTCCATTAGGGACATACAGGCAACATGCTCAGAACTTCCTGCTCAGGGGCTGTGTTGTGCCAGGGAGAGATGGAAAAATGGAGACAAAAAGGAAAGAGCGTAAACAAGACAAAAAAACGAGTTCAGAGGCTGCCAAGTTTTATCTCAACTTCAGGATTGGGCATAACACACATTGTGTTCTGTTGTTCCTTATTCATTCATGGTTTATGGGTAATATTCTGGAAAAGGTGATGGTGGGGATACAAATTACAGAATCATAGAAGCAAAGAATCCATTAGATTGGAAGAGACCTCTGAACTCATCAAGTCCAACCTATCACTGAATATCACCACATCAATTAGGCCATGGCACTGAGTGCCACGTCTCACTTTGAGGCAGGTCACCTGCCTGGAGAACAAAAGGCAAAACTTCACTGTACTGCATGCAGGAATAAAGCAGCTTAAATGCAATGCTTCCATGCAGCTCTGAGGGGAAGTGCTCAATGAGTGCTCTTGCCAGATCCTCTTAACAATGTGCTTTCCAGGACTGTTTAATGCTTGTCCTCAATTAGATCTCTAGATATAATTTATGAAGTGGTAATTTTCATTATCAAAATCTTATTTCCCCTTTCTTCCTCCCAAATTTTCATTGAAGAGTCCTCAAAGCCTGAGCCTACACAATGATATAGCACCAAATTTTGGAAAACAAGGCGCTTTTTTTTTTGTTTTGTTTTATTTGTTTGGTTTTTGTTTGTTTGTTTGTTTGTTTGTTTGTTTGGTTGGTTAGTTGATTTTTTTATTTTGGGTTTTTTTTGTTGTTTTTGTTGGTTTGATTTGTTTGGGTTTTTTGGGTGGGATTTTTTTGGTTCTTTTTTTGCTTTTTTTTTTTTTTTTTAAGAACTATGGAACAGGAAAACAACACGATGAACTTAACTTTTCCAATCTTTCTCTAAGAAAAAACATCTAATGAAAATATAACATTTTAATTATATGTAAGAAAAGCGACAGAAATTTAATAGTAAGTTMAGAGGAAAAAAATAGGAATAAAAGCAGAATCAAACTTTTTACTTATAAATCAGACTCTCTGGATGTGAGGATACAGATCCAGTTTCCATCTCAGCACATGAACTGAGCACACTAGTGTCCATTAAATACCGCACCTGGAAATATTCCAGAATGYTTTGCTCTCAGTCTACTTAATGTCACATACTTGGAATAAATAATTAAATTTCAGTGGAACTGGGGCCAAACCCAAGTTTTTCTACTTCTCTAATGACTTAGCTATTCCACCCTGAAGGGTAAACTTCTCGCTAAGTTTTATGAAGCAACCTAACACACATYGCCATAATTTTTTCCAGTGTGTTCAGCATATCTACTCAACTCCTGAATTCACAAGTAGTTTTGCATGCACCAAAGCTACACCAACTCAGCTAATTTACTGCTTGCTGAATCAAATGGCTGGTGCTATTTGCAACTGCCTCCACAGTGTTCCCAGAACTCGCTGGCAAAAAGGATGAAGAGCTGAAGGAAACAGAACCCATTGTCCATAGCTTTGCCACTTTAACAGCACAGTTGCAATTAAAGTGATCAGYTGAGAGATATTGAGTCTACTGATTTTTAATTCTGTAAGGAAAAGTAAAGAAATGCCTCTCCCCTCAAAGCCGTTATCAAATCCTTCTGTTACAGCAATATCACAAATAAAAGGGGAAAAAAAATCCTATGAATAGACTTCTTTGAGTTCTGACTACAGTTTAAATACTGATTTTTGTTTCAACAGGTCTCTGGCTCCCTGAAGAATATTATGGCATTCTCATTTAAATCACTTGAAAACTCTGCCTCGCCCTGGCTGGACTGGGGAATTGAACCATTAGTTTTGTGCAATGAAAGAAACTGATTTTTGTGCAAGTCATTTCTAGTCCCCYTTGGGCTAAGAGCACATTGACTTTGTAGCTTTTTTAAAATTATTATTACTGAAAWATCAGAGAGCAAATGAGAGAATATAAAAACTGCACAAACTGAATGAGCACTGCTTCTAAATTAAATTGTATTTAATATTACAGTGCTTTGACATTCCAGRTGATTTGTAATCTTAAGACAAATATAGCACAATAATGAAAATACTAGCAAAAAATATTGCAGCAAAAAGAAATAGCAAAGTACACTCTCAGATCCTAAACTATCTATTTGATAAGTATAGCAGTAGTAATTCTTTATACGATTAAGGCATGACCTGAAAGAACTCAATGGACTATTCATAAAAGGAAAATGTTCTTTTAAAAATGTTCTGTTCCACACAAGAAAAGTTCATCTGCCATGACAGAAGCATATTTTGGAACACCTGAGATGTTAGTAAGATTTTTACTTTGTTAAAATCATGAAGAGAAGTAAGGCATAATAGTATTTGCAATAAGAATGTTAGACATGCACTTTATCTTTGGAGTGAGTAAATAAAGCCTGGAATGAACTACCAGTTGGATTAAAAAAAAACTGAAAGAAAATATGCAATTTCCAGAAAATTAAAAGTAATAAAATTGCAACATGCAGTGCAAAATGTGAATATTCACACAAGAAAAAAATACATGAGCTTTAAAAGCTCACTAATAAGTTAATTGACAGCATTTTGTTRTACAGCACAATAACTTTTCTGTTTCAGTCAAATAGATATTTTCAGACACTATTTCACCTTATATTTAGAATGCATACACATTTTCAAAGAGAATATGTGCACAAATAAATTATTCACAGACACATGCAACATGTTTCTGTTCTTTATGTGCATTACATACACTGCCTGTTCCTTTTAATTCTAGTGTACAGATTACACATTATGCTCTGAAAATCTACAACCACTAAAAAGTAAACATACAGCTTTACCCAGCTAGACATTACAAATATATTAGACATCCTCACACAGCTTATGCAAATATAGGCAAACACATTCYTGTGTGTTCAGTAAAAATACTACAGCTCTTGTAATTAATCTTCCTAGCCAGAAACATGTAAGGGATTGCACCACCCTTCTGCATGGCATCCTATGTAAATGAGTCCAGTGCATTTATAAATATGGATGTGGCAGACCCCCGAACAACACAGTACCTGCTGTCTATCCAAGCGCATCCTTTTTGCAGCATTTCTGCTTTCACTCTCACAGGCGGAAGCCAGGATACTCTCTGCAACTGCTGAAGTAAGGTGTGAGGGAATAGGTCGTGACTATGAAAGAGAAAAAGAAACACAGAAATTATTCCTAGCATAATCCACAACATCCTTTTTTCAAAGCACACCATACCATCACCTAGGCAGGAAAGTCCGCTCATTGAAATGCAGTTTATACCAACAAAACAGGGAAATGGAACTTGCAAGGATGAAAAATGAAACTAGTTAGATGTTAAAGCTGCAGCTGATTCACAGATCCACAAGAAGCCCTTTCCCCCCACAGCTCTATTGTCCAGTGTGTTTAGTCTGGCTCATTAAGCTGTACTTTGAACAGACAGTGGCATATTCTCTGCGTTCCAGCAGCACCCTGGCCGTCTGATTCTTGTTAAGAAAACTGAAAGGCTTTTTATCCTGTACAGCATGTGACAGAGATGAGTAGTGTTTTTTATAGTCATACAAAAAAAACCAACAAAACAAAACAAAAAACCCCGAGTGATAGGGTTGAAACATCACTCAAAACCTAACAGATTGTCAGAACGTTTCAGAGCAGCCTCAATCTGTAGTATATGAATATTTGCATTCCTTGCTGCAACATGACTGATGTGATTAAAACGACTTAAAAAAAAATCTGTTTTTCTTTTGATAATGCCAGCCTTCCAGCACTCCAGATATTTTGTGGTTCAACTAGATATGGTTTGTTTCTCTAATTCAAAACCTTTCAGTACTAATTTCATAGTATTTACACATTTTAGGTTAAAGGTGCAGTGAATCCCCCAAAACAAGGGAATGACAAAATCTTTTTAGTGTCATTGTTGATTATGCCATGCAGTATGATCCTGCCTATCATTTCATTAGGAAGAATATTTACATACCTTTTTTTTTTCCTGATTATTTACAAAACAATCTTTCTGAAAGATGAAGCTCATAATTATCTTCTTCATTAATATACAAAGATATATCAGAACTACCAAGAAAATAAACAAAGTGGGGGTAATAACAGGAATACTGACGTATATATAAACCCATTACAGAGACTGCAACTTACTGAGTTTGAACTTCCAGAAATTTTCAAAGTTTCATTGAACTCAAATTTACATGTACTATGTAAATTTTTTCCTGCTGAGGAAGTGGCCATGTATGAGGGCATTTGGGTGTGGTTTTTGGCTTGCTCTTTTTTTTTTTTTTTTTTAAGGGTTTTACTCTCTTACTCCCAAAAACATGGATATGAACTTGCTATGAAATGTCAATGAATTTTGGAAGAAAATTTTGAAGGCATTTTCATGCCTAGACAACCTTAAAACAGATTAATTAGATAGGCTCAACTGATTTTATGTTTTTTTGTAACATTCCAGAAACTGAGGAGCCAGCCATTATCAGTATTACATTTTTACCTTTAAAAATTAAAGTACATTTATTGACTTTGGATATACTCCTCAGAATGCCAATTTTTAATCTGACWCTCTGCTTTCTCTAAAGCATGGGACCATAGTATGTCTGGGGCCAGAAGCTGAACYAGCTTTTAGAAACAGACAGGGATTTATGGGTCTTCCTCACAGGTACAACAGGCTTGTTTCTCCCCACTTATACGAGAACAAGCTCTCTGRCATCAGCATAACAGCAGTGTAAGAAAGACAATCAAAGGCTGCAATACTGCAATAAATTCTACTTGGATTTATTTGACAGAACGAACTATTGAACTTGTTTCCAGTTTTGAGAGTAATTCACTCTAAGAGATGAGGGACACTGATCTAAACCTTGGTGTCGTGACAGAAGGTGACATTACCCGCAGTACAAGCAGACACCTTATTCAGAGCTCCAGAGGACCAAGGAAGTCTTTGCAAAAGGTTTTCACTGACAAAGCACTATATTTATTATTCTGCCTCCCTAGGGTGGTGATGTTACTCTGAATTTGTTACTGCATCCCACTAGATCCCTCGCTGTATGTGGTGGCCAAGTACATGCCACTGGTTTATTTTGTTCAAGGTGCACACGTTGGCTTCATGGAGGTCTCAGTGTGGTCCTGTATCTGTGGTCACACAATGATGGGCATGAAAAATGGTGACCAAACACCTGGTTAATTCCTCCAGCTCTAAAGGTTAGCCTCTTCTGCTAAACCTGTAACTATACCTATATATCAGAGGGTGATATATGAGCCAAAAAAAATAAATGTTCTGACCAAAAAGTAAAATGAACACCAGTTCTCCTAGTTTGTTTATGGGACAGAATAGGTTTATTGAAGTGTTTTATAAAACAAAAAAATAAAGAGTATGATAAAAATCAAGCAGTGATCTTTTCTCTAAAAAGGAGCGCAGTGGTCAAGTGCTCACTACTRAAATATTGAACTCAAGTTAGCACCTGCAAAAAAGAGGAAATCTCTGAGTAATGGAGTATCTTCCTCTTGAAATACATGTTAACAAATAATTTCTCTCACTCATCCCTGCAGCTGGCTGWTGATATGTTCATGTCAAGAACTATCTAGAGTAAACCTCAGGGAAAATGTGATGAATACATRGCTCATGGGAGTAAAGTACTGCAACAGAGCACAGCAAAAAAAATCATCTGATTGATGTTCGGGCTTTATCAACAGAACATTAGTCTGGCATTGACTCAGAAGATGAACACATTCTGTGTCACTAGAAGCAGTGCTTTTAAAAAGCAGATTTTCTGGTATGTGAAATTCCACATCTGTAAAATGTCAAAAATATCAATTTTGAAAAGCCTGCCTAAGAGGAAAAATTACTTTGAAATAACCACTTCTAAAAAATTGTTTTTAAATAAAACWGAATTAATATCTTTATCTTCTAAGCTCAGAGGCCCCTTTCTGGCTTAGCTTAGCCTCCTTTTGCTCTCCACTTTTGATTATTCATGATCTCTCT
This sequence comes from Malurus melanocephalus, assembly GCF_030028575.1. Lineage (NCBI taxonomy): Eukaryota > Metazoa > Chordata > Aves > Passeriformes > Maluridae > Malurus > Malurus melanocephalus. Next base: position 1,007,324 of record NW_026623278.1, read on the forward strand.
CATAACTACAGCTGTAAAACCAATTCTGTAAGAAGCTTGAACATCCCTGTTCTGAACACGTCTCAACTCCCGATCTGAGGATRAGACTCAAAGGCCTTGGAAAACAAAAAAAAAAAGTGGTATCATTCAATTTTGCAGAAAGGAATCTGAAGATCTCAGCCCAAACATCATTTTGAAGGTCCCCAGRCTGCCCTCTGCAGAGCTGAAACCTGAGTGCTGGTTCCTACATGTTTGGAACTGCAGTAGGAAATGTGGGAGCCAAGRAGAACTTTTTTCTAAGGGCTCTCAGGCTGCATCCACAATCCCTGGATCCACAACCTACCCACTGAGYTAGCAGAAAACCAGGTTTCATTTTATGCAGTGTCTCGAAACAGAAAACCCTTGACAAACTAACATTTCTTAAAGGGAAAAAAAAAAAAAAAAGGTATTATCAAAAAAATTCCCAAACAGCTTTATCTGGTTCAGAATGAACCTAATGTTGTCTGACAACATAACATTCACAGCCCCTGTCTGGTAYTTCTCTCACTTCACAGCGATGTAAAGCAGGAAATAACTATAGTGGAATTACCCGTGTGTAAAACAACAAAAAAGAAGAAATCCTGTAAACTKAAGTCTACCAAAAGTAGCAAATCACGAGACAGGATAACAGTTTTGTCATTTTGAACCAATGWCAGACAGAAAAGATGCATGTGAGAATTTTTTAGTAGCTCTCAGGCAAAGAGATGAATAGAACGCAGAAGAAATCTGGTGAACAGTGTAATACAGACCTTCTGAGAAGACTGTATGTCCATCACACAACAGCAGTACACAGAATTGCTTTGTTTTYACTTGGAAACATGATACTGCTCATGACTGCACTAAAGCAGGAGTCACATTCTGAACACACATCCGGTTTACGCTTTTTACATCTCCTCAGTTGACACACAACCAACATTCAGCCTCTAACACGATGTAGGTGAAGAGCATTTTGACAAAGGAAAGGAAAACCTGCTAGATTGCATGTGCACATGGATGCCTCAGTTTATAACAACTTTTGAAGTGACTGACATTTAGGAAGTGGTCAGAATTCCCTCAGTAACCCATGGGAAATGACCAACCACCTTCAGTCCTCTCATATTTGAAACTGTATTTTGAGACCACCACAGAGCCTGTAGATGATGACAACAAAGCAACATGCACACTTAACCATCTAACTGGACATGCACTGGTGCATGGTCATAGGAGAGATAACTTTTTGTTCAAATTGATTTGAAGTTTTTACACAATGATCCCCTTTTCTATTTTTGAAAGGTTTGTAAGTCATTGACAGACATACTTTTGCAGGCTGCTTAATGAAAAATCAAATTAATTAATACTTCTTTCCAGTCTAATAATTGTTGCTTTGCTTTAAGATATGTTAAACCTAATGCAGACCCTTCCATGACTGATGGTCATTAGATCTGGCYCTCAACAATCAAAGCATCTTGCAGCAAACCTTTCTGAAGTTACMGAGTAGTCCTGCAAGGTTGCTCGTTTTTTAGTAGGTGAAATCAGAAATCCTTGGCTCAGTTCCTCCRGAAATTAGCTCTCTTGGTATAACCTCTGACTTCTTAATAAAGAGACCAGCATGTTCAATATGCTATAAAATATACACTTTCTCTAYACCAACTGTATGCAGTATTGTCAAGTCTTCTGTTTAAAGTGGGGTGCCTTTGAAGTATCTTTATGTGAAATACCAYATACCATTTTTGGCATATTCACACAATTCCTGTATCTCCACATGGAATCTAAAAAAACTTCTATGTTCTAATTTTATATGTACATTTTTGGCATAAATTTACCAATTATTGATAYAATAGTTAACTGATTATATTTCAGCCTAAACCACTAGGAGCAGTACATTCACTAAAATGAATTTCGCAATTTACTGTGCATTCTGTCCATCCGTGGTTAGAGATTTATTGTCTCCATAGTTACTACCTTGACATTTTTATGAGATGCAGAATAAATAAAAGCCAAAGTTGTCGTACAAAAATTTGGTCTAAATACTTTTACATGTTACATCAGTCTGACTCAGTTCTGACAAAATACAGCTGTTCAGTCAGATAATGGGCAGACATGTACACCTGCTGAAATGCCAAGCATTATAAACTGACACGTACATAAACACTACCTTCTAGTTTAGGCAAATTAACACTGAAAATTATATATTTCAGTGTAAGACAGTTGCAAATGCACAAATATGCAAGTTACTTAATTTCATTCATAGAGACCATAATATAAATCACAGAATCACAGAATCATTTAGGTTCGAAAAGACCTGTAAGATCATTGAGTCCAGCCATAAAAACAYTGAGTCCAGCCACAAAAAGGTGTCCCTAAGTAACACATCAACACTTCTTTTAAATAACTCCAGGGATAGTAACTACACCACTTCCCCACATGCTTCACCTTTGAATGAAGAATTTTTTTCCTAATAGCCAATCTAAACCTGCCCTGGCACAGGTTGAGGCCATTATCCCTACTCTTATTGCTTGCTACTTGGGAGAAAATACATGGATTCTAAAATAAGTCTGGGAATGAGGAATTATTTTAACTACTACTCAAACTTGAAAAAAATAATGGTTTAAAATTTTCTGAAGTGATTGGGCATCCAAAAGCAAAGATGAATGCCTAAGATGCCTCACTGACAGTAACTGAGGTTTTCYGGAGGTACAACTAAACACTTCTTCGAGTGTTGGACTCCCAAAAACTAGACAGTCCTTAGTGCTCTCCTGCAAGTCAGCTTTTTCCTCAGGTATTGCAAGACYAGTTCATTCCCAAAGTGAAATATTGCTAATATGCCACAACTCTTCCCTAATAAATTCAGATCTAATACAATGTCTTAAAATGCCCAACACATTTATAACAGTATACAATATCTAAACAGCATTTTTTGKAGAAATCATGCAAAACAGGGAACACATTGCCTTCAAATAAGAGCTTCCAATTAACACAATGACAGAACTGTCTTACACAACACAGTTATGACTGACTCACAAACCCTTTTTTCTATTTTTGAGTTTAATGACTGAATGAAATACAGTACTGCACTATATTGGATGTACTTTTATAGTAGTCTCATACTGGAAGAGTGTATTTTTAGAGTAGATATTGGGAAGAAATTCCTTACTGTGAGGGTGGTGAGGCACTGGATTGGATTGCCCAGAGAAGTTGTGGAGTCTCCATTCCTGRAAGTGATCAAGGCCWTGTTGGATGGGGCTTTGACCAATCTCCTCTAGTGGAAGTTGTCCCTGCCCATGGAACTGGGGTTGGAACTGGATGAACTTTAAGGTCACCTCCAACTCAAACCATTTCATCAATATATGATGCTGTGATTTGTTAGCACAGAATAGTGAAATATGRACAATAAAATTGGCATTGTAATGCTTGTAGCACTGTATTTCAGTCTGGGGTTTGATAYGTTTTGCTCAGTCTTGCAGTTTTGTGATAAATACTCAATTGTAGCACCTACTAAAGGATTCAATGAAATAATTAGAAATATTTTMTTCAATGGCAGGCTTTTTGAAACATTCAGTGACGTTCAAATCACTTTTCTAAGTTTTCAGATTTGAAAAACATTGAATTGAARCATTTTGTGTTGTACCTTGATTATGATGACACCTAAAAAACCCAAATGTTTAAACATGTCCATATTCATGTCTAAAAATTCAGCAAATTACTCTTTGCAATCAACCACCAYGCTGCTGTTGCTGCAGCTATGCCTACCTATGGGACATATGCTCTGCCTATTTAAGYGAGCATCTTCAGCAGAGCKAGTGGAAACCTTGAATTACTTATATGAACAAGAGCAAAAACATCCATCTGACTTTATTTACATAAAAATGAAATATTTTGTCTAAAGTAGACATCCAGGCTTCTTTTTTTTTGTTTCACTGTTGTCTCATGGGACAGCTGGGGATGAAACTCTCTAGACTGGTTCATCTAAGTGCTTCACTGCTGAGGGAGCCAAAGTCACCGAATTTCTCTAACAAACTTAGACCTGACWACCTCTAGCCAAGATTTATCTGGTATTTTGCAGTGACAGAGAACTCCAGGAATCATCCTGCTGACCTAACTCTTTCAGAGTCAGGTGAGGATTTTGCTGAACACTGCTAGCAGTTTGCTAGCAAAATACCAGAGGACTATGGAAAGAAAATGGTATGATTTAACATTATTTACACTTGCCCGTAAAACAACACACTGAACTGACTCCTTATCCTTAAACCATTGGCACAAGCTAGTTAATCAAGTAACGTTGCACCAAGAACTCTCAATCTAAGTCAGAATCACAGATTCAAAAACCCCTGAAACACTTACTGCTATTTTATCCAATTTCAAGCCTACAGGTAATCAGAGTGAACATTCTTTCACCCATTTTTTTTTCAACAAAAAATGGGATTTTGTTCTACATCAGAACTTATTGCCATTTCAAAGGGGATTACTTTTATTCTAAATTTAACAAAAAATTGAAACGAATGTCAAAATTGCATTCCTATATTTTCCTCTCTCACAGGATGTAGGAGACTAAGTGCTGTCAGGTTGGTAAAAACTAAAACTTTTAGTTTTAATTCTTTTTCCAAATATCWTGCCTTTTTCAAAGCTAACTTCTTCACATTAGTTAATAGAAGAAATGTTACTTCTTCCACCACTCACTTTTCCAAAATTGACTATACTTTTAAAAGTCATTAAAAAGCAAAAGCTATCTGAGCAGATTTAGGAGGAAGTTCTTAAAAATCACACGAGGTTTCACTTAACTGTTCTGTGGTTAAAAAAACCCAACATATTTAAGAGCCTTAGAAAAACTCTTTCTGGAATATTTTTTCAAGACTATGACATCTAATGGTAAAAGTCAAAGTTTATCAGAGGGTAGCTTTGCCCTTTTTCAACCAAGTTGCCCATGAGACTAAAATAAGTTAACCACTGTCAAACAAGGATGAGATGCGTGGAAAGGAAAGTGCCCAATCAACAGAGTCTGAGGTATAGTACAAAGGAAYAATTCTAATAGTATCTGGAGTTCTTCATGTAACTGTTCTTGTGATAATTTTCTTAATGCTTCCCAGCTTGTTAATCAATTAGATATGCATCCCTGAATCCACAGATCGTCATTTTCCTGAAAACATTCATGACCTTTCCAGGCATAAAAGCCTGGAGGACTGAAAGCCCATGTGACTGCAAGGACAGCTGGACTTTTCAGCACTAAATTCAGCAAATAATGAAAGCTTCCTCTCTCAGAAACTGAAACTTAAAATCAGAACMTAGACACCTATCCYGAGTAACCTTAATGAGGYAGATTTCAGAAAATATCCCCCCTTSTGGAAATGAGTACCCACTGAAGTTGCTCAATCTCAATACAGATGAGTGGACAAGACACCATACACATTCAAAACACCTTGATCAACATGAGCACAGCTGCAAATTGTTAAAATACTTCTTCCAGCCAACTGGCACAACCAAGTGACAGCAGCAGGGAAAGATACAGAGCTTAGTTATTTGTTCCTGGGGCTGGCTATAGGGCAGAGGAGCTGGGATGAACAACACTGGGATCTAAATGAGGAGCTGTCTTTAAGCATAGCTGTGACTTTTCTCTGACACATCCAGACTTGTCTTTGGATGATGAAAACCATTTATGACTAGCCTTTTCTCTCCAAAACAGAACAYTTTGCTCTTTGATACTACTGTTTTKTATTATWGTTGTACTTAGAAGGAGGGGTTCTTTTGCTTAAAAACAGGAAAGGAACTCTTTGTGAACAAGAGTCTAAAATCTTGCTCTTGCATTGAGATAATAGCAGAAAAAATGGCACATCTGTGAGAAAGATACTGTAAGATACAATTTCAAACTGCATGCTGTAAAACATCATAGGAGATGGTGAAGATGAGAGGAAGAGGAAAGAAGTAAGAAAATGTAACTATTAAGTCAATTCAACCTGATTTGATTATTTCTAGCATCTAAAATTTCTCTGGGCTATAACTAAATAAATGCATACCACATCTCTCCAGCAGCTTTCTACTCGCTCTTTTTAATTAACAGGTCTCTACTACAGAGGCTGGAACAAGTCTAAACAAATTATTTAAAAAAACATTACTGTAACAGGCCAACTGACTATTTCAGGGAGAAAATTCCTCTTGCATAGCCTTTAGAGGTCACGAAACACCTAATGTATATATGGGATTTCTTGTTTATATCAGTCTTTAGGAATAAGGAAGAAATTTTTTTCTTTTTGCTCTTGGGCTAATGAAGAGAAAAAAATAATTTCTTTAAGAATATCTATAACTTTAAGTTCTCAAAGYAATACAGCACCATGCAGATAGAAGAACAACCTAGAAATCCCATCCAAAAAGCCAGTGATTTCACTATTTGACAGATTTCCCTCCCATTGAAAGATTCTGAGCAAAATCATAGAATTTAGGAAGAGAACATTCTCAMCAGTCCATTAGCAAGAGACAATGGGAGGAGAAAAACAACCTTAACATTCATGAGAAAAACTGCATGCCTAACGGAGGTATATACTTGTGTCAGAATGAAAACTGCACARTTACAGAACACTCAAATGGGCAAAGCATTTCCAATGCAGAAAGACAACTTCTCAAAGGCATATTTGTAACAAGAGGCAATGCAAGCAGCCTCAGAGTCCACAGACAACTGTCTGTCAGAAGTAGAAGCAGAATAACTGTAAGTAATCTCTTAAACATAATAGTACTAAGAATCATATTAATTAACAATAYGAACACTCATGAGACTGAGCCTTTTTTATTGCCTCAAAGCTAGAATTGGCCTGTTATGCAGCAAGAACAGTCATTGGGATTAAGATGGCAAATAACCGACAGAATCAGGCCCCAGGCATGCTTTTTCATCTTTACCATGCAGTTTTACACTAATTTAACTTAGTGTTTACATCTTCACTTTACAGTATGACACTGTAAATAACTGCACGGTTCCACGCACAGTCTGAACTGTCATATGCCATAAAATAATATTCTCTTTTTCTCATGCAACTAGATGCTCAAAATGAAGCATTTTGAACCTGAACAAAATAAAAAACTTGCATTTAATATGTCCATAGCAAAAGACATGTCCTGTGGGGATTATTATCTGACATGCTATTCAATATAACAATGGTACTGGTATTGCTGCTGAGCAGATCATCATTCTGGTTTGCTATATTTGAGGGTAGCCCCTTATTCAAAACAACACCATCGTATCCCTTCATGATTGTTTTGAACAAATGTCCAGAAAAAGTGTTTCTTCTTCATTATTAAAATGGCAAATGCATTTAAAACAATCAAGTAGTCAAATGCCTCTGTCCATGGTAGCATTTTAAGAAAAAGCCTATAATCAAGAGATGATGATATAGTAACTTAGAAATCAGAAAATAATTTRAACACCCAAAGGGATACATATAAAATTTCAGATTTAATCAAGACATTCATGTAAAATGCTACTTATTCTCTTAGGAAGTTGATGGGAGCTTCTCCAGAGACTTTGGATAGTCTTTGGCTCACGTTCCTACCTGCAGACAGGGACAGAGGACAGATATCCCTTCACGCCCAAGAGGGATAAGTTCCCATAAGTTCCAGTGCCTTGTAACTTCCATTCATGGGCAAAAAAATCTGTGTTTTAGAGGGTAATTTGTTTGTTTAAAAAAAAAATAAAGCCCATCATAAACTGTCATGAAATATTATAAAATCAGGAAATATTTCTGAACTAAAAAGATTGCCTATTTGGATGATATTCCTGGTAATCTTTTCCCCTCCCAAGAATAAATTTGATCCCTCAACCTTTATTCATATGAAAACAACATTTGCAAATGTGCACTGAAGTCAAGCCAACCAACTCTTATGGGTCAGACTGTAGCCCCATGTTCATATTGCAAAACAGTTGCACAAGTCTTTCAGATGACAAAAAATGAGCCAGTTTACATAACTKCTCATCAGTGTGAATAATGACAGTAATAAGGCCATAAATTGKAACAGTGAGGAGACTTGCTAGCATTGGCTATTTTTATAAATATTTTCAATTGGAAGTACAGCAAAATTAAGTATTTGACTTCATGAAAGCTGAACTTGATGTCRCTGAATTATTGTCAGACAGAGTGAGTAGATGCAATTTAATGCTTCTTAGTAAATGGTAGAAAATATTTATTTTCTATTTGTGCTTTTTTTGTGTGTGTTTTTTGGAGAGCTAAACAAGTTTCCACGTATACCACCAGTCAATCTTTGGCACTTCTCTCTGTACAGATRTCCTTTATTCTACCTATCTTTCTTCTTCTGACCTTCCATTGTTCAGAAATAGTGTTATCTCAATGTTTCAAACAATAAAACTATGCAGTGGATTAGAATCCCAAATACACACAAAATTTAGTTTCTATCTTTGCTCTTTGTGTTATCAAATAGTAGYCTTACCCTACAAATTAACCTGATATTTTGTTCTTAAAACTGTCAGCTACCATCTTAAACAACATATGGTACTCATAAATATTCTGCAAAAACTGCAGGAAAGAGAAAGACAGAGAGAAAGAGAAAGCCAGTAAAATTTCAATCATCTCAAATAATTTTTAATGTAATCAATGGGTTTGCAGATGATTCATTAAATAAAAAATGGTATGTTTAATCACTAAATGAYATCTATTTGTAACAATGAGGTGATTTTGTTGTCATATAAAGGCCAGAGAGAGAGCTGAGACACATTAAACACAAGGTGTGTAGCTATCTAAATTCTTCTGACTTTCCTCTGTTTTGGGAATACAAACATTTTCTAGAAATATTGAAGCTGCCAACTGGTGAGAAGACTTTATTTATCCATTTTTGTGCTACCGAGTAATATGAAAATATCAATGTCTGAAAACCCTGTCAGTTGTATACCACAATAATTTTCATGAGTTTTGGTTCAGTTATAACTACTAAACCATTGGAATGCTCAAATTGTAAGTTTGATGTCTGTCTTTTACAGCCATTAAATATGTTTTGCACACCTATATATCAACTAAAATATTTCAAAGGAGTAACTTTCACTAATAAGTAACAGGCTAAGGTGCACAAGAAAACACCCAAAGCCAACGTTACTCCACTGGGAATTTTCTTGAGTATTGCCTTTCTCTAGCAGGATCAGTTTTACAGAGCTCACTGGAATCCAGTTAGCAGAGGCATTTTAGAGAAAAATCCATCTTAATGCAAGAATTTTCCAGGCAAAAGTGTAGCTTAAAGTAAGAAATAAGTCACTRTATAGTTCTTAGTTCAGCTTCCCTCCTTCTGCCTTGCTTTGTTCTTTCCTATAGATCCACATTTGTTCATTTTGTGAACTCTAGTGTCTTATAGCACTTTTAAATTGAGAGGAATAAATTCAGGAAGAATGAAGGAGGGAAAAAGAAACTTCTGACCTGGTTTTACCAAAAAAAAAAATTAAACAAACAAAAAAATAAAGACGCTAAGATGAAAACAAAATAGTGCCATGGATTTACATATGGGGTTTTGATGGAAACTAGGGCTGGGTTTTAAATCAAAACTCACCATCTCAAAACCACTTCTTTTCATCCGCCTGCAGGACTTGAGGTAAGTACGTATGCGTTTTCTGGCACGCTCTTGATACTCAGGGAATTGTCGCCTGCATGAGTCAATGATAGCCTGGATCTTTTCTTTGGGCTGCTTAGAGATTGGGACCATTCGGTCCAAGTTTTCATCTACAAACAGCCTGACAAACATCTGTTGGCAAGAGGGAGACAGAGGAGATGGGTTTGGAGGGCAGCTCTCTTCTCTTCCTAGCTTCCTGGCTTGATTACTGATAGGAAGACATTTTTTTTCTATCCACTGAAGAGCTTTGTAATGGGAAGCCAGAAATATTAAGCAAACAGTTCTTAAAAAGGTTATTTGAGGTGGGGTGGGGGAGGGACTGATTAAAAAAAAAAATAGAAAAGAATAGTCTATAGGGTACAGAACTCGTGAGATAAACCAGAACAGATTGTGAAAATAGGCACTACTTAAGTTTCATTATTAACAATAAGCTGTGATTGCTAATCATTTTATTGAACTGACTCACATATTTTTTTTTGTTTGAACAATTTGTGTTTTCATGCATAATTATATACATTGGGAAAGCAATAGAGAAAAAAAAAATAGAGAACAGCTGACCACCAGAATGGTCTCCTGACAAAACTAGCTACAGCCTCTTTGCATTCAAAAGGTGAACATGCACATCCACACGCACGGTCACACATGCACATGTACAGAACAAAGCTTTGTTGTCCTCACTGGTAAAGATGGTACCCTGCTTCAAAATTCTAAATAAAACACAGTAAATCTGTCGTCTGCTGGCAAGAGTTTAATGTGCATTAAAATAATAATTGAAATAAATCCTGCAAATAATTGCACCTTAAATATTGTCAGACTTACCCAAAAACAACAGTGCAAAAGGAATAGAAGAAGTAAACAAGGTGAGTGCAAGAGGGCTTACGTTAAAAGCTTTCAGTCGCTCAGCTTCTACCCCATCTGATTCATTAACCTTCTCAGGATCTTCTTGCTCATCATGGTCATCCTCATCCTCATCTCCTCGATTTAGGGACAGATCTTCAGCACCTCTGCCTACACTCTCATTCTTGCCAGAGTCATAGCTTGAATAGCTATGTGCAGGGGACTGAAAATAGAGAAAAGGAATATGCTTGTAAAAATTCTCAGGAAAAATAAGGTCCTACTTATCAAAAGTGCTTGATAAATATTTCGAGRATTCCATGAATTCTTTTTATACTTTGTTCAACATAAAGTGCTCCTAATCCTTCCAAGAGCAAACAATGCATACTTATATAAATTTCAATGCTTTAAAAAAATGTGACCAACTGCAAATTTAGTAAATCTGTTAACAAATTAATTACCTATAGTAATTACAGTTCACATGAAATGTTTGCCATACAGCCTTGTTTAAGTACTACCTACAAAATTTTCTTACAAATACTAACTTCTTTGTATTAATCAAGATGTGAATAAGGGATAGTTGATTTGAACAAAACTCTAAAGAATTAAAATTTAAACATTTCAAGGCAAAGAGGATTCAAGTAGGCAACACTGACATTCATCCAATGAATATTAAATACTATCAAGAGATTCAAGAATTTATTCAAAATGAGGAGATGATTATGATCTAGTTTCACTTGCAAAACCCCAGAATGAATTAGAGATGTGTAGGTTTACATTTCGCATTCTCTCTGAGAATCGTGTAGTAAAACCATTTTCTCTTTGAAAATCAGCATCCAGAACTTTCYCCTGAGCAGAAATGCATTTTGTTGGATAAAACAGATGACCATCTCAATAAAGTGTATCCACTTGTAGCACCAGAGTTTGCAATTACTGAAAGCTAATACAGTGCATTTTCCTTGCAATATCAAGTCCTCAGTTCCTATTTCCACTGCATATGCTTSAAACTGCACTCCATAAAAAGGCATCAGTAATAAAAAGCTTTCTACAACTTAACACTCTACAATCAAAAACTTAAAGGTCAAAGCTTTTCCCCAGCCACACAAAAGCATGAGGGAATATCTCTACCAGAGYCATCAGATTCACATTTAAGTAATGCAGAGTAAAATCTTCTGTATTTTAACACTGTAATATTTTGCTATTTTTTTCTCTTGCTTCAAAGCATTCTGTAGTCTGAATCAGGTGCTACATGACAACTTCACACACTTTTTTTTAGATACTTTCTGCCTTAGTGTCACCAAAAGTCAGGAGCATAAATTGTCAACCAAAAATATATTTCAAAACTTAAAATGGCACGCCTCAAACCACATTCTGACCTCCCTAAAATTGTCTTTATTTCAGGGTGTTTTGCCAACCACAGAATGAATCTGGACAGTGAGGTAGAACAGAAAGACCACCAAAACCATTCATCTGTAAGGTATATTTTTTGCTTTTTATTCTTACTTCAGCTTCTTTTTTTTTTTCATTTCCCTATTTTCATTTCCATCTTACATTCGTCCTCTGTACACCATCAGTCTTTGAGTTGCCTGCCTTGTCATTACAGTAATCATATTCCAAGCTTTCCTTTTTCATATATCTTCCCCAGGCTATGTTCTCCYAGTACCAATCCCCTGGAGTTCCACTTTTTAATCCCTAATGTGCCTAATATCAGAASCTGAAGTCTCTCTCATCCACTTTGCTGAGTCTCTTCACTCTCTAGACCCCTCTCCATCCCCAGATGTAGGAAGAATGAGAAAACATCAGAAGAAAACAGCTGGACCCTGGATAAAAATATCTTCAACAACTAGCAAGCTCAGCTTCGCCTCCTATGGGGCAAGAAATTTGCCAGGTAGACGTGAAATGGCATGGGCAGGTAAGTCAGATGGGAAGATGGCAGCTGTGAGATGGCATGGGAAGATAAGGCTTGTGTCGGTAAAGGGAAGACTCAGACCACTCAATATGAGTTATAAGCGAACTTCGATTTATTGTAAACAATGTCTAAATTTTATAACATACATAATTAGCTCATACATATTCTGTAATACATGTATTTCATAGGTCCACGTCTTACACATCAACTCCACCTCTAATGATTCACTTGCCAAATTTCCCTTATCTACTTCTACTTTTTCCCAAGGCTAACTAGCACAAATACCTCGTAGGGAGTTTCCAGCGGCTTAAAAACATGATGTSCTTGCATTGCCTTCCCATCGCCTCAGAAGGATGGTTCACACAATTTCAGCAATTATTCTATCTGAGCGCGACACCTGCATTCCTTCATCTCACCAAGCTGTAAAATGTCTACGTGACCCTTCTCAGCTCAGCTAGCCTTCCACAGGCTTGCGAGAGCAGCARAAACAAAATTCCAGTTATTGATACACTGATACTTTGCCCAGTGAAGATGATGAGTATCCACATTGCTGCCCAGTCAGATAACTTTRGGTTCCATCCTAAAGGAGGTGTTGGCTCTATCTTATCAGAGTGTCTAACATATGTAAGCAACAGCGTTTAACCTGGCCAGTGGCTACCAGAAGGCCAACAGCTGCAGTCTGGTACCTGTTACAAAGGAGAAAGAGTGATTTCCCCTAATCCTGAATAGATTCTCAGAAGACACATTTTAAAAAAAACAAAGTTACAACTAATTAATTGCTACTATTGTATAGTGCAGTGCGGTAGAAGGTCTGACCTATGCTGCAAGACTTGTTCTTCTGTACTTCTTTGTTTCACCTGTCACCACGACTCTATAGCACGCATAAGGCTTTGAGATAATCAAAAAGCCATTTCATGTGCTAAGCACCACATAAAGCATAGAAGCTGCTGCCCTAAAGAAACCTACTGACTGAAATCCTTGTAGTGCAGACAGTTGATCTCGCATGAGTCATTTCATCAGACTAAATCCAATTAGACTACTCATGTGCACAAAGTTAAACAGATGCAAAACTGATTTCAGTATGTACRTATGTTCCGGCTGGATGCCAAGATCATAAATTATGCACCAGGACTGAGATTTCCTTTTGTGAAGGAAACAAATTCAGGCCAAAATGGCTTTACTATGTATCCCAAAAATGCAACCGTCTGGATTTTTTTGTTGTTGTTGTTGTTGTTGTTTTTGTTTTGTTTTGTTTGTTTTTAAAGAAAGCATTACATAGAGCACCTTGTCCAATATCATCTCTAAAGGTTTTATTTAAACAACAACTTTAGTATCTCAAATGAAATGTGGGGAATAACAGTCTGAGAAAGTCGCACAACAGGTATCTATATTTATTCACTGTGAATTTGAAGACTGTGTACAGTACCAGGAAAAAGAGACATTTTTCCCCTAGGTATTTTCTCAGCAAACAAGTTTGAGGGGAAGAGGGAAGAGTTTGCAAAAGAACAAAATTTCTACCTTTCTGTATTTCTACACAGATGAATATTGATTCAGAAACAGAAGAGATGTTTCTCRCTTGTGTTGACTCTGCAGTTGTGCAAAAGTCAAGAAGGATTTCCTTTTGCTACTGTATTAAGCAGTTGCAGTGCTAAACAAAGAGTAGGACAGCAGAGGACAACTTGGACTTTGTACATGCTTCCCAATTTTAGGTCTTGCACTGTCCTTACAAAAGACTGCTCCCACCTTTGAAAGACAACAACATGCTCATTCAGATTCCTGAGCAGCCCTTSACACAGACATTTTATGGTCCTGCAGTGAACTAGACTGAAGAGGTGATCCTGGTTAAAATGTTTTGGTTTTGCTCATTTGTAGATTTGGGGTTTTTTTTATAATATTTGCCAGTCTACTTAAAACCAGAATTAGTTCTTGGCTCAGGTTCACCATCTGATAGCACAARCCTTTGTGCTGACAGGAAAGTTTGAGCATGGAAGAGAGAGAGGGAGCATACATATCTCTGTTGACAGCAATGGAAGACTGAAGCAATGGTGAAGTGGAAGCACTAGGATATACAAGATGCTTCACAGGTGAATCYTTTGTGCTTAACAAATCAGGGTTGGAGAATAAAGTGACAGCAATGAGAAATAATTTAACGAGAACAAATGAGGGCAAGGCTAAGGACAAAATTATTTCCTTCCCCAAACATTTAGATGATTATCAAGTTGTCTTAAAAATACTTAGATGTTGACAGTTAAATTCTGACCACTTTGTCCTTGCCCTTTTTTGAAGGTTCTAAGCTCATTACTTTAATYTCTTCCTTGAAATAATAACTACCAGGCACTTCTGCTTTATTAAAATGAAAGTAAAGGCTCATGCCTAACATCCTGTTTTAGGAGGTTGTGACATGAAATACCAACCTCTTTCTAAAACATTGCAGGCCAGCAACAACATTCACCTGATGCAGGGTGTCAAATCATACAACAGAAGACCTGGGAGGACATCACAGTGTCATCTACTTTACCTTGCTGCCACAGAACAAGGTCAGATGGTCAATCCTGACTACTGTTTGTCTGGTTGTTATCTTAAGACTTCCAGTGACAGATGCCATGCATCCCCCAGACAACCTGCAAAAGTGTTTTACTGTCTCCAGAATTATTAAAACATTCTTAACACCAAACTCTGACTTTCACAAACAGTACTAAACCTATTTCTTCTTCACRCATCTACCACAGATTGCAAGGGAGGAAAGGTGTGGCATTGGAGAAAAGAGCATTCTCTTCCCTCTTTATGACACTCTTTCCAACATCTGTTATCATGTCCCCTTCCCTCAATCTTCCGAATAAATTCATTTATGCTGTGAAACTCCTGTTTTCCTGATTCCTAATCATTCTTATTGGTCTTCTCTGGATGTTTTCCATTTGGTTTGRAACCTTCTCAAAAAGCAAGTGCCAAAATGTATTCCATTTGCAACCTTTCTATGAAAAATAAATTTCTTTCTTGTTTGATTAATTCCAGCATGCTTACAGCAGAAAAACCCTACCCCTTTCTTTGCAGAATATCCCGAAGATGCAAAAGACAGCAGTGCAAAAACCCTACAGCTGCCAACAGAAGTGATGCTGTTGTTTTATGAGAACTAAAGCAGAAGAAATCCATAAAATTTAAAAATATGRAGTCTGTCATAGTGCTCCAGTGCCTGCTGGGCTTTGACACTGGTGTRTGGCCATCAGACAAGGTTTGGAGGATGACACCACATGAACTCATCGCAGGAGGCTCATCCCAGCAGAGACTCTTGGTTACCCTGGTGAGTGTACAAAGACGGCACTGAATTACCCAACCAAAAGTTGTTCAGGGATACAAAGCTAATTATTGGAGGGTGATTATTTGTAATGACCAAAAACTGGAAAAATCATGTCCTTGTGACTTTTTAAAAATGCCGACATGGAACAGAAGACCCCACCTTTTCAGGGAAAGAYGCCTCTGMAGGAAGTGYAGCAATTATCTTTCTTTTWAAAAAGCTTCATTTTTCACATTTMCATTTTACATTTACATTTAGTTWGAGAGTTTTACATCCAGATGAATAGTTTGTAATTCTTTTGGTTGTCACATTGGACACTCATAAACCACAGAACTCCTGTGAGGAAAAGAGATTTGCACACTTGAAGATTTGGCAAGACAGCAGCAAAGGTTTCCATGCTGGATGGAAAGGAAAGGAGTCAGGAGGCTGGCAGAAATGAAAAACACTGCTGGTTATACATTATTCTCTTCTAGAAATCTTCCTCCACATCTGTAAAAGTTACTACATTTTTAAATGAATAAATAAAACCATATTCCAAAGATGACAGAATTCTGCTTGTTCCCAGTTGTACATCCAGCCCTTTCTTCTTTTTCCTACATTTCAGTATTTCCCTCTCTGCCACTGAATACACAAAAGTCTACACTTTCAGCAAGTACTCTTGCAAATTGTGTGTGCTTTTCTGTATATTTTCCCATGCACTATTGTGTTAACAATTTTTATAGCAACAATTCCTATGACACAGAAAGGGATTAGAATATTCTGATGGCAACAGGTTTGATTGCTTTGAAGATCCTTTTTTCCAAAATTTTCAATCAAATTAGAACTTTAATGTTTTTCACATTTACATTTTTAACTGCCTCTACATATGACAAAGTTTTTTTCAAAATGTGTAAAAATTAGTTTTTGGCAAGCTGATATGAGTGAGAAGCATGCCTTTTATTTGTCATATAAACAAAATTAAAAGGTTAAGCCTGAAAGGTTAAGGGAATGTTCATGTCTCATATCTTTCCCTTAGTAATACAGTTGCAATTAATATTGCATTGTTAGAATTCCACTTCTTTCGTGTACAAACTGTGAGTTCTCCCCATAACAGGGAATTTGCATACAGGAAGTGGTGGTGTTTGGGTTTGGGAATTTTTTTTCATTGAATACGTAATATATGTAATATAAATAACATTAAAAAATGTAAAATACTTTTGGCACATACATGCCCTTTTGGAATTGAAAGACCTGAAACCATGAATAAAAACATTCTTATATTTTTTCTCCTCAATTCAAACAGAATGCAGGAGGCATAACTGAAACATTTAGGTTCAGCTGTTATTCTAAGCAATTCTCTATCAGGTTTTATAGATGGAAGTCCAACTCTCTATTAATTTGCATTAATAAGCCATTTTTTCCCCACAACCTCTCTTAAGTCTTATGCTTTTCCATCTTGTAGACTTTACTGTTATTGTCCTTTTTCATTGCCCCTTTAAACCTTCATATTGTCACATGTGGAACTTCACTGTCCATCTTGTCTCATTACAGAAAAGGCTGCAGATTCTCAAATACAATTCCAGCATCTCATCATTTATTTTGAGATCCAATTAACCTCATTTTTATAAACTCATCACATATTTGTTCATCTTACCCATATCTTTGCATCTGACTATGACCAGTTTGCTCCCCTTGTTACACCCTAATTGGCCTTTCATGCTCCTTTATAAAATTTCACCCTTGATAATGGGAAGGCATCATTGTGTGCAATTCTGCTATCTGGAGCATGAGGACAACAGCATTTTTCCTGCAAGAATGGAGCATTGAAAGCTGCAGTTTCATAGGTTTGACTCTATAAAAGTGTTATCTAACATGTTAAGTGTTATGTTAAGTAGATTGTATAAGACGTCTTTACACAAAACTTGTATTACACTGAAATATTAAAAGATCATTTTTGTTTGCTCTGTGTTAACAATGTGACTTCCAGAAACAAGCTGTTCAGTTATTTACAATAGGAAGTAAGAAATAAAAAGATTTTGCTCCTAAATTATCTTTGACATGGTCTTCTCTCAAGAGTAATTTTTTTTACACTAGACCCTGAGAGAATAGTGGCTGTTTTTTTATGCTCATTCTTTCTCAGTAATTTTCCAGTCTATGCCATGTTATATTTGCTTATAATGTTTCTTTCAACAGAAGGACATTTATTAGCAATAAAGAAACTATAAATTACCCAGACACTTTAATTCCAGTGGGTTTTATCTGGATAAATAAAAGTTTGGATAATTGAAAGATAAGAAATAATTGAAAGACCCCTTGAAACACACATCTTCCTGTGCTATTTTCTCCTTCTAGATAAAATAGAGTCTACCCTAAGTCTATCCCCACTAGTATTGACCAACATCAAAATACATCACTTAGTTGTAATTGAAATTAAAAATTAAGTTGAGATTAAAAACAGAGAGCACACAGAGACTTCTCAGTCAAGTAGAAGACTAAAGAATATTTATAGGTAATAGTTTAAAGAGCTTCTTTTTAATTTTTCCACAACCAAGCTCTTATTACCTGATTCAGCATCTTCAGGAAAGCTCCTGCTCCTTCCCCAGCCATTCTAGAGGAGGAAAATTCTTCGGAAAATCAGAACAAGTATGTCCAAATCACTCTGGTACACCAGTGTTGAGAGTACCAGAGCAGAGCTGATTTAACAGAGCAGGAGACCTGCCTACTTCTCACAGCTTTTATTTTACAAAGTTGTTTTATTAATGAACTTCTAGAACTCCTGCCACTGATGTAGGAAGACAGATTTTTAAAACAAATACTAAAAGAACTTAGTTATATAACCACCAATAACTAGTCATATTGCAAAATGTGGCTGCTGTGTCTTTGGAAAAAATACAATGTCCTTTGTGGGAGTTGAAAAGTCAAACTGAAATGGTGACAGACTCAAATAAAAGATTAAATTATTTTTGGCAGCATACACTGCTATTTTGAAGCTCTAAAAGAATCTGACAGTTTCTGAGAATTTGAGAAACACAGGTTGCCACATAGGAAAGCTCCATCACAAATTTCTGGATTTCTGCAAACCATGTGCCAACAGAGTATTTAAACATTTTCTATAGTACACCCAAAATCAAACTAGAAGATCTGAATTAATTTATACTCTTAAGATCTTGCACTCCAAGATAAGTAAAAAAACCCCAGTCTTACTTTACTATCCAAATTAAGAAAACTTCATCAATGTTTTTCTAAGGACAATAATAGCAAACTTCTATTGGAAAACTATAATTTCCATTTTTTAGTGAAATTTTGATTTTTTGCCAAGAATCTTTACAGTTTCCATCCAGATTCCACAGCTTAACTTACTGGTACTTAATTTCTTACAGGTATCTGTATGCAGGGAAATAATGCAGTCATAAATACTGAAGAGCAGGGTTTCTTGTCAACACGGCATCATTGGATGCTCTATTTTAATCCTGAGCATATTGCTGCTGGAAAACCTAAGAAGAAGAATCCCTTTCCTCACTTCACCAGTGAGGAATACAAACCAGGGCATACAGAGCACATGCAATTCACCAGTTCAGTCATAGACTACTTGCCCAAAATATATATAATTAACTAGAAAATGGCCATAGTCTTATTTTTTCCTTCTTTGCTCTTCTTTATGTTCATGTCCTTTGGTTCAGTTGAAGCAATTTTTTCCATGCTGTTTTCTCCCAAATCTTTTCATTCTTTAGCTTTGAACTCATTATGCCTTTAGGGGATTTTTGGTTCAATCTCTTTTTTGTTTATGTTTCTCATACTATTCCCTTAATTTCTTCCTCCCTAAATTTCTCTCAGCTTCCTCTTGCCATATATTTAAGCTATGAAGTGTTCAATAACCTGTTTTCTTCTTCAAGCACAAAAGTATATAGATCTGTTGGAGTGAGTCCAGAGGAGGTACGACAAGTTAATTAGAGGGATGGAACACCTCTCATATGACAAAAGACTGAATTAGGATTATTCAGCCTGAACAAGAGAAAGCTTCAGGGTGACTTGTGGCCTTCCAGTACCTGAAAAGAGCCTACAAGAAAGACTGAGACTTTTTACAAGAGTATATAGCGACAGGACAAGAGGAAAGGCTTCAATCTGAAAGAGAGTAGGATTAGATTAGGTATTAGAAAAAATTTCCATGAGGGTGGTGAGGCACTGGAAAATGCTGCCCAGAGAAGCTGGGGATGCCCATCCCTGGAAGTGTTCAAGGCCAGGCTGGATGGAGTTCTGAGTAAGCTGGTCTGGTGAAAGGTGCCCGTGCCCACTGCAGAGGGTTGATACTAGATGACTTTTAAGGTTCCTCCAACCCAAATCATTCCATGGTTCTATAAAACATAACTCCCAAAGCAAGAATCTACACTTGCAAACTATATGTTTATTATAAACAACATCCCTTGAATCTATGACTACAGCTGAAGTCTTGCTGAGAGCTATGACCACAGAGAATGTAGACTTTGTACCTGCCCCTTTAATTCACTGCCTTTTTCTTTCTCACACTCTTTACCATGACAGTTTTCTRTTCCTTTAAAGCAACAAAATGTTCCCAAGGAGCAAACACATTCACAAATGAAAGAGTTTGAGTTATATCAGGAATCCAGCACTGATTTCTGGGTTTTGACACTCACCTTGTTCTCCATCCTTATGTATCCTGGAAAAGCTAGAGATGGAAAGCACACAAGTTGCTTCTAGATTATGCAAAGTTTGAAAAAAAACTTCCAAAGACCAATAGCAGAGGTAGATGAAGAAATAATAATAATACACCATCACTGCAGGATTTGTGTGCCATAAGAACAGCAGACATGAAGACAAACACTTGTTTCCATGAGGTAATGAGAAAGAAAGCAACGAAGATGAAAGATGCCTCTGTTCTATTCTTGTCAAGACTCTGGCAAAAGAGTGCTATTTGATATCCAGGGACTCAGCAGCTCTCTATAATGTCTGCCTGAGACCACATAGCAGCTGGACTTTTTAAACACATAGGTATATGCTGAGCTGTGCACTGGCACTTTCTAATACAGAAGGATGAGCAGCATTTTGTATCCTAACTCATATGAGAAGGAAGAACATAGTGCACACAACGAAAGCTGGAAATAACAAGGAACTAAAAGTGATGATTGGGATGAGTGAGGAAAATGGTTTAACAATGCACCTTTCTTGGTGTGCTCTTTCTGAATTCATCATAAGGTCTTCCCTGTGCTGATTTCCTCTTCCTAGTTCATTCCTACACAATAGCATTTCAGAACTTCTCACACCTTTCTCCTCTCCAGTCTGAGCACACCATAAGTGCAAATAATTGGGAAGGAGATTAAAATCAATTGATGGAGGCAGTGGAGTAGGGAAATCCAACTCATCTGTCTCCATCATTTAAGAGAAATTTAGCCTCTCCTCCTACTTTTTGTGTTGCTCAGCCATGACAATCCTATGCCAGAATAGGTGAGAGGACACAGACCTGTCACTCTTTCTCTTCAGACCAATCATTTACATCTTCAAAAGTAGAGATTAAAGGAAAAAAAAAACAAAAAAACCAAAAAAAACCAGTAAATGTAACACACTGAGAGACAGACTCACGCAAAAAAAGCAAAGCCAATTGATTAATGACAGGAATGTAACCCAAAATAATCTGTACAGTACTGAAGAGCCTTTTACACTGATCATGGTGATATTTCTAGGGGAAAGCTAGGAACACAACGGGGCCACAACACACCTTTTTTGCATATGCAAGAGAGGCACATATCTCTGACAGAGAAGGATAAGGTACAAATTGAGAATGCTTGTTCTTGCTTTTCCTTTGTGCTTTTGACCTTTTGCCTCTATCTGCTTATAGGAGCAATCTTTAGCAAGCTTTAAAAAACTCTCCGGAGGTAAATCAGCTGGATTGTCTCAGTGAGTATCCCTGGGAGACAAAGGTTAATGCACTTAATTATTGCTTAAGAACCAGGTGGGAAGATTTAGAACTTGAGACCAATCCAGAGGGGACAGATGAAGGCTGGGCTTCTGAACCAGGGGGGAGGACTCTTTCTAGTCTGCAATAGTCTGAGTAAAAGAGGAGCAGCTGAGATGTCTGTAGCTGAAGCTGATAGAATAGATTMCTGATTAGTTCCCTACTTACCCACCACAAATAAATCTTAGAGAAATGCATCTCAGAAATCACGTAAATCTCGTAACAAGTGCATCTAATTTGACCCTCTTTGTTTAGGGAAGGATAAATAAAACATTTATCATAAGAGTAGGCCAGAGGCACTGCTTGAGGTTAGCACATGATCGCAATCACAAGCATGTTGCAGGAGAATTCCTCATAAAGGCCCTTTTCTACCTATTTGTTCTCCAAGCCAATGTATCCTTAGGACTGGTACAAAAAGAGCAGGAAGAAACAAAAATAACAAAAGAATCTTTCAGTTCTAAAACTATGCTAACTGTGCTTCTGTTAAAGACATGATCTGACATTTTGGGGGTGGGGGATGGAGGACAGTATTGTGAAAAGCATTACACGTCTCCCAAAGGAAAAGGAAATTGCTGTTCAAATTACTCAGGCAGTCGATTCTAGCTTAAATTCTAGCATTGTTTTTAAGAGCAAATGCTCTTCCCCAGAAGAATCAGACTTATCACAGAAGCCTCCTAAATCCCTACCAATATCACTAAGTATCTCTATTGGGTGATGCTTCCATGGCACCAGACTGAAGAAACCAGAAACTCGCATTTTAATCCATAACTTTATTTGCCCAAGAAGGTACAGCACTTTTTAAGTTGTACACACATACATATTTGATATAAAAGTGATCTAGAACTTTTGGTTGGCCTGGTCATAAATGAGCCCTGAGATTTTATATCCTGCTGTTAATCTCTCAGGCTTGTGAGAAGAGAGTCAGCCAGTTTCCTCCAGGAGAGCATGGTATACTGTGAGCTCCCAGAACACCTGCTGTTTAAAAAGGAAATTGCTCTTAGGAGCTTCATTCCATGGCCCAGTACTCTCTGTGATTTCTTGTAGCTGAATAGTCTTTGTTTACTGCAAAATGATTCTGTCACATGGAGCTCAGAGGGAACCATACAGACATCAACCAGCAATGAAAAGTTTTCAGGATGATCTAATAGATTTGGTGTATAAAATCTCAAAGTAATTTACAACAAATAATATTTATCTTTTATTAGGAAAGAAATTTTGAGTTGTGAATACTGGGACCACTTAGTTACATGCATTCACTTTAGCTAACTAAATCATCATCCTGCAGTGGAGAATTCCCCTAGCAGAGTAAAAAGAGTATAAAATCCTATTTGGCAAAATTCCACCTCCTCCAGAGACTACATTCAATCCACCTTATTGTAGAGGAAGAACTCTGTGAGGGAAAACAGCTAGAATTATACCAGAAAGATTGAATAAATCAGAGCAAACAGTGCATTTTCTTGTATTGATACCATAACTCAATAGCTGACTGTGGAGAACTCAACAGTTGTAGAAACTGCTTTGTGTCATGCTCCAACCCAAATTATTTCATCTTCCACACCCTGCCACTAAATTCAGGGAAGAGATTTGATTTTATGTTAAGCCAGCTTATCACATGCAGAGAACTAGCTGAAGACTCTAGGTCTGGATCTGAACTGGCCTAAAGTTTCATAAGTTGTTGTCCCTTTCTATTTGCTTTCTTATATTGTATGGCTACTACTGTATCCTTAGCTTCCACAGATGATGTTTAAAGAACAAAGCAGAAACAAAAATAGAATACATTTTAAAAAATTAAAATAAGTCATCTCTTCATCTGTTCTGAGAAAGTGGCCCCCCTCTCGTGGTGCAGCAGCCTACACTGTGCTCACCCAGTCTCCCCTTTCACAGAGCCCTATCTGAGCCCAAGGCATGCAGTGCTGTGATCTACAGGCTGAGACCCTTCTGGAGCACAAATATAGAACATAAGTCTCATCTGTTGCATTTTACTAAAAAATGCAAGAGACACAGAATTCGAGGGACAGAAGAGTTTTCTGTGAATGTCCCCCATAATTGCCACTGGAACTACCATTTTTTCTGCTCTGTTGTGCAGTCAGACCACGGATCAGAAAACATGAGCAGGTTTTATTCGTTCCTGAGTGGGAATTAATTTTAAAAACTGAAAGACAAGGATAACTTTAGTAAAGTTCCCCTTCCCCAGTGTGTACCTATAGTGGGACTCTATTTGAGCACAAGGATGTATTCACATGTGGCACAGGATGCTAATAGCTTTGTTTTCCATAATTAAAAAGTAACACCACACAAGCAATGCAARCATTTAGAAACTGGTTTCCTCTGGTAAATATGAGCTCTTTGGCTTTGTCAAGAAATTTTGCAACTTCAGTACTGGTGGTTTTAAATGAATGTGATTATATGGGTTCAAGCTACTGAATTTTTCTATGTAGTATATGCTTTCAACTGTACCATAGAAACAAACAAAATACTGGMCACGACTTATGCTGACAGCCACAGCTTACCTCTACAAGTCCTGTAAAGGAGTGCCTTTAATATCTGCTCACTGATTCTTAAACAGAGATATCCAGGATATTATATTTAAACCAGTTTACCTTCAAAAAGTAGAGCTGAAGAAAGCTGACATTCCTACTGACACATRTCCTACATACCCAAGTCTCACCAGCATATYTTCTCCATTRCATTCCACATCTCTCTCACATTTTGGAAGGCAGGAGATTGYGGCTTCTTAAGGGCTGGGACATCAYTCATTGCCCARGTAGTATCTGCCCCTCARAAGTCTAAGTCCCTCATGAAAGCAGCAGCCTGAGTCTTTCTACTCGAGCCAAATGCAGATTTTCACAGCTCATAGCTGTTAAGTTCAGCATTGTCAAGATTATTACCTTGTGAAATGAGTTTCAAAGGTTTTTCAGGGACAGAAAAACTGACAGAGCATAAAATAACCCCTTAGGAAACAAAATCAAGAAAACAAACAGCAACAAGCACCTTTCTACATTGATAGAATAAACTGCACCATATGGATAGMAAAACACTATTTTTTCTGCATAAAACTTTCCTGGCAGCCAAGATTTAAAAAAAACCATTTTTTTACCTGGGACATAAGTAAAACAGGAAAACAGGAACAGTCTGGCATAAAATCTYTAAATAACACTTTGCATCTAAATGTATTTTTATGGAAAGCTATATTTTGAAAAGAGCTAACAAATACCTTGAAAATTATGGCTCTAGGTAGAATGAATTTCAAAGCGCTGTGTGGGAGGTATCCGTACAGAGAAGAATCCCAAATTTATTAGCCACTTCCATAGCATTACGCGCTATAATACACTATTAATTTTCTGGATATATGTACAAGTGGCATTATTAAGAAGTTCAAAGGACTGAAGTTTGGGAGATCACACATTTTTTATTTATTTAATAAAATGTAACCTCACAGCTTCACTGAAGGCAAAAAAATATAAATTGATGATTATACAAAATCTGTTAAGAGCATGAAATCACTTTCCCAAAAAAAACTTTTGAAAAGATGACGTGGTTTAAAACATTCAACTTCCCAAGTAGCTGCTTCTATTTAATAAAACTGTGAGTGGTAAACTAATATAAAAAGCAGAATGTCTGTGCACAGACATATTTCTTTTAATGCATTGCCTTCMAAGGCCCTGTTCCAAGACATGGGTKACAAATGGACCATCCAGCAGTTTTTAATTGCTAATAAATTCTRTATTATGTGCTTAATCAAAGTTCCACATGAATTTTAGGACAATCCCAGATTTTATTCAAACTGCAAACCCCCAGGTTTATAAACTGAAATAAAAAAAGTTTTACTATTTGCCATTCAGCCTTTCAAAAGTCAGGGGGAAAAACACACAACCCATCATGAGACCCAACTTTAAGCTTTCTGMCTCATGTTTTGCAGAGATCATGTTTCACAGGTTTTAAATAACTAGAGCCATGGAAACACTATTTACATGTTAACTTTGCACACCAAAAATGGTTGTTCCTTCACTTGATCTGATCAGTGAAAACTGCACTGCCTTCAATTAACTAATTCAAGGTAAGATACTGTCTGCTTTTCCTGGTAGGATGAAAGGCTTTAGGGTAGGATTAGTGAGGCACATTAATTTTTGAAATTAAATGCCATCCTTTTGCTTGCCCATATCTGCCTTTCCACCAAAGTCAAAAGAAAAACTTCTTTACTTKGTAAGATAGCCAGCTGTAGCCTGAGCACAGCCCATGGAAATTTGTCCTTGCAGACTAAATACAAGTCCTCCCCTGTCAGACAGGAATGAGCTCTGAAGTTAATATTTTGTTTTGTGCCTATGCCTCTTAAAACTCTCTTACACTCTGTCATTAATCCACACCCTCATCAGGACYTTGCATGCATTATTGGGCTGTATTTTTCTGGTCACCTCTCCTGGGATCTCCCCCTCCATGCCCCTTCCCAGCAGCCCCACTGAAGCTGAGCTCTACCATCAGCAAGTGGGGGCCAAGGATGCCCCAGGCTGCTCATGGCTCACTACATTGAGTCTCCATAACCTTATACTGTTTTTCTCCTGGGTTTAGGAATTTTTACTACCTTTTATACTTTACCTAAGGTAAAGCAATGACCTGTAAAGCATGCGTCCAAGATCAGACAGGAAATACCTTCTATTATTGCCAATGTCACCACTTGTTCTAATTAATAAATTGCCTGAGTGTTTTGGAGTTTGGTTGGATTTTGTTGTTTGTTTTTATTTCTGATATGAACAATTACAAGAAAAGGTCACTGAAGTAAGGCAGTGATAATGTAAAACTCAGACCATGAACTGAATTTTGAATGGGTAGCTTTTCTGATTCCTCTATTAGCTGTTACCTTCATATATTGCAGCAGAGGTGACAGAAAACTGCTTCTGGCAGAAGTGTAAAAAGAGATATTGGAAGTCATGAGATCATCYGTTGGAATAATCCTGAGAAAGAAAAGATCACTATACAGAGTGCATCCACTTTTTGAGCTTAAATTCTCACAATAAGTAATTATGTAGCAAATCACAATGGGGTTGATTTGGATTAACTTG
This sequence comes from Malurus melanocephalus, assembly GCF_030028575.1. Classification (NCBI taxonomy): domain Eukaryota; kingdom Metazoa; phylum Chordata; class Aves; order Passeriformes; family Maluridae; genus Malurus; species Malurus melanocephalus. The sequence continues at coordinate 1,033,948 of NW_026623278.1, forward strand.
TAAGGTTGATTAAGATAAGAGTTCACAATACCCCAGGAGACACGAGGTAATAATATAAAGTCATTTGTGCCAATTAAGAGGAACAAGCAGATGAGATGAGGGCCTAAAATGGCTKCATGGCAGTGAAAATGTCATTTTTGAGTGACAAAGCCCTTTCAAAGAAGGAAGGAAGAAGGAGGCTCTTGCACACCCTGCCTCTGACCTGCAGCAGAACAATTTTGCAGAGCACTACAAGAGTTAGAGCACTTGCAGATGTTAGTTTTGGCCCTCATGTCTCTATATTCATGCTATTTAATTTTTTAATCTTAATTTTTAAATCTTTCTATGTTTTCTGTTCCAGTTAACACTTGCTCAAAACACACTGAATGGCAAACACTGTGCCCAGCTGCTGTAACATCACTAATGGAACATGTAATTTACTGCAGGATCTCTTGGTGTGTGCATGGCTTTGATGGGTGAAACATGTGAGTTTTAGAAAATGGGCTACTGGAAAAAGAGTTTGCAATTTGAAGGTGAGTGTATAAAAGCACACTATCAAAAGCACTTGCCAGAAACACATGGAAAGTACACAGACTTCTTAAGGAGGACATAAATTTAGCAACCAGGAGAGCATTTAGCCAAGCAAGCTTTATGAAATAAAGCATTGYGAAATAAGTGTATGGTAAGATGCAATATTTAGGGAGGAAGTGAAACAACTTGTTTCATACAGGTACACAGATGCACAGACATATTTTGTGCATAAATTGAAAACACAGATTTGAAGTCCAGTGTTTCAGTGACAACATTATTTTGATTTTGACCTTTTCTTTAATAATTAAAAAGAAACAACCAACTGCTAAATAGCTACAGACAATTATTCTAACACTTCTAAAGCCTCATCCTCCAGCTCTCTCAGTTTGGGCTATGTATTCAGTACATAGTTCAATCAACAAATTAATGGCTGTATCCATTTCAACTCTGCAAGGCCAGAGTCATGTTCTGAGACACATCTAGAGAAGATCAGAAGCTAAATGTTTGTCCTCTATCCTGAGAAATATAAAAAGAACTACAGCGTTAATGCAGGTGGAATTAACTGCAGTTTGTACCGAAGTACTCCAAACTTACTCAAGTGTCAAGAGAAGAGCCTACATGAATGTGCAAGACAGCCTGAAGTGGAACAAAAGGGTGAGATGAAAGGCAGCTGAGCCCCACTGCTGTCTCAGGACTGACTAGGAGCCCTGTACAGTGCTGGCAAAGCTCACACAGGGCCAGTGTGAGGGACACATCTTTCCAGAGAGGTCAGTTGGGCACAGATTACCCTGGGGTCCCTACAAGGGCACCAAATGCCATCTCCATGCAATTGAATCCTATTCTGCTATCTAAAGCCAGAATGAACTGCCACAGCTGCAAACTTCTGTATTAGGTAAACACTACACAAGGAAGCTGTATGACTGAATCTAAGGAAAGCATTCCACTTWAGGGCAATTAAGGTTTATCCACACAAGTATTAACAATCTAGTCCGTACGCTCTCTTGTGCATGCACAAACGTGTTTTTATGATGAGGCCTGGAAAGATTTGTCAAGACCATCAGTGAAAATGTATTCCTCATGGTTCCAGCAAAGCCCAAGTTAAAACAAACATTTTTAAAAACTGTTTTGAATTTTAGCTGTGCTAATAAAACCAGAGGAAACTTTCCAAAGGCTATTCAGTTGAAGTTGACTTTGGCTTTTTATCCTAACTGAACAGTAATGTCTGGAGATAAGGATTCATATTGTGATTAATGTTCAGCTATAACACACAGGAAACAAATGGCTTCTCCAGCTTTTCTAGAGAAATTGATTGATTTATCTTGGGAAAGTCAATGAATTATGCCATGCCTGCAGTTACTAATCAGTAGAACATGCTTGCCTCACAGGACCAATGTAATGTTAAGCTGGTTTATTTTTATTGATGTTTTACGAATCCCAAGTGTGTTATGTAAATCCAAAGAATTAAGATAKAGGAACCTCTGGCAATTAAAATATTGATGAAGGTATAAACAACTTATTCATGTTGTMTAAAGTTATTAAGCAGAAATATCTTACTAGAAAGAGAATTACAAGAAAACTTGTATTACCGACATGAATTATAGATGTTAAATACAAATGTAAAAATTAACACTGCAGTATCCATAAACAGTTCAAGGAAAAAGCTTTCAACTAGGGAAAAACAGTATAAAATGGAAAAAAAGTTTTGAAGATGCTACCACAACTGACATTGCCTATGTTACACGGACAGAAAAGTTCTACTATCTCACAGTTAACAGTAGACTGACACAGTCTTTTTTTTTTTTAAATTTACTATTTTACACTAATGTCCTAGATATAAATTCTAGAYACTGTAAACATCGTAATAAAGTAAGCATTAAATATTCAAAAATCAAATCAAAATCTAAACACAGAACTGAAGAAACAGGCTAAAAGCAAAGCAGCATACTCCCTGCCAATTTTATATTTAAAAATTAAAATGTTTAGAGATAGTTTAGAGATAGTCTTAAAAACTACTTACCTSTTATACTAAATAGAATGATCTTGAATTGGCATAGTGAGTGCAGTAAAAATAAATATTGTCCTGGGGTTTATATCCCAAACCAGATGTATATGGGGCTAAGTACTTAAGACTATCAAATAAAGGTATTTAGTCCAGGTTTCTCAAAGCTTAGGCCAGGCAACTGGCAGTCTGAGGTGCTAAAAGCCTTTTTGGCTCTTTAAGCATTCAAGACACTTCTACAGATTCACAGAACCATAGAACATGACCACTCAGCTCCTGAACAGGAAGGAATAATTGTCACCATTTTCCCWAATAACATAATTATGCCACATATACTTTCAGATTAATTAGTACATATATTTGTAAAAAGAATACCTACCTTACAAAGACATTTTTGTGCAATGATTAACCAGTTTCATATGAACAGTTTGTTGCAATAATTGCAAAAATGTTTTATCTCAATTCCAAATTAACTTTTAAAAAAAGTTTCATCTTCTGAGTCTTTTAATAACTTTCCCTTCCAAAGAGATGACAATCTATTAACCACTGGCAATAACCACTGAGATCTGTGATGAAGCTATGGCTGCTTTGTCTCTAACAAGGTAATTCCCTCTTTATGCAGCCAATTTTTCAGCTCCTCAGTGTTTTTTCACTCATTCAGATCCATTAGCAATTCCAATATCTTTTTCCAGTATTACATAAATCTGTATATTATGTTTCCTGAAGGCAGGATGGACACTTAATTGAATGATTATGCATAGAGGTGGATTTTATGAAGCCTCTAATGAAATACAGAGAGGCATGAACCTTGTGAGACATCTTTAAGRTGCAAGTGACAAAAGCAGAATATTCCAAAACATGCCWGTAYCTCATTCCTTCATGCCTCYACCTCCCAGCTGAGCCAAGAGGGTRTGAGGTGGCACACATACCACAGACTCATCTGACTTCTTTTCCACTAAGCCCAGCTATTTTTGCTAAGCAACACACTGTGGGAAACAGGAATTTTCAAAACCTTTATTTTAGTCATTTAATACAGCTTTTGAAACAGGTCCAATCCCACGGGGCTCCATCTGCAAAAGATTTTTTAAGAGCATATGACAAACTGTACAAAGTGAGACAAGGATAAAAGCATTCAGAGGGGGTCCAAAAAACCATATATCAGCGTTTCAGTARAAAAGACCCAAGGAATATTCATGTGTCCTTTTGAGAGCCAATACACAGCTCACACTATAATGTTGTGGACTGAGGACAGGCCATAATGCAGCCATTCATGGTAACCCCTAAGGAAATCAACTCACTTTTTCTTGTTTTTCATGCAGATTCTTTCATTAATCCTGAGACCATGCAGCCCAGGAGCTCAGTGGCAGAAGGTAMAGGGCTGAAATTCTGAATAGTTCTGCAAGGGATCTTCCTGGTGGAGTCAGAAAATTCCCAAACACCATGGGAAACACAAAAGGAGGAAACACATTACTTYATGACCTCTACCAAAATATAAAAGGGAGTCAGAAGCAAGATATGATATTTCATCCCAATATTAATTAAAACACGCATGAAGACAATCACACTCTTGTCTGCTAGAGCACCTGTACACAAAGGTTAGGTTTGTATCATTGCAGGTGCCTTAACGACATGAGCTTTTTGTATGCTCCTGATTCATCTGCATGGTTCCATCAACTTCGGCTCATGGCCACTGGATATGAATGTTCTCATCAGACAAAGGGAAAACAAATATATATATGTATATATGAAGTGTGTGTGTATGCATGTATATGAAGAGAATAGCATGTTTCMTTTCCCATCAGATCGGGGGGTAGTTCATGGAATATTCATGATGAGAAGAGTTAGAAAACACAGACTGAATAGGTGTGGAAAGACTGAGAATGACAATCTGACCAAAGTGGTKGATAAGAAGCAGCATCTATATGAGAAATATTCAGTTGTACCATGCCAAGATCCAGGCAACAGCTGCAGTATTTCATAGAAACACTCTGAGCTCCAAGAAGCAGCAGCTTAGAGAAAACTCTAGAGATGCATATGGAATTCATCCAGTATTAAAATGTTTCACGGCATGCCACACTTACATGGGTGAAATGAAAACTCACATCAGTCACAGACCCCTACCTYTGGCTGAATATTTTCATATTCATTCATCAGTTCCCAGTGAAACACAAATGTTGACTGTATACACAGCTCTCAAATACCAGTTTCCAGGATTTTTTACTGATTGTKCAGGAATATAATTCTGTAATATTTGTAAGTCAGTGGCTTATTCATTACCACACATTTTGCAAAATTATTTGATGGCTGTCTTTTGACTGTGTCTAATAAACATAACAAACATTTCACAGCTTTCAATGCCAGCCTACACCACTGTCCCCTCCCTGCTTCACTGACTAGTGTAGATGCTGTTTTTATAATTGTTTCTTTGAAGTATTCAAAATCAGTCACTGTTAGAGATGAAATACAAAGCAGGATGTTTTGATGAAGCATATGGCAGACAAAACCTCAAGCAGACTGATAGGGATTATTGGCAGTTGTTCTTTTTCACTCCCCATTCTGCGGGGAATAAGATACTGCTAGAGACCATCTGGGAAATCCATCTAGCAAATCCCTTGTTGTTATAGGGATCTAGGACATCAACCATGATTCCAGTTCCTCACTGTTTTCCATGGCATGTTACAGCTGCACCACTGTTGTTTTCTACAAGGCTGAAAGTTATTAATCAGAACTTCATGGACATTGGGAATGGACCTGTTGCACAACCTCTTGGAGTAAATGTCTATTACCCAGGTACCCATTTACAGAGGACTAGACTCAGTAAGTAAATTCCTCACAGTCCTATTTTCYGGTAAGTAATACTGTTATCTGTTACTTTGTTCCTGAAAACCAAAATTTAAGATAGGTCTTCCTGTAAGTCTTTGGAAGCAAATGAAGGAGAACAGAGAATTACCAGAAAAAACTGAGGCAGCAAAAGAAGGTTAAAAGGCAAGAAACAAAAAGAAAGATGAAAGAGAACAAAATAGTTAGTTTTAAAGTCAAATTCTACTTTGCTGTCCCTCTTTCCTCTAATAAAAAATTGACCTATTCACATCTCTCACATCACCAAGCAAATCCAGCTGCACAAATAACTGAGTATTCAAAAAAAGCATTCAGGGTTCTAATGTAATTAATTATTCCCAGCAATTGCTATGGAGGGCAGRCAAAAGCACAGCTTGAAGGTGTATCAAGCATTCAGCAAGACACTTGACTACTGGCATTCATTCAACATAAAAAAAAAATTAGAAAGTAAGATATCTGTAAGACAACAAATAAAAATTGTATTTATTTTWAAATTTCATCAATATATTGTTATAAATGTCATTAAAGAAGAAAAAACCTTTGACTTCTTTCCTCTCGTTCTTCAGGACTTGTCTTGGCATGTAGCAAAGAATTCAATACCAGAAAGAAAAAAATAGGAGTAACATTCATGATTATCAACTTCCTGAATAACAATATAGTTTTGAAGAAGTGAAGTGTGTGTAGAAAGAAGCCAATTACGAAGCCATTCATCACAGATTAGTTTTGAGGATCACCTCTTCAATCTCAGCATCTGAAAAATAAAAAAATCTCAGTTCATTAACTGTAAATAATATTAAGGCTAAACACAATCACAGTAGGTAGCAATTATTGCTGCCCCATTATATCTTGCTCAATTTACCATCAAGTAGTGTTTAATCTTCCAAGAGCAAGATTTGCTSTCAGTCTTTTTCTAGTTGGCAGAGGAGCTGCATATGTAATACCACAAAAACAAGAAAAAGGTGCAGCAGATAATTTTATGTGGTAGGACTTCCACACAAATTCAATTTCCTTCCTAATGGGGAAAAAAAATAAAGACCAACAAACCACAACCAAAAAAACCCACAAAAACAAGAGTTAGGGATTGTAACAAGGCCCAGCCTTGAAGGTGTCTGTCGGGAACAAATCTAAGCTGAACTGAACAGGAATTTGCCTGAAAGGTACAGACATGCTCCCAGACTGATGAACTATAAAATTTTCTTGGCTGTAAACAGTAGTATGAAAGTAGTAATTTCTTACCTTACCCCACTGATTGCAGAGGTACTTGATAGCTTTCTCTCTTGTCTGAACAGATGTCCAGCCACTAAAACCAAGTTGGAGAAAGTTCTGCTCTTTCACATACAAGTGCTTCTTTTTTGAAATGAGTGACCAAAGACTCCAAAGGTAAAAGTAAATGAGGATAGACAGCTGGATCTTTGAGTAACACACATGCAATCTGGAATCAAGAGCACCACTTTCTGACACTTGACCAATGTGCACGTCTTCCTTTAAAAAAAAAAAACTTCTCAAAAAGTTTATAAAAGGTCACATCAATGCTTATTCTCTTCCATGCCAGTTTTACATTAGCTGGGATTTCAYAGACATAYGGAGGCAGATTGTATTCTCTATTAYAGGTATGTAAAYGYGAAGTATWATCATCAATTTGAGTTTAATTGATCTGGAGCTACATCATTGTAATGAATGCCCTGCAGGAAATCAATTCCATTTTCAAGAGCTTTGACTGAACATGAAAATCTGCTACAAGATATATTTCCAATGGGAAGAATGAGACATAGAACTGCCTGATGTTAACATGGACAAAGGAGTTTGATGAATGTGACTGTTGGAGAACTCTACAGAATTCATATTTTTTGACCAACAAAACGCCAATTTTTTTCATGCAGCTGTAGTTGCATGAAAAACATGCTCTTCAAAACAATGATCTATTTAGCCATTTATTATGGTTAACCCCCAAAATCAGAAGATTCAAGTCTGGAAAAAGCAGTGCACTATAAAACCTTGGTTCTTACACCTGAACAGTGTTTCAACAATGTACTTACTAAAGCACTTAAACTACCATCACTTTTTTTTTGCTTCCAAAGAGCTCCTCAGTGGCCTGTAACAACTTCCCTACAAAAGAGCAGCAAAAAAGAACACCTTTTCTTCTTCATAGAACAAACATGCTTTATGCAAATAACAAATAAACTGACTTTTGCAGCCAGAGAACTTGTGATTTTCTCAGCTTGCTTGTTTTCTAAAAGTAGGGAAGAGTAAAATCAAGGTGTCAGGTGCAGTGGTAAAGTAAAGCATAAAGGATTCAGACTTTATGAGAGCAACTTACAAAACCCTATGCATGAAGCAGAAATTCATTGGACAAGAGGAAAAAACAGGCTAACTTGTAGGTGAGTAGGTAGGAAAACAATCAGGAGGTCACAAAACAGCTTGCATACACTTTTTGTGTATACAATCCTTTTGTTAGGGAGAAATCTCTCATTTAATTTTGTTCTCCATGCATAGAAGAGGTTTATTTTCTTTTATTGTAGTGTACTCATCTCCCAAGAAGAGAAAAGCACTGACATTCCTGTTAGCTTTGMATAAACTTGAGTATAGCAGAGAAAGGAGATACATCCTACAACAGAACACTTGAGCCTGCCTTCACACACCCAAGATGGAGACACAAGACAAAAGATGTAGCCTGGAGTCACCTACACACGATGGTGGCAAGGGTGAATTCTTCTATCATTTTTACTTTTAAATCTCAGTATAAATTATTTTGATGGATTTCGTGTATGCAGCAATGATGGAATCCATTGTATAACAATTAAGGCAAAGCTGGTAGACGTCACCATCCTCTCTCCTCAGCGCTATGGTTGGAATGATGAGAGCAGACTGGACCTCTGCAGATCTGCGGACTCATTYGGTGCTGGTATCTTGTGGCTCCAGAGTGTGTATCATGCTGGYTTTGCCTTCTGCCCCACTCCTGTTGTTGTATGCTAAAAATCTAGTATGCCACTCATTGTAGTAACATGTGCTGCCTAAACCTTTCACCAGACTTTGCTTCACGCCTCATAAGTAACTTATGACAGTAGCAAACAGTATTTCTTGCTAAGTCTCTTCCTAGTCCTAACAATTAAACCATAAAATAAGGCTGTCAGACYCCTGGACTGCAGACTTTTAAGATACTAGCATTAACAAAACAGCAGTCAGTAAAATATGGCATTGCTTTAACACTTTCTGTCTAACCATAGAAATGAAATAAAATGTAACTGTTAGTAAAAACAAAACAACAACAACAAAAAAAATCTAATTTCCTCTTATGCTGTACCTAGGTAGCAAGATCCACCTTCAAGCAAGGGAGATGATGAAAAGTTTTAAGGAGAGATGTGTTGGAATCAAAAGCTCCTTTCTGACAGACTAAGCTCTCAATCCAGAGCAATTAACTCTAATTGCAATTAAGCAATCCAGAGCATTTAGCAAAATAAACTAGATGGGCAAAAGTTTATTTTCTTTGTACTAAAAAAGCCAACATGCAGAGTTTAATGGTACCCTCAAAAAAAGAGGAGACACTTATCTTACCCTTTATCTTTTTATCTTATGCTTTCAGCTTACTTCTTGCTTAGAGCTGAGGTAACTATATTGTATAAGTACCACATGACAATGCTCCCATTCAGCTGAAACCTGTCTATTCCACTTGAATATAAGAAATCAATGATGATGAAAGAAAAAAAATTTGAAATATTAAGTAAAAAAAAAAGAAAGAAAAAAACCAAGCCAACATCTCCAACACTGTTCTTAATAACATGCAAATTCCCACAGTCTGCATTTTAACTCTTGCTTCAAGTACATGCGCTCCTGTTTCACATTTCATTAAYAAATATTTTTAATAAGTTACTTCCCAAGTTTCTCAATAAGCCTCTGTTTRTCTCCACAGAAGTCCACTGCAATTCCTAAGGACTCCACTTGCTTAAGAAAAAACCATATGCTCCCTTATTTTCTGACCATGGCCATTTCCCCAAGGAAACCTGCAGACAGAAATGCAGGCAGATGGGAACTAAACAGGCAGTGAACTCCACATGCCTCTGAAACACAATGTCAGATGTGATGATGTTCACTGGATATAAGGAATGACCTTCCACCTTTTGCTAAGATACAATCATAGCTTTTAAAAGGAAAGAGAGTGAGAAAGAAATACATTGAGACTCTACTTTGCTCCTCACAGATAGTGTCTATCTGTGACTAAATTCATGTGCACTTTTGGAAACCAGAGGGATTCACCAGAATGCCAACAGGTTTATCTGTACAATTGTGTACGCAGGTCAGGCTGCTTGGACAGTCATATCTGGTTTCCTTTGGTAGTGATGAGCTCCAGCAAAACAGATGTTGTACGATTCTACAGCTGGACTAACTACTGAAGATGATGAAAATTTTAACTACAGTATTGTGAAGGAACTTTAAACTTCACCCAGAACCTCATACATCCTCTGGCTTTCAGACGCCAGACAAGGTTACAGCCTTTAAACACCTCCATGGAGTGGGGTCTGTGTTAAATCAGTCAGTGTGTCAGGCTAACCTACCATGGTGTAGATACACCCATTACAACACTGATTTGAAATTGCAATTGCTGGAAGCAAACAGCCCCCGGCAGTGGCCCATGACAATAACACTGTTCTTTACATCAGGCTGTAGAAAAAAGCTTGAGAAGCACTTCAAAATCCCAGCTTTAAAGGAGAGAGAGAAAGAATTTAGTTTTAGAGACTACATGAAAGCTCTGCCTGGTTGTGAACTACTGTAACAGTAGAATTAGAATGCARTATTACAATTAAAGGTCATGGTATGCAGCAGTCATTATTTACYGTTCTCTCCTTTAAAACTATGCTTTACTTCTCAGATCTAGAGAAAATAATTCTTATCTTGTGCAATTCTTCAAGTAGCCAATTACACTCTCGAGCTAAACATAATGTATATTAACTTAGCCTATCATACATGCAGAGGGACTCGAGCTGTCCAACTTTCTTTCAGAAATTTCATCAGGTAGAAAGAAAGAAAACCAACTGTTCACAATCAGTAGGTATCTGGACAAAATAGGCAGGTGTGTTGTCCTTGTTACCTCATTTTAATGCATCTCCTAGGTATTTATGATCAGTAGCACACGTGTCTATCTGGGAAATTCCAAAGAGAAGTTTCTGCATATTAGGAATGCCCCTTGCAACAGAGACATRACAAACTAGTTAATAATCCAGGTAGAATAATTCCACAATGTAAGATTACTGGTGAGCTCAAAAGCCTGTTTTCCCATACTGTATCACAATAACCATGYTATCCAAATGCAGAGGAGATAAAATGATTTAAAAGGAGTAGGCTTGATATATTTAATGAAATAAATAATGAAGAAGAGATAAAGCTATGTAATAAATTTTCAAAATAAAATACATGGTCCAGGAAGTAGCAACAACAAAAGAAGCAGCAATGAAAAATCTCATTTCTACAGACCCTTCACCATGGTCATACAAAACCCCAGCAGGATCACTCATAAGTAATAATCCAAACTATTTATATGTGCACTTAACTATTTTAATTCATAGAACCCAATTTGCAGACCATTTGCAATCTTTTGCAATACAAAGACCCAGCCCTGTTAAGGTAAACTTATGGATATATTTTTGCAGCTATGCAAATTTCACAGACTTCAGTTTAGACCGAAAAGGTTCTAGAAATTTCTGCTAYTGTAAACATCTAGGTCTTACTGGAGGATCTGTTCTCTAATATAAGCTTAATAAAAGCATATATATAAAGTGTATATGTATACATATATTTGTACACATATGTACATATATGTATTTAATACTATAAAAACCCATTTTGTCTTTGAACAACATTTTTGCAGTGAATATCAGAACATTTTGGAACAGATTTTAAGGTTGTTACAATCTGGCAACTCTCTTCACTGCACCCAGCTCATGGTCTTTTTGTACAAAAAACAGATTACCACACGTACTCACTGCCTGGAGCTGAARATTCAAAGTAAAACTGTCCACTGAAATGTCAAATTTGTTTAAAGAGTGTTACTAGCAGCAGTTTTAAAAGTCATATTCTGAAGTGACTGAACCGAACATTCTTTAAATAATATACTCTAGTTGTTTGAGTTTGTTCACAGGGTTATCTAATCCCCAGTTATTTATCAGAGTATTTTCAGGAAAGAAAACTTGATTTATAATAAAAAAAATGCTCCACATTTCTTACAAATCACTAATTACATTCTCTGTGTCCATTAGAAAGGCCTGATTTTAGGAAAATGTTAAGTATCCCTGTTTTGACATCCAAGAGTTTTGCAGAAAGGGACCATTATTTGGCAAATTTTCCCTATAATATTAGCACATAATTGATTCAAATAGGCATGGACAAGATGAATATTSTAAAAATTTAACTTCCACAAAGAAGTAACGATTTTCAAAAAAGATTTCCCTGTTAGCTGTCACATTTTCAAATAAAATATTATAAGAAAACTACCATTTTTATCTCAATGGCTTCCTCTGAGCATAATTTGACAGAACATACAAAGTTTACTTTCAGAACATGTCAGCCAAGAGATCTTAGCTCCATTCCTCTGCCTCTGAGATTCACAGTCTGGACCATCCCAARCAAATAGCATCTTGTGCAGGTTAAATGGGACATTATAGAAGTTGGAAGAAGCACTATGTATTTCTTCCTCCAGTACTAGCCCAATAACTGAAATATAGTTCCCCTCACTTAGAAAACAGATATTTTCTTCACTAACTTATTTTACAAATCTCTGGCAAATTTCATTTATCCCAGGATTATGTTCTTCCTAAAGTATTTAGCCYATATTTAAAGATCTTTACTGCATGTCTAATTAATCATATACTTAAATGAACTGTAAACATCAACATGAGTTTCACYAGGACAAAAAAGGGAGACAAATCTGCATATTGTTGGCAGCATAGAGTGGGTAGGTTGACAGCAAGTGTGAAAGAATGYATTGATGTGGGGGATGATTCTGGCCTCTTGAAATTTGTAAAGAATGAGATGGCTTTGATTGTCATCTCAATTCATTACAGATTTTTAGCACTTTGTGATAATTTTTTTTGCATCTGATTTGGAACTGATTCAAATTGTAAATTCAACATTAGGCTATGTTCTTGTCTTAGCTATAAATGAGTTTCACCTTAAGACTCCTCTGTATCTYTGCCAAGCTTATTTGTGTATTTCCAAGAGTGAAGGCAAAAGCAACAATTTACCTCAGGCAAAAGAGCCTGTGTGTCTGTCAATATTTGGGTGATGGGCTTATAGAAGGTTCATTAGAACAATCTGCCCTGAGGCAAAAGAAGATATYGTTCATATCAGCCAATTTGGGCCTCCCTGGGCAACTCCAAATACTGAGTCAATCCAGCACTGGGGTGTGTACACAGGCTGAGACTACAGCTAGTCAGAATATAATCCATAAAATGCAGGTTTGTGTGAAAAAAAAGTATTCCATACAGATAAACAGTCATTCATAAAGATTTTATGGAGAAGGTCTTGGGATACATAATTTGCTAAACGGCCATAAGAAAGACTAACAATCTCCCATTTAGTCTCCCTTAGTYCTACCCTCTAAAACCTAGACACGTTACACAACATTACAAGTTTTTGTTTTCACTCCATAGGCAATGAAGATAGGAGATAAAACCTTAGCATAATTAAATGTTGTTCTCTAGATATCAGTCATGTACAATCCCTTTCTAAGCATGCCTAAGGATTTTAACACTCCTATTTCAAAGCACTGTAAAAAAATGTGCCCATTCAAAGTACATCTATGTTGTCAGGCTGCTGAAAGCTAGTGACTAGCATTAATAGTCTTTGGATCCAAGATTCACATCCTATTATTGCTGCTGTAAAAGTGGTAAGGCAGTTGGTCATCAGATTAAAAAAAAAAAAGAACTTGTCACCAGTAAGATCAAAGGGTAAATAAGGTAAATTCTATGACATATGCCATTTCTTCACCCTCCCTTCTGTAGGCCCTCATGAAAAACGCCATCCTAGAAAGCTAGCTAACTTAATCTACAGGATCTGTCTTTATCTACAAAATAAAACCCTTGCTTCTCCTTACCCACATAATAGAAACTACAGCGAAAAGCCCTCAGGGGATTACAGCTTCTTAAAGCAAACTTGTCAGTTTTAATTCAGGTTAGGTGCCTGCATAACACAATCTTGAAGAAACCAAATCAGTTCCTTTCAGATGCTGATAATTCACTGGTAGAAATTTTCTTGSGCATACACATTTAACACTCATATGGATTCATTCTTATCCTGGTTTTGGTGGGAGAGAGTTCATTTTCTTCCTAGTAGYTGCWACAGGGCTATGTTTTGGACTAAGGATGAGAATAATACTGATATCATACATGTTTTTGTTTATGCTAAGCAGTGCTTACCCCAAGTTAATGATTTTYCAGTTTCCCAGSCTCTGCCAGTGAWCAGGTGTACAAATGGCTGGAAGGGAGAACGGCCRGGACAGCTGATCCAAACTGGCCAAAGGGATATTCCAYACCACAGAGCATCATGCCCACTATGTAAACTGGGGGGAGCTGGGCAGAAACTGTCAATCACTGCTCAGACACTCACTGGGCATTGGTCAMTGGGTGGTGAGCAACTGTATTGTGCATCACTTGTGYTTCTTGGACTTCATTCCTCTYGCTCTTTTTGTTATCTCCTTTTTTGTTACAATTACCAGTAGTAGCAGTASTATTAATATACTTTATTTCAATTATTAAACAGTTCTTATCTCCACCCATAGGATTTACCTTTCTTCCATTCTCCTCCTGACCCCACCAGGGCAGGGAGGAGAGTGAGCAAGTGGCTGTGAGGTACTTAGTTGCCRTCTGGGTTTAAACCATGAAAAATCTACTGATACATAAAAGGTGTGATGAGATGGCCATCTGTAAATATACATACATATGTGTGTCTCCATATTTGTACGTATATGTATGTATCACATTATATACATATTTTAATATATTTTTGTTCAAATAGGTAATGCAGATGGTTCTCAATAAATGGATTGATAAAATTCATGTCTGATGGAGAACTACACCATTTTTGTCCGTATGTCAGCACAATATATTTGCTTATACACATGCATTCACCCCTGCACATCCACATACACTTAACGTAYATATGCATCATATATGTGTAACAGAGCATACAAATCTACATATGACATTTAAGCAATGATCTGACAAACATTAGACACATTGCATTAAGTGCTTTACTCGGAATAATCTTCAGTTTTGGCCTCCCACACCTCTTTCTTTTCTATACTACATGCTTCATATCTGGACCATGTGGAAGCATCTTACCTTGCTTCCATTTTCTCTTGCCTCCCGTTCCATCTTGAGATCAGAAATTAGGAGAGTCTTGTATTTGTTCTTTCCATTACTGCTGTGATCATCTAGTCTGTATTCTGAAGTCAGCTGAGCAGAGAGGGGACTGTCACTCAGGTTCAGAGGCTGCTCATCCTGCTCCAGATTTGTTTTGCCATTACTGTTGGTTTCTGCCATCTCCCTGCAGTGTGTTCCCCCTGAAGCATTGGAACTGTGTCCCACGGTCTCATTGCCATTAAAACTCTCTGCGGCTGAATCATCTATTAAAAAATATATATTTTCAGTCACATGCCACATAATCATCTCTGTCCAGTTCAAACATAATTTATATATTCACAATATTTTTTAAAAACAGAATGAAAACTGATTATATTACAAGGACCAGTACATTTCTGCAAAATGTGCACACACAMTCCTCCACATTTGCAAGCAAAAGCTTTAAGTAAATCCATAGAACATTACTAAGTAAGGGAAATTATCTGGGCTGACAATTTAGTATCACAGTGTACATAAAAGATAATCACAAAGGATTTTTAGGGACAAAGTGATAAAGTCTGCCTTAATCAATCTGTCTGTCCATATGTTTAAGGATCTATTTCAATTCTTATACTGTGCTCATGAGTGCACTATTACATATTTCTGAAATCAACAGAGGTGCACGTGGTATTGAGAGAGAATCTGAATCTCAGGTTTTAAGTGTGCAGAACAGCACATGTCACATCCATAAACATCCTCTTGCAGAGATACAACATAAATACAGCTGATCCATTCACTGCTGGCAGTAGAGATCATACCAGAAGAGCTGACTCCCAAAACAAAAGATCCTTTCTTCATTTTGTTCAGGYGCTTATCCACTTTGTTCACTCATTGTGTGTCACAAAATACTCAAAAATACTGATAAATGGTGGATTAAATKATAAACTTGAAAGCTCCATTCAAAAGCTCTGGATGTGCCATTTTACCCCTAAGATTTAAGAGCTGSATTGTAGGATTAATATTTGTCTTCAAATACTTATGGATTTGTGTATCCTGTTCTTGCCAGCACTGGAATTTTCCACCTGTGCTACTACTCAGCCTTTCTTGACTTCTAAACAATCTCTTGGCCAACAGGCTATCTAGCAAAACAATTTATCCTTCAAAGGATTAAACGGCAGCAGAATTTGGCGCACAATTTGCATATTTCTCATTCATTAAAGCACCTCTGTTTTGGCAACTTCCATGGTTTTGCTAATGGTGCAAACACCTGCCTGGGGCTCTATAAGCCTATGCTGATTGCAGACAATGAACTTGGAAATAAAACTGGGGAGTCAGTAGTCAGGAATGCATTCAGATTGAAGCTGGGGATATTGGATGAGATGGAACTTAATATATTAGCACCTTAATATACCATCTTATGTGGCCCTTCTAAACAACTTCCATACAAAAGCAGGAAACACATTTATACATATGTGAACTTAAAAAAAACCAAAACAAACCATCAGAACACATCCTTTAACAGATTTACTCAGAAATACTCATGTTTTAACTACATGACTGATCAAATTGTTGACTCACCATCATTATTATGGTGAAAAATAACTATTCACATCAGATTTTTMAAAGAGAAGAAAATACTGGATAAATGGGTAGTGATATAGTGATCTAATTCAGTTACACACTTAGAAAGCCATAGATAAGYCATCATACATCATTGCCATGCTTGCTGCAGTCTCAAACATTTTTTATGCCATAAATATATAGAGAGGACTGGGCATGCACTACAAACATATTTTTAAAATTGCTTTGTTTTGTAAACCTGTAAAAAAATCTGATTGCACAACAATACWAATTAAGAGTCAAAATTTAAATAATTTTACTTAAGAAGCATTTTTATTGTTCTAAAACAGCTGTGTAATAAAAAAAATACAACTATGCTTTGCTATGTATCATTTTTACATTACCTCTTGCAAATACAAGTGTATATACAATAAAAGACATAACATTCCTAGAATAAGTCTTTTAAATATGAACACCAACCAAACTTGCAACATAGCAAGGCTACTTAAGAATGTCAGCCATGTAAGTGAATAAAAAGAGCAAGATTTATTCTTAATAAACCTTCTACCATGCCCTGAGACTTACATCTTCTAGGCATAGCACATATAAAAAGGCTAAAATTCTAAATGCATGTTCAGAAATAAATAAGCAGTTTCACTATTCCAAAATAGAAGAGGGAATTCTAATCCAGGGGCTTCATTTTTTTAAAAGAAAATAGCCATATTTCCATATTTCAAAAGTTCTGAGATGCCAGAAAGAAATCCGTATTTCTTTAACAGAGACATGCTTTGGTTGCTGCTGWTTTGTATTTAGGACTGTTAAGAGATAATTGGCTTCTTGATGAACAGTTTAAAAAGTGACAGTTAGTTTCAAATTAATTAAATCAATTACTGAATGGGTCACCAAGTGAAGGATGCTCTTCCCTTTGAAAGGCTCAGAAAATTCCCTACTGCTGGCAGCCAAAAGAGAAACAAGTGAGTAACCAGAGGATACAAAGAACCACCTAAAAGATGGGGGCACTGCCTACCCAGCAGCACACAAGTCTGATTCCTAGGGAACTCAGGAGTCCCAGCTCATGAAGTGCAGAGTAACCGCTATCAGGATACAGACTGCTAAAAGGGAATGATGAGAGCTGTGCTAAGAGCTAGATGCAGGAACAGCCAATTCTCAAGCACAGCTGTTAGGTTTGCCTAGCAATAATGCTTTTATTTCTTTTTTTGTTGCCCTGTATGACATGTGGTTGACAACTAAAACTCACAATTGTGTGAGAAGGTTGCAATGCAGAAAAAAAAAAAACACTTCTGTTTGTTCTAAAGCATGACCATTGAAAAGAATTCTTATGCTGAGTAAATGTGATTAAGCATTTTAATACTCCGAAACAACCAAAAATGTTTTTACAAGATTTATGCTTTTCTTAGAAAAAGCTTAGTTAAATTGACAGCAAATCTCGGTTTCTGCTATAAAGTCAAATATCTGTTTTYACAGTCATTTAACCTTGCTTGTTAGAAACGGGAATTTTTTTTGCCAGGATAATGGTCAAGAGAATGGCTACAATGGGAATGGTACAAATCACACTTTTTTCAGGTAAACAGAAATATGTATTTCCATAAAAGATATTAAGAAAAAGCATATAGTGGCTTAGCACTAGTTTCTTACAGATGTTACCAAGGTAACTAGATTACAAGGTTTAGTACATTCCTCATCCCTGGGCAKCTGTCTATTTTTGTTAAAAATAAGGCTACTTTAAAGCWAGAKTTTCTCYGGTATGAGAAACACAGACCACATCAGGAATGGCTGGGTTTGGGGGAAAAGGCAGGAGGGTCTCACCCAGGAGAGGAAAGTGAAGTTCATCCTTAGATATGGGCAGCCACAGCTGACACCCCCTGACCACTCCTGGGTCTGCAGGATCTGCAAGCACTCATGGCTATCACATGGATGCCAAGGGGCAAGAACAGACCCACAGACACCTCTCCTGCAGACCATGTCCTCCAGTGGAGGCTGCCTCTGCCCAGAGCAGCAGGTGAGACCTCATCTCCTCAYTGTGTCTGGTGCAGCTGCTGAGCGGGGCTCCACCTAAACCAGAGACTGCATCAGGACCAGCAATTTGCTCAGTTTTCTCAYCTTTAAATATCCCAGCACCTCAGCAACAATGAACTTCTAATGCCAAAAGCCCCTTCTCTTACCAAGTACTTTTCTCCCTCTATCCAGCAGAGGAAGAAGTATGGTGGCCTGGGGAGAGCTTGGTGAAGATATGGCTTTGTCCAGCTATTGCCAGTGGCCCCTGCTCCTTGTTGGGAWCTCCGTAGAGATAAGGTCCACCCCAGAGACAAGGTCCACCCCAGCCCGGTGCATGTGGGGCAGCAGCAATGAACCCACTGCTGGGCTGCCCTCCCCCAGGAGGCTCAGCAAAGCACAGCATTCCTCTCGGGCTCACTTCAGCCCCACTGCTGGTCAGTGGGCRCTCCAGCCTCCCTTCCCATAGCTGGCTGAGGAGTGCAATATCAAATTCCACTGAGGCAAGGGCCATGCATTTTCAAATCCCATCTCTTGTCTGAACTATCACTGCAGGGTGAATTTTATTGAAAGACCTCCAGAGAAACCTGTCACAGGCACTGGGAGCRGAAAAGAGGGGGAGCAAAGGGGCTCCATGCCCTGCTTTGGGTATTGGGGCAGTCATGAAAGAGGCTGTGGGATGAGCTCACGTCTTCATCACCACCCAGGACTGCTCTTATCCATAAGCATCAGACATGACAGAAAATCAACCATCAAACACTGCTTGCTCATGTCTTTGGGAACTGTGCCGCTTTCAAACCCTTACCTTAGAATGCTGGAAGACTGGAAGCACATCTACAGCTGATTTTGTTACTTAAGACTGAAAAGGGAGAGTCTGACTGCAATACACATGTAGTTCACTTCTAAAAACAGCTTWCTGTGGCCTCCCTCACTGCTACAGAGATCCTCTTCCAGGGATTAAAGAGCATCATCCCTCAGGAAAGCACTCCAAGAGCAGAGGGAAGGTATCTTTGGATCAGGCAGCAACCACCTTCTTGCAGAAGCATAGGGCACTCTTCAGGCTTAGGCACAGATTTGTCACTCGTARACCAATATTTCTTAAATGTCTCGATGCCAACACTTCCTCTTTCACTTTGAACACTGCCTCACACTGATCCTGTGCTCTGGACTCAATAAYACCCTCTGGACACCTTTAGCCCAAGTACTCTCCTTGTTAGGGATAATTGATAGAACAAGGGGTAGTGGCTTTAAAGTGAGAGTAGGTATAAATTAGATATCAGGAAAAAAWCCTTTACTGAGGTACTGGGAAAGGTTGCCCTGAGAAATCACAGATGCCCCATCTCTGGGAGTGATTATGGGCACATTGGATGGTGCCCTCAGCAACCTCTAGCAGAAGACGCCCCTTCTCAAGGCAGGAAAGTTGGAACCAGATTGTCTTTAAGGTCCCTTCCAACCCAAACCATTCTGCAGTTCTAGAATTCTAATTCTCAAAACAAGATCTACAGTAATTTTTTCGACTTCAAGTCAATGTCTTATCACATTGCGTTACAGCTTCCAGCTCCTTCTTCCAGATCCCACAGAGACCAACAAGATACAAAGTGACACCAGCTTTATTTTTTAACACATGAGAATTCCAGATTCCTGCTGTGAACTTTCCAGGCTCATTGCAAACCTCACTGCGTTAGCTTTTCTCCCTGATTTAAAAGGAAATTTGGAAATAGTGGAAGAAAAGACAATGCCAAAGAAAGCCCAAGCAAACAGATGCTCTGAGTGTTGATTCTCAGAACTATTGCATCCTTCAATTATCTGCCACAGACATTCACATTATCATGGCCTAAATCTCTGCCAAAACCCAATTTCCCKGTATTTAGCACCTTGGATTCTGCAAAGTGGTATCAATGGCAGCTGGTATTTTAAGGACAGTTTCACTCAGAGTAGAAACTAGGTCTTAATTTAWAGGAATGTTCTCCTACCAAGCAATGTCTAGATTTATGAATGGGCAAAACATACATTGCTTGAATCAGAGATTATTTTGTTACAAGCTAACATATAGTTGTTCTACCTGGAAAGAGATGTCTTCAGATCAGAGATGTCAAATGCTCAACACTGCTCTCAATAAGAGTGCTTTTTTGAGAAAAGCAAATTGAAGTGTGCACCAAATCTGGCTGGAATAACAAGTTCATCAAACACTTGTTTTCTGAGAGCACAAATTTAAGATCTGAACTCTGATATAAGTGTCATTGAAATACTGTGACTCGCTCATCAAGGTACATGTATATATATATTCTCACTTCTCTCCTTGAGAGAAAAATCTCAAGATGTTCTAAAGGATCTCTTACCTATCAATTTTGTACTCTAAATCACCCAGAATTTTCATATTCCTTGCAGGTAAGTCAGGAAGGAGTTAGCAAGCCATTCTACACAAAGACAAATCTCTGAATACATCCTCACCATTTCTCAAATTACTTCTCAGGTGAGAATGCAATTAAGATTTAGAGCATACTTTAATAGTTTGTACAGTTGAGATTTCACATATTTTACTAGTCAGTAATCCCTAACATTGGGCTTCAGCTCTAACAGCAGTAGTGTGGCACAGTCCTGCAGTCATAGAGCTACATGGAACTTCAGATCCACTGAAAGGGCAAATATCCTACCTGGGAATCAATCAAAAACAAGGGAAAGGCAATTAACCTTACAGCATCTTTGGCTCTTTTGAGACATCTGACCACATGAGGCCACCCTGCAAACCAACACCATTCCTGGGAATAATGAGTTTGATTAATCACATCAAAAGGACAAAGCACTTGTTGGGGCCATTTTGTTCTGCTCTAAGGAATAGAGAGGGGAGAGAGTCACACACGCAGACAGACACTGATGCCTGCAAACTTCAAGGTAGCAGGCATTCAGGTTAAATGAACATTTTGAGTGGGCTGCCTGTCGACAGAGCATCTCTGAGAGCAGCAAGATGGGTRACTGTTCCTTCTAAAAGGAGAAGATTGGAAGTGAATGAGCCGAGTGGGATGAGTGAGACTGAAACTTCTTGCTGTGCAAATGCAGGCTGTCATAACACCCACTCTTAAAGACTGTCTACCAAAATCCTTTATGATGAAAATTGCTTTAATCTTGTTGGGCTGGATACCAYCAACCCAGACCTTGAAAACACCACCTTACACCCTTGGCAATCCAATTCATTTGAACATGGTCACTTTCAAGAGGCAGTACTATGGGCCAGAGAGTGACAGATTCAAGAACTATTTTGAGTTACTGTGTTGTTCTCCTTAACCTTTGGCTTCAATAGTGCATGTGCTTTATTTTCCTGTGTTAAAATACAAGTTTAATGAAAATAACATGTTGCATAAGCAAACATTATAAACTAAGTTAGTTACATTTGTTCTACAATTCCACAACACCAATGGGAGGTATTGAATACTTCCTAATGGGAGGTATTGAATAAAACACTCTACTGTGGCAACAGACGGCAGGCAGTTTTGGGAGAGGAGTACCATGAATCAGAGAAAAGACGGTGTACAGTGCTGACTCATAGAAACTTCTGTAGTATAAAATATATGGACACTTTTCTAAATGAACTGATAAAAAGGCAAGGACATATTTCACTCCCACCACTTTTTACATTTAATACCCATTTGTCACAGTTATGTATTTGGTTATGCTTCRTTTACATCACAAGTCAAGTTTGAAGCATAAGTTCAAGACATAACTTAAAAGCCAGTCCGAATAAACTCTGCCTATTCATCATCTCCATTCCCTTTCACACTATTATATAGAACAGGGGTTGGATTAATGGAGGTACAGTGGTGATCTCAGACCTTCCCATTCATGAAGCATAAGTATGGTCATAGCTGGTCATAAAAAAATCCATTTAGTCCAATTTCCTATCTGCTGCAGTGGTCATTAGGAGATGTTTAGAGAAGAGAATAAGGCAAGCATATACAATTCTTACTTCTGTGGACTGCTGAGCCCTTAATAATTTCAAACTCAAAGTATTTCTGAGCAAGATGTGGCTTCTAATTACATGCTGGTGCTCAACATGTTTTTTGCTTCCAAATATACAGTAATTCTTTAAAATTGTATAAAGCTCAACACCCTTCTCTGCTCCACCAAAAAGTTACTTCCACTATTTTGTTTCCACTGTACTGTATCAGGGAAACAAGGAACAGGAACTGAGAGATGGGCAASAGCCTTTCCAGGGGACAGAGCAGGGTGGTGTGCATAAGGCTCAGTCCCTCTATTCCCAGTGAGACTTCATTTGCTCCATTACAAGAATATTCTTGTAATTGTCCTCTTCAGTTGACTTCAATAACCATAAAAATTATTTTTGCATATATGCTTTCCTGATGGGCTTACCTTCTGTAAATTCAGCTATGGAACTCAGTGCAATGAATTTAAATCTGAAATGTCCATCAGTTTCAGCGATGCTTACCAACAAATTCCTTAGTGTTATTTTCAGTGGTGGAGGAATAGGTCAGGAGCTACTTCATATGATCACACACAGCATGAGTTTATTAAAAGAAAAAGGAACAGAGTGAACTAATCCTTAGCCTAGTCAACAAGAGTATAGTAAATCTGATATACACATGCACATACACAGAGGAATCAGCATTATCCAGGCTGTAAATCTTATTTCATTATTAAACAAACCTTCCAGTAATTCACAATTTTCCATGGGTAAACATCTCTTCTTATTGGAGGCACAAAACAGGAAGCTATTTTATTCAATTCTAATCTTAAATAACAGAGCAGTGAACAACTGCCACTCCATGACATCAACAACTACCAGAAAAATAATTCTGCCTTGCCAGTCATAGTGTTATATGAGGTCTCATTTATAAAGCTTCACGAGTGACTTGCATGTTTACTTTTTTACATGCAGAGCTACTGTCCCTGCATATGCACAGCAAGGAGATGAAGGAACATGTCTATTAGGAGGGTGCTGCACACACATATAACCAATTTGAAAGCTCACTGGGTGCACAGTAGTCTAATTAGCATTATGTATCTAGTTCATCCTTGCTCTTTGGCATTTGCATTTCAAAACAYATAGCCCTTACTGCCCCTGGGAAGAAAAATCCCTGGTTTTCYCCTTACTCTGGAGAAACCTCTAGGGTGCTTTTTGTGGCAAAGACTCTATCAAGCAGTTTTTTATGCAGAAAAACTGCAATTCTTCTAAAAGTCTTTATGGCCCATATAGGATCATATTTGTCAGGCAAAAATGTCATCTGGCACCGAGAACATGGCTTAGAGCTCCATCTCTGGGCAAGCACTGCAGGAACAGGTTCTCAGCCCAACAATATATGAATGACATCAGAGATATTGCCTTGTGCTCATCCCAAAGAGACTGCAGAACAGTCTAYTGATAAGAAGCTGGGAACTTAGGAWGGCTRGGAGACAGGCAGGCAAATTGGGCTCAGGCAGCAAAACAGGGCATTTGAGGGTCACTAAAATTCCAGCAGTGTACAGAGCACATCAGCAACAAAGATGTTTGAGACTGCAATGTATTATGAAAAGGAGAAATATTAAGACTTTTCTTTAAAACAGAGGTAACCTAAGAGATCTTACACTCCCTCTTCCTTGTCCAACAGAAAGAGGCTTATGCGTTAGCATATGCAGCAGCTGTCACTGTTCCTGGCGGCATGAAGGATCTGGTGCTGTGCCAGCAGCAGACAAAGAGTAATATGTAGATGCATGTTCAATCCCTAAACTTCAACCCAAATGGGGCTGAAAGGAATTATGTTAAACTTATCTGCCAGTTGGACCTGGTGTGGGTGTGTATTGTTGAATTT
The DNA here is from genome assembly GCF_030028575.1 of Malurus melanocephalus. NCBI lineage: Eukaryota > Metazoa > Chordata > Aves > Passeriformes > Maluridae > Malurus > Malurus melanocephalus. The sequence goes on from NW_026623278.1 coordinate 1,057,998, forward strand.
TACTTCATCAGGATCTGCCRGCAAAGCAGAAAAAGCAAAGAGAGATCAAGTTGGAGTCATTAGAAAAAGTTCTCTTCAGCCTGGGTGTCCTCAAACCTGGAATTTTTTAATAAAGCCCTTTAAAATATACCCCACCAGCTTTAGTGTGCTGACTGGGTTCACACAGTGACATCAGTCTCTGTTTCTGGAAGGGCGAAGCCCTGAGTGCAAGCAAGATAAGTATTTGCTTGACAGCTCTGCATCCCCTCAGCAAATTGCTGCCTACTCTTCCATAAGAGCAGATAGGCTATGGAAAGGCTCATTATACCCCCTTCACCAGTAAAACTGGGAGAAAAGGAGGGAGAAGCCATAAGAATAAAGAGAAATGGCTGCTTTGAGCTTCATACATCCTTATCAACATTTAACCCACATTCTGACTTGGGCCTCCAAACTTTACAGTACAAATTGCTGGATTTGCCTGTTTGCTATATCCCTAGCAGAGAACTTAGTAGAAGTTTCCTCTTGAAATATGAAAAACCATGTCTGTTAATATTGTGCTAGTCACTAGATGACCACAGCAGAGTAGGAATAAGGAAAAATCTTACCTACTCAACCAAAAAAAAAATCCAAAGAGAATTGAGAAAATACACCGATACATTCCCAGATGTATAAAAAGCCAGAGTTCTGCTGAAGTTCAACAGATCTTATTATTGTATTTCAAGTTTTATTTCAAAATCATTCTGAAGAAGACTTGCAAGCATTCTTTATTTTATATTTGTAACTTATACACAATGTCAGTAGTTGCCAATTGCTATTTAGGTGCATAAAACAAAGAGCAACTGAGATCAAAGCACCCTGTCAGCCCAATATTTTGAGTACTGCTATAATAATAAAAATAGTTCAACTGAGTTGACAGCATAAATCTCAGTAATAATATTTCTACAAATAGTTCAGACTCATTAGACTCTTCATCATTATCCWTGTAGCTCTATAGTTCAGGATTTCAAAATTACAATCTAATTTTATTGTTTGGTTGGTTTTTTACACAGAAAAATGTAGYCTAATGACTTGCGTTACTTAAATTAAAGCAATTTTATTGTTATTTACAACTGCATGCTAACAGCTAGGACATAAAAATTCCTCAGAACTAGAAGAGAAAACATTTCCTACAATTTTCTTCTTTTTTTTTTTCTASTTTTCATTTTATAATGTTTGTAAAATCAACTGGTTTTATGCGAAATATTTGTTTTTCACTCCAGAACAATTCTGTCAGATCCTTTCCAATCAGTTGTCTCCACTCACATTAACAGAGAGGCTTTCAGGAAATTTCCTGCCTCAGCAGAGAGCAAAAGAAGTGCCTCTGATATTCATATAAAGAAATTCAKTTTAAAAATAGGTAATACACATATAATTGGGAAGAAGTAGAAAAAAAGTATGTGGAACTGGAAGAAGGAACTTACAGCATTTGTACTTCTATGCAGTTCTAGTATTATCAACAGTGAATTAAAACTTCCTCAATACACTAGGAAAGTGGATGTTAGTGAATCTGAGCAGTCAGAACAGTAAATACCCAATTGTAGGACTCCATAAGGGTTGCTGTTTCCTTATTTAGTGGCTATGATGTAATTAATGTTTTTTGCTGAGACAGAGTCTCCATGAGTCAAGTGCAGGACTCTACTACAGACAAACTGTAAGTTTAGAAATTCAATGAATTCCAGAGCCTGGAAAACTGCTATTACAAGCTTCAGCAAATGTCTGGATATAAATTACATGTCCCTTTTCAATTCTGTTTGGTTTTCACTCTGCCACTCTAAAATGCATATAAATGTCAGTGGCAGCATGGACATTACTGTTTCCTGCTCTGAGTGTGCCRTGGGTAACAACAGTAAGTGGTCTTCTCACTGCTTAACTGAAAACACTATTGTGGTCACACAAGACAGCACTTGATAGCAAACTTGGCTTTTCTTCCTTTCTTCATCATGCAAGCAACCATTTTGGAATGTTATATCCATTATGCTTTCCTACTAYATTTTTCAYTGCATCAAGTTTAAGTTAAAAATATTCTGCATCTACAATGCTTAAATGCCAGCCCAAATATCACCAAAAGAATACAAAAGGTGGTAAGAGTCAGCAATGCTAAAAAAGCTTTACATGAACATAAAAATATTGCCACTGAGGTAAAGGACACAAGTCTCTCTAACATGTTGACTACAATTTTAAGGCAGAAAAATAAGCTCTGCTGATAATTGAGCTCCCTTTGATCTGAAAAATCTGTCTCAAGTAGTGAAAGCCAAAACTGCCAAGAGAGATGTATAAGCATTAGCATACTCTGCTTGGAAGTTTACAACAGTTAATGCTTTTTCCTACTAAAAAAAATTATGGCCTAAGTCAGCAGAATCCTGAAACATGTAATGTAACTTGGGTTGAAAAATGTCAGATTTGAAAACTCTATCCACAAACGTCCATGATGTGAGGAATTCGACACCAAATGGATGGTATTGGACAGAAGACAACAGACTTCCCATGAAAGGTATTAACACTACAGGGAGGTCTCTTTTGCCTTTGTTAAAGTCACCGCTTTTAAATCCCAACTTGCCTCATAACCCTACAAATGCTGACTTCCAATCTGACTGACAAAATTAAAACATGCATTTTCATTTTCAGGGAAAAAAAAGGAATCAATCATTTTTTTTCATCAAAGTGAATATTTTTTTTCACAATTCCTAAATATATATGAGCATTTGGTCACACATTGGCTAAAAATGGACTAGAATAAGAGGTATCTGAACACAAAAAAAACAAGAGGAATACTTTTGCTAGATGGTCTGTTGTCACAAAATTCCTGGCAGGGTAGGATTCAGAGTTCAGAAACTTCACCAAAGCCCAAAGGAGCTGATGGATAGTTCTGGAACATCCACTGSTATTCCTCACCAGAGCTGTGGACTTCAAATTTTCACTGCCAAGCCACCTGAATAAGCAATGCATCTCTTGTTTCAACCTTTCCCTCCCAGTGCAATGCAGTGGACTATGCTTGGGGGASGAACAAAGCAAGTATGAGATCGTGTAATAAACAATACTGGAAATGAAAAAATTAAAACTTGGAAGCTGCTTGTGCTTGGGAACTTTTGCATGAAGGACTATCATTTCAAAGTTCCTTTTTGGGAAGCTAATGTCAACAGAAACACTACAGATTCTCAAACTTAATATTATTTAGTAACTTTCAGAAATTTTCTTCTCATTAAAGGCASTCAGTTTGCCCTTGATGAAACACCACTGAGAGCTAGACTCAAAACCAAATTACTCAACAAGGTCARAAAGTAGGGCAAACAGAATACCACCCTTCAGAGAAAAAAACGAGCTGTTTTGCAGTTCTTTGCAGAGTGGAGAGGTATTTTAGGAAATAAAATTACTGCTTCATGATTCTAATTCACTTAAGGGCTTCTGTTACCCAGCAAAATTCAGCAAAGGGACAGTCCACACACGGAATAATTGTTGCATGTGCTTTTCCTGTGCTTTACACCACTGATAAGGTGCCATTTTCGATGAAGTTTAAGAATGTTTTAATCACAAAAAATCAGTCTTATTCTCACTAAAATTTCAACAACTATTTACAAATACAAATTGTTGTTAAAGGTCAGAGCAATAAAAAGGAAAAGAATAAAATGTTACCAAAGAGTTAAACTGTAATACCTACTTGGCCTCCTTATGAAATGGGACTGACTGGGAATAAAAARCAGCAAAAAATTGTAAAAAATGACCATTTGCTGTGCTGGCTCAACAGATCTGTGTGTGGAAACCAGCACACTGCTCCTGGTAAACCAAGAATTCTGTCCACAGATGATTTTCTCTGGCAAAGCTAGCCTGGGTAGGAAGAGGAAGCCTAGAGTAAGAGCACTCATAGATATGCTCAGTCCTATTTGAAATAGAGAAGTAAAGATGAAGATATTTCAAAATCTGCTATATAATTTGTTTTCCCTTTACAATCTCTAAACAAGATTATTTGGCTCATGATATGGTTTTTTTTTTATTTTGAAAGGATTAGCATTATATARCTACTTTAATCTAATTGAAATACACGTTAGAAACAGAAAAGTTTCTGACATACAGCTGGATGGCAGACCTGTTYCCAAGCTTCCAGAAAACTTAGAAAATATAGTTTTTGCAAAAAAACGATGATGAAAATGAGCAACACTTGCTAATAATCTTTCTTCTGCTTGGTTAAACTGTAAATGTCCCTCAAAACAGAATCCTGACAAGTTCTTTCAAATCCTAGATCATTACTTTGCAATTCCTAAYATCCCCTTCATAAACTGATCACCTTCCTTCCTAAACAATAATTACAAACTAGTTCTGAGGGAACTGAGTTTTCCAGAAGCTTAGTTTAAAATTTTTAGAAGCAAGACATGGATCTGAAGATAGGTATGAGAATAGATTAACCTTATTTCTTCTGGGTGGAAAGTTTTTACAACTGGATCAAGCAGAAAAGTTACACATGCTGAAACACACTATTTCAACCCTGATCATGAAAATAGTATTATTTCTAATAACTATTATAATCTGGGGGGGAGGGGCTTTATCTTGTATGTGCAATGTAAGAGTAAATATGAGGACCAACACTCAAAAGAAGGCAATGTCTACTGTGTTCCCTTTCACAAACACAAGCAAGTTTCTCCTTTTCCAYAACTGTAAATAAATGCCAAGAGAAGAAACAATACAACCAGTGCAACAACAACTGGAAAACAAACTAAAGGGAGAACTGTCAGTGGTAAATACATTGCTATCAAGTTATTAATTGCACTACAAACACAAATTTGGTGTTGAAGGTTTKTTGCTGATGGCACCTGGTGCTCCAGCTCAGGCAGCTTTCTCAGATTGTGTCATACTATGCACGTAGGAATCATCAGAAACTTCAGCACTAGATATTTAATTGGTCCCCAAAATACAAAACCATCTGGGGAAAGCACGATTTTACTACCCCTGATTAAGTTAGTGTGACAGGCTGCAGAAAAATACTGACACAAAAGGATTCCTCAAAATACATATGTCAGTACAAGTACTTAAATTTCACCTAAGCAAAGAAACAGTTATCATCTTTGATTCTGCAAAACGTGAATAAAAATACTTTGGAGGACTCAAAGCATGATCTTTCTAAAAGAAGAACCCTTTCTTTATTACCCCAGGTCAAACACAGCAGCTCCAGTACAGGAGCATTTAGAAGGTGGTGTAAGGCCTTCTAATCTTTTTTAGAAAAATCTGCAATACCTGAGAGATGTTACTGGCATTCCCCTTTATGCAAACAGATAAATAAATATCTAGTTCCTGATCCTGTGGCTCAATGTTACTCYATGAAGCTTTTGAAATGCTGGTCTGAAATCCTTTAGGCTCATTCAAGAAGCCTTTGAAGATGAACATTTTCTCAGAACTGCTTTAATTTCAACATTATCTCCCATTAAAGAATACCTGCGACAGCTCGAAATTGAAATCTTTTCAAAAAATGGCAAAACCAGTTGAATAATGTGGTGAAAAGCACTGAGAATCACTGAAGTGAAGCCCCTTTTACAAAGATGTCCTCAGCTGATTCTCAAGTGGCCTGTTTTCCCAAAAAAACATTTATTTTTAACTTCAGCACTGCAATCTGCAATTTCTGGAGATTCCAACACTGGGAGTCCCTGCAAAACTCAACACCACAGTTGGTGATGCAGGAAATTAAGAGAAAAAACAGGGATCATAGTCTGAGCTTTTGTACCAGACATGAACATATGCTGACAGCGCATTTGCAGACAGTAAAAAGGACTGATGCTCTTAATGCATCATGTGGTAACTACAATAGAAGCCATTGAAAACAATCCTCAGCAGTTCCTGTAGTAGTAAAGAGCAGAATGGGAGGACATTAGTGAATATCACACCACTCTTGGTMTTGGACTGGAATATCCAAATAATAGTTTTGATCAGGTCCCATTTAGTTTGTTTAGTCCCATTTTAGTTGTTGCTGACTGAAGGCATTCACAAMTCACAGGTGCAATCAGTTGTTGCCATCAACCCACACATACAGCACTTGTCTTCTTCCTCAGCATGTTTCAGAAAACAATTTCAATCACAACAACTAGAGAAATGACAAATGCAAAATTACTGATTATTCACCTACGGACAGACCACAATAATCTGTTGTCAGGAGTGAATTTGCAATGATAAAATAAAATACTCTACATGTGAAAAGATCAGTCACTCATAWCCTGAACTCACATTCATCCTCCTATCCCCTGTATGACTTCCAGTGGACTCTTCTGGCAACAGAACAAAGAAACTCTGGATTCCCATTCTATAACTTCTCACTGCAATTGCAATTTTGATATTATTGCTACTATTAATATTTGATCTTTTGATTTTTGGAATCTAAAAAAAACAAAAACCAAAATGAAGCATTGCCCGAGAGGAGGCATGTGCTTCTCTCAACTTCCTTATAGCCACCTGCTGCCATGACCTCACAACCAACTTCCGAGRACACCAGAAATATTCAAATTACTATGGATGACAGCATAAAGAACTAGAATAGTGGAGCTGCAATAAATACAATTGCACACCTTTCAGTATTAGAGGTGCCAGATAGTATCTCAACTACTGTAAGAAAGAGAGAATTTTCCCAGGAATTTTTGGTTTCTCTCCCTTTGTGTTTGGCCCTGTTAAAAATTAACTTTGTTGTTTGGCTTAGCTCTTCAGCTAATATAAAGGACTTACTATGCAGTCAGTCATAAAGCCAGCAGCACAGCCCTGAGAAAATGCTTTTTAATTAACTAACAGAAAGTTGGCCAAAGGAACATGACACATTGGGCTAAAATCTACCTTTGGATGCATATGATCTTAACCTCACTAGAGTCAACAGAAACCAATGTGTGCAGCCCGGGAAATAATTTAATCCAATAAATTAATGCAACTTACATACAATTAGTGGCTTCACAGTTACTTTTGAGGGGAAGAGGTAGATAAAGTAAGTTGAAAATAACCAAAATATTCCCATGTGGCTGACTATTACTGTTTCAAATTAGGACAAACTTTCAACTCAAAAGATATTTTTAATGGTTCAGATTTGTTTAAAATAAAAAAAAAATTGATCCAAATATTTTAGTTCGTATTTAGACATTAAAAAGCCAATAGATTTACAATTCCAGTTTCAAGTGAAGTTACACTTCTTTGATTGAGATCCACATCTGCTACCATCAAATTGATCATTTATAAAATCTTTGGAAACATGATATACATATATGTACATTTTAAAGAGAATAAAGAAGCAGAGATGCCTCATGAAATAAGATGCCGTGCAACCAAGAAAAAATATGATCACTATTATTGTTTTCTTATTAAAATATGTAGGATAAATCTCTGATATGGAGAGACACACACATTGTGTGTGAAGTCTATATATAGCATAGAAGTGTGATTTCTGTTATTGACTTAATGACAATGTCAGCATCAAGATCTCTTCTGGGACAGAACAGAGTTTGTGACTTTATACTTGTGGATATTAAAAGACAGCCAAGTTCTGCGAGGTGCAGTGTACYACCCAGGAAGTGCTGAACATCTTAMCTATTTTTCCTCGAATCTCAGAAAGAATCTCAGAGAATCTCAGTGAAAGAGAGACAAAATGTTAGTCATGAATTCCAAATGGAGGTTGTAGGCAGAAGCTTTGCTGTACAAGTTTGTGCACTATTTGTGCAATAGTGAGAAATRTTTCAAAGAAATAGAGTGACGCACTACGGACAATATTTTTCTGTTTGGTGCCATAATTGAAAACCTTCTTCTGGTGAATAAGTATACACATTAAATTATCCTGCTTGCTTTTATGCATGGAAAACACACCTCAGAGAGCATTATGTTAGCCAGTTCAACATCTAGTCAGCAGACAGCCTGAACACTGGCACAGTGGCACAGGGAGAAGGCAGTTCAGGAAGAGTGTTGGGAGCAGGAATGCTGGGCAGAAAAGGAATGAAAAGCCTGGGCAGGGGACTCACCCACTGCTGTGGGGAAGCCAATAGCTCCCAGAACAAGCAAGTGCGAAAGAGAAGCCCTAGCAGAACATGCAAGTTCTGGGGTTTTTTAAGARTTTAGGAACTCTGGCTTTTTTGTATACATCATGCAGAGTCAAGTCTGCTTTTTAGTTTCCGGTCATTCAAGGAATTTCATTTTCTTTAACTGAAACAGAGTTTATACAGGAATTTCCTCAAGTTTGGTAGCCTGGACTCCTGAGTGTGAGCAGTCTCTACCAACTGTATTTGCCCTTGTGCAATACAATCCCACAGCTTCATGGAGCATTCACACCCTTTCCCTGGAAGAGAATGTGATCACACGCTATGGGTTTGGATGCATGCATTGAATCCCACTGTACTTCCTCACACGCAGGTAGTCCTGTTTACTCTTGTCTAGAAATGCAGAAAAGAAATTCAAGTCCCTTTGTGAAAGCTCCTAACAGAACTTGGGCCAGTTTCCTAAAATCACACACTTTGTAGAAGAAAAAATAAGCTTAGTTAATGTTTGACCAGTCAACATTATTCCATTTAGCACAAGTTAAATTCTGGAGCAAAATAAATGGACACAAATCACACTCTTGAGACTAAAAAGAAATCCAAATTTTCAGTTAATTAATTCAATAAAGTGACATACAAGGTATAAAATCTGTGCATTTAATAATCTCAGTTATTTTAAAGGTTGTAAACAGCCAAAAACATCCTGATAGAGGTGTTGAAAATACACAATGAAACCTCTAGCAAATATTTCCTAGTGGGTTTTTATCACAGAAGGGACTTTTAAATCACTAATTTAATTTGACAGATATCAAGCCATAATTTCATAGTGCTCTTTCTAATTAAAATAATTTATTTGATGAATTTGCTCTTACCCTGATCCCCACTTTGCTTGGCATTTCTGTGGAATCCCTGTCACCCATATGTCTACTACAGATTTAAGGATCAACCTAAATAATGTCTTAAAGCTTCCACACCCTTTGTGTTTATTTCTGTAGTCCCCCATATCAAAACTACACTKGCTACTGAGTTTGTTAACTGCAAAGAAGACAGACAGTATCTTTGATTATCAAAGTTCTTACTATTTGGTAAACCATTTGAAAAAAGGAAGTTTGAAGAGAAGACWATTCTTACACTAACCAATGTGGACCTTATGTGGGACTCTTTCTGAGCTGTCCTGAGAGGGAGGAGAAAAAAACTACAACTGGCCCTTAACTATCTATTCCATGGACCCAAAACTCTAGAAAGGTATCACMGTGCACTTTAATCATATCAGTCAAAATGATTCTGCTTTTAGCTCTTTAGACACCCAGAGAAATATAACAAATATAACAAGCAGACTGAGTGTGTGTTTACTAGGATTTTTCAGCAAAAAGCTTTTTAGATGGGAGAAAAACACCTGCCCTGCAAGTTGRAAACAGATCTTTAACTTCTTCAGTGTTACATTATCATAGATCAATCATGGGCCTCATTGAAACAAAGACCCCACTTGCCTGTATAKATACATCTGCAATTGTATGTATTGCAAAAGCACACAAGCATGCATACATTTTATCCATGTAAAACACATATGCATAATAGATCTAAGTTAGAGTATACTGCTATATAGAAAATAACCATTAAATATTTATAAAGGGGGGCTTTGATTAAAATAAGAAAAAGCATGCATACTAAAAATGCAAAAATACATAGGCTGAACATATAAACTSTGGTGGAAAAATTAGTTTAGGAAAAGCTGACAATAATAAAAAGCAGACAGTTAAAATCTTACTGCAAACAYTCCAGTTTAAAGCTGGGAATCTTGAGCATCTATTAAAGTGAAATGCAGAAGCATATCAAAGAAAGGCAGAACATTAAAATAGGCAAAAATGGAAAAGCTAGAATATCATCTGTTAGAATATTCTAATAGCAAGAAAACAAACACAAATTTCACACGCTGCATCATGTCACAYACCACCTTAATGAAAATGAGCTTTCTTCAAAGAAAAGCTTGTATTATGACTATAACTTAAAAAGCTCATGTTTTCTCTGTTTGGGTTTTTATACGGAGAAAAAACAATACTGAATCAGGAGTTGTATACATTTTCATGCCTAATTTGATAGTTCAGCACTTTTGCAGTTGAGTTTGCAGCACACACAGACCAGTTCCCTCACACTTTCCTGCTTATTTTTCAGCACTCAGGAATTTTTAAGCATGCTGCACAGTGCATACACAATTTGTAAGGCATGCTCACCATCACTTGYTCAGCTTTATGCACCAAATGAGACACACTTTAGGTTTCTATGTGAGCATCTCACAATGACGTTTTAAAATTTTATCACCTAGTTTCCAGGGACCTGAGGCTTTGAATCTATATTTGGAATACCACCTGAACGGGTGAAACATATTGGTATTCCACACACAGCCTCCTGCTGTCATTCCACTGTTGGCATGGGACAGTCCTCACCAAGACTTAGAAAACCTCATTCAATATTCCTCTCTGGAGGAGGATCTGACACTTACTGTGAATTCTGCTCTTCAACTTAAATACCAGTGTCTGTGGCAGGCCAATTCTATCATTGCAGATACAGCATCCCTCAGGCGAGGTCCAACCTTTCTCTTGCAGTGCACCCAGGGATTAGCTTGACTTCCCCTAAATTCTCTCCAGTGCACAGTACAAGCTAATCTTTCCTGTAGGAAGCAGGAGATGGGGTTGCCATGACAACAGAGCACATTCTAGCAGTGRGACCACTGAGATGAGCTGAAAAGACGACAGTGAAACATGCACTCAGCCTTCCTCCGGGGCTACGGGCTTCTTCCTCCAGGATTTCATTCCCCTGCAAGTTTACTGACAGGCTAGGAGCTTGATTAGCTACGTATTTTGCTGTGGGGAGATTACTAGTTAAGAASGTGGTTGAGAGATCGTAGCATTATTTAATGAAACTGCCATTCCTCCTCACATTAAATTGCTGATTTAAGYGTGGCTGCTTTTAAACCACTACTGGTTCATACACATTAGTCCTATACTCGGTCCACACTGACTTCTCACTGTAATACAGTCACAAGCCGAGCTCTGTGCTCMAGTCTCGGTTTTCCAGCATATTAGGCATGTTTTTATGCACACACACACACATGCTCATAGACACACATGCACACAAAGAGCACAGTGTAACATCTGTGTTTGGAGCTCAAAGGGTTCTGCTAATGGGGGAGGGGGCACTGAGAAAAGCAAGGCAAAGCAGCCACGTGTCTTATACAAAYGGCACTACAGCCACAATAAGCTTTGGGAGCCCTGATCATCAGGCAAAAGAAAATTGAGTAATCTATACTGTAAATATCAGCTATTTTATGTCCCAGAATAATGTCTGAATCCTATGCTCCAAAGATTTTTTTTTTTCTCAATGGGAATAATAGTAAGCTTTTTTAGTTCTTGCATTTCAATTATTTACGTGTTTTAATTGCTCAATCAAATTTTCATGCAGAGAGTTTTTCCTTATGTTTTCATTTCTCTTGCAAAACCACACAACACATTATTGTGATAAATTCCTGGAGGCTGGAGCATGACTGTGTCTTCTCCTGTTATTTCAGAAACAAGCGTGTCTCAGTGAGCTTTCACATTARAGACATAGCAACCGAGAATTTTCAGTTTCTAATCATGTTTGTAAACTTTCATTTGCACAGGACAGGTTCCTGCCYCCTTTGTGCTTTCACTTTTGAGCATGTAACATGTGTGGCCACTGGACACTCAACACCCCATCATGTGGCAACACCAGTGCCCTCAGTACATGTAAAGGCTTAACCTATCTAAGTACAAAAGAGCTGTAGAGGAGCCAAATCTGCACCATCTGAATCCATTCCTCTCTCTGGAAATTTTAAAGGAAAAGAACCTCCATGAAGGTATCTGACACAAGAAAGAGAAGGAGCCCAGGGGTTGCACTTAGCCAGAACTCCTATAGGCACRGAAGGTGGGGGTGGATGAAATAGCTGGAAGATGTAAAACAGCTTTCCCACCACAGCCAGGTACACAAAACAGCTGGCAGGTGGTCCCAACAAACTTAGCCTTGGCAAACCACATAAGGTCAAGAATTTGGCTGTAGAGGTAAGGAAYCATCTTCAAGGAGAGGGGAGGCACCTTGATGACTGGAATGTGTAAGGAAATTTTTGGGAGGCCTGGGAGGATGGGGGTATGTGGAAGCCCAGGTCAGGATCTCTCAATGATCATCAAATCACTGGTTTTATCCTGGTGCCACGTTAATTGCATTTACAGTGAGAAGCCCTCAGACAGMACCCAACCAAAAAACCCCTACAATTTTTTCTTCCATGGTTAGGCAATATTGCACCTCCATATACTTGAGAAGCATCTCAGTGTTACACAACCCTTTCAAGTTTTACCTTAATTTGGATTTTAGCATGTGTCAGGAATACATATGCACAAAACAGTGTCCCTCAGAATCTGCTGGCTCTGACTCATCCCACAGCTTGCTCTGAAGATGAATTACACCACACAGTACAGCACCTGTATTTATTATCATCTCATTAGTGCTAGGTTTTACTTTTTTTTTCCACTTTCCCATTCAAGTTCTATCCAACTGGAGAAATGCCAAATCATGTAAGCGACATATGGTTTTGCTTTAGAAATCATCCAKCCAGAATTCCCAAATACTGAAAAATCTTTGCCTAAATAACCTKCAGCTTGAAAGACAATATTTTACACCTTCAATTCCAGTGGGAAACACTGATATTTGTAGGTATGCAAATCGGCTTTGAGAAAAAAGGGCATATAATCAGATACTGAATGATGTTACAGATTTTTCCTGTCACATGCTGTCTCCTCACAATGGGAAAAGAACAGTTAACAGCAAGATAAATGCTGTGAAAATAGCTGAACTACTATTATGGTTAATGAAAGTAAGGTTCTCTTTCTTTTTTTTTCACAAGCTATGACTGTAGAAATCAGTAAATATTGCCCTTAGAATGCAAACATTCATTTCTCAGTGCTCATGTGCAGATCTTCCATTTAATAATACTGCAAATTTYTGTTTCTRGAAATTCAGTCYTTCAGCCAGGTACAAAACAGATRTACTATGTTCCTTTAGATGTTGGACAGGGAAAGGATTCCCCTGCCAGCACCATGAACAAGTAGCACTCAGTAACTAAATTGGGTCCRAACTATTCCTGACCATATTCTTCCCATTTCTAGCAAAAAATTCATGTTTGTTATTTCAGATGATTACCCAAATCATTCTCTCAGAAGGAACACACCCTCTTACATACATATGAAGTAACAAAAAGCAGTTTAAATGAGCGAAGTTTGGAGATCTGGAATATCCAACAACTCACAAGTATTCCACACATATATTCCATGTTATATCTTGGAAAAGGCAACTGTTTTACTGAAGCCAGGTGGAGCATGCTGGAACRGGGACAAGGTAAAATGAAAGCTGAKGACATAATTAAGCAGTCTACTCTAACTAAGAAACAACACTGAAGTGTGATAYACCAAGAGCAAAGCAGCACACTTCTAAGGCTTGAGTAACCAGCTCTAGGTTCTTAGCAGAAAATTCCCCCACTGCTCTCACAGGTCCATCCTACCTTTTTCAAAGGTAGAATCTACTTTTATCAAGACTGGAGTCTGAATTTTTACCTTTGTTTATCCTCTTGTTTGGAAGAGGATGAGAGGTGAATACAGAACAGCCCTATTTCCCCTCAACTGGACACTCACAGTTTAAAGACAAGATGTGAGAGCTCAGAAGACACATCCTGTTCCTTGTTTCTTCATGAATTCACAGCTTTGGCCACAAATGAGGAGTCTGAGGATTTCACATTGAAAATAAGCAAAATAAAACAAAAACCAAACAAACAAACAAACAAAAAAAAAGACAGGAAACTAAAACAATATATAGGTTCAACATGAAAGCTCGACATGAGAAAGTGGAGAAAGTGAAGGTTTTTGATTTCCTGTCTTTTTCTTTACTATGCTTAACTGTGAAATCATAATTGAATTCTCATTTTTATTATACMATTTCTATACATAGCTGTTCACAGAGTCTTTTGAAATCTGTGGATGAAAGGAAATATCAATCTTCTGTTTAAGAACTATTCAGTTGAGATTAAACAGTGCTAAATGCTGAGCCCTGAACAAAAGGTTTCAGCACATGTAAGTCTTGCTGAAACAGAGCAACAGTGTCCAGTACTTTACAGGATCAAACCTGTGATTTKGGGTTTTAAATTCCCTAATTCCCTGCCCTTTCCTTTCTCTTTTTTAAATATAACTTGGAAACTGAGATCCTGCTTTTGTCAGATGAATTCGTTATACAGAGCAAGTGACCTTCAGTCCGTGTGCAGTGATGCATCAAGCAGCAGCCTACACCAGTGCAAGCTTCTGACAGCAAACACTCAGATTTCATATTCAAAGCACAGAACTAATGGCACACAGCTAATCACCTGCATACAGCTAAATTCGTAAATGAACAGTTTTGCTTTTTGCTTCAAGACTGCAACAAAATTGCTCTTAAACACACTCTGGTTGTTTGGTTTTTTTAAATGTGTCATACAATTAAGCATTTTCCACCTGTAATTTTACCACTGGATCTTTTAGGCAATCAGGGCATATTTCCAGTACCTCTCACACTTTTTTTCCTGTCCCTGTGATTCCTGTCAAGGTTTACTCAAGGTTTACAAATATTAACAGAATCAGTGTTCATGAAATTTGAATCAAATTATTTTGTAAGTAATCACACTTTCAGAGGATATGTTTTTTTTAATGTGTAAAATTATAAAAAGTGCTGTGAGTTCATTCTAATAACTAAAGTAATTTATACAGAAAAACTAAAACAGCCTGTACTTGTAAAATTGCAATATATTTGTATCTTCTTAAGCAAATGCTTTGACTTTTATTAACGTAGTGAAAATGTAAAAGTACTAGCTAAATGGATAAGCTACCCCATTGTAAGACAYGGACAGCACTGAACGACATTAAAGTGAATTATTTTTACACTGAAACCATAAATGCAAGATGAGGTTAAATGTCTCAGTAAGATGTTCTTTTCTMTAGATTTGTAAGATTAGTTTATCAGATTTGGAGTGGTGGAGAGGCCGAGCAAAGATAAAAGTGMTCTTTCAAATGTCTGTTGCTTATACAGCTTCTAAAAAGTGAATTTCATAACTTTTTGAAACAGCAGGGGATTGGACTGAGCAATCTCTAGAGGTGACTTCCAAATTCATCTGTCCTACCATTCTGTGATTTTCACTGGCTACTTTGTAGCACTACAGTCTCTGGTGAGTGACACCAACAATAAAAGATTATACTTGTGTCTGATAGATATTCTTACTCAAAAAGATGATATCTAGAAAACAACAATGACTTTGAAATATATATTATTTCCAGCAATAAGCCCTTAACACTCTTCTGCAAGAATATTCTCCCAACCCTGGCATGAGCCAATAGCCACAGGCATAATGGAGAAGAGACAGAGCATGTTCCCCTGACTTACCCTCTTACCAACCAGCKCCATTTTCACAGAATCCCAGAATCAATTAGGTTGGAAAAGACCTCTGAGTCATTGAGTCCAACCTTTGACCAACCAACACCTTGTCAACTGGACCATGGCACTGTGACACATCCAGTTGTTTCTTGAACATTTCCAGAGACAGTGACTCYACCACCTCTCTGGACAGTCTATTCCAATGTTTAAAAACCCTTTCCAGAAGAAATTCCTCCTGATGCCCAATCTCATTCTCCCCTGGCACAGGTTGAGGCCATGTCCTTTAGTCCTGTCACTGGTTGACCAGGAAAAGAGGCCGACCCCCATCTTGCTACAACCTCTTTTCAGATGGTTGTAGAGAATGATAAGGTCTCTCCCAAGCCTCCTTTTCAAGAAATTTTGGTGAAAAAGGGAGTGTTATCATTCGCTCTTCTGCTTTCTATTTCTTTCCTGGTGGATCCAGCACAGAGCTCTAGTATTATGCTCTGAAGTATCCTACTTCAGTCTGCAACTTCATCAAGGTTTGTGTGCCAAAACATTTGCCTACTTTTTTCAGCTGCACTAGCTGATTTAGCATCGATCTACAAGTCCAATTAAACCTGTATCTTTAGCACTGCCTTTTGTTTTATGATTCCAAGTAACTCAGTCTTGTCAACAATGCCTCTCACCTTGCTCTCCACCTTTTTTCAAACTGCTCATGAACATTTTCATCAGTGAGAAATCTATTGCAAGTCCATTTAGATTCCACTGTTGACCTCTCCACTAAGAGAACTATTTATTTATTCATATTCTGAATTTTTGATTTTTCAACCATTTAGATACTACTGAGCCTTTATGAGGGGCCTTATTAAAAACCTTTAGGAAACACAGATGGATTACATTTTCATCCCCATTGCTGAGGGTTACTGTCCTTTATGAAAGATTTGCACTGGGCCAAGCAAGCTGAAATGGCCCAGCACAGACGTTGGARAGTGCTAACAATGAAACTGAGAGAATGTCTGGGTGTTCCAGTGCTCAAGCTTGCAGACCCTGACCCTTTTCTGAACCACACACAGATGTCCCCTACACCAGCCTCAAGCTCAGCGAATCTTTCACACAGCAACACTTTTGACTCCTAAAAGGTTTGAGCTCCTGATGCTTCATCAGCCCACAGTGCATTGTGTTAGTGCACTCCTGCAGAGAAGCCCCATTCTTCAGGAGTTTCTACCTATGTCACCAGTGAAGACCTCCAATTCTTTTTCATCTGCAGTTCCCTGGATACCAGCTGCAACGCTGCAAGATTCACATTTGCTATCTTCCATTTCAATGCAAGATACTTTGAAGGTCAGATCRTTTTTTATCTACCTAAATGCAAGTGTAAGCATTAAATTCTACATCCCCAATTAGGAAATTCAAGGCACATGTACTTAAAATATTTAAATTAAATACAATCTGGGTACTACCACAAAAAGGTTGCATTTAGCACCATGTAAATTTGGACAAATGAAAATGTTCAGTAATGTAGAACCTATTCATACTCTGAGATAACAGAGCTCATTTACAAATGAAAGTTTTGCAAGCTCAGTGTTCTTGCTGTTATACAGTGTTGAAGTATACTCTCTGAATTTATAGCACGAAATCTGTCAGAGTTCAGCGGGTGTCTGGATGACACTCTTAGTGAAATAGTTTCATTTTAGACAGTTCTGTGAGTTCTGGCAGTTCAAGGAGTTGATCTTGATGTTCCTTATTTGTCTCTTTGAATCTTGAGATACTCTATTAATCTCTGATTCTAATATTTACTAATATTTAATATTATTAAAGAAGCAAATTGATTTCTGTTTATTAATCTTGTTTTACAACCTTTGTGCATAAGATATGCAAACTGACAGGGCATCATCTGGTGGTTTTCAGACAAAACAATTATATATCCAGGGTATTTATTGCTTTATTCTTTCAGTATTCATAATTTCAGTTGGAAAGCAGCATCTCTATGACATATTCTGCAGTCTGACTCTTTGAGCTGATTTTAAAAATCCAGGAAATCCAACTTTCTGTTGTTTGAGTATTRAAGAAATTAAAAGACTACCTTTAGTTAAGAAAGGAAAACTTAATCTAGATTAGCTTTATTGAAGTAACTTCTGCTTCATTGCTTATATTTATGACATTATGGGATATCATCAATATGATAGATGCTTTTTGTACTGCTCATGGTTTCAAATGAAATTAATTTTAGAAGCTGCATCAAATTTCCTTCTTATTACTTCAAATCATGTCACTACAGTACTATGGATGACCCCCTGTGCATTTCTGTGTTTGAATGTATTTAGGTCTGTTTTCAATGTAACAGGAAGTCTGGTTTCCAATTATATAATACTTAGTCTTTTCAGAAATGTACAGCTTCTTTTGCCATATATATCAGTTTAARTTACTATTGAGGAGAAAGACACTGACATTAAAAGAAGTTGGAAATGAATGGAAAAACACATAGTGAGATGACTGAAATTTCTGTAAACAAATTATTTTGAAAGAACAAAATGCCTGTTTTGCAGTCACACAGGGCAGGAAGTTCCCTGAACAGGTTTCACAGAATCACAGATTCATAGAATAGTTTGGCTTGGAAAGGACCTTAAAGATCCTCTAATTCCAACCCCTCTGCCGTGGGCAGGGACACCTTCCTCAAGACCAGACAGTTGAAGGCAAAGTCACCTCCAGCCTGGACTTGAACAATTCCAGGTACAGGGCATCTGCAGCATCTCTGGACAGCTCCTCCAGTGCCTCATTACCCTGGCAGGAAAGAATTTCTTCCTAATGTCTAATCTAAATGTACTCTAAATTGAAAGTCATTTGCCCTTGTTCTGTCACTACATTAATTATTAATTCAGTGCAGGAGAAAACATTTTAAGTAATTTCTCTCTTAAATAATAAAGTTTACATAAACCATACTTGCTGATGTTGTTTCTCCTGGAGCTGACACACAGAGAAATCAAGATGAGGTAATACGAAAAGTTATTCATATTACGCAGCAGTGACCCAGCAAAGCGACAAAAAAAAATCACAGTTACTTAACTTTTAAAATCTAAAGATAAATACTTGGTATAAGACCACAAATACCAAAATAGAAAGTGAAAAGGTTTATGCTCTGTTTCTTAACATATCTATAAAGAGTCAAGAAGGATATGTTATCCAGCTCTGGCTTGACAAAGCATCATACTCAAGGCACTCCCAATATGGGAAAAGAATTGAATATTCACATTTTCATTCTATACCAGTATATCTGTAAGAAATTTACTCATATTACTCCTTGGYTGCTGAATGACAACTGAGGAAGAGAATATGGTGAAGAAAGTGGAAGCTGTAAAACAGATGCTTCACAAACACCAGGTAAGACTTTTTAAGCTGATCTGTATCCAAATACCTGCACTGGTTYTTTGCTTTGCTGCAAGGTGCAGCTCTGGAAGACTTGGATTAGATGATGAAACAATAGCACGTCAAAAGGACATGAGGAACAGTAGGAAGAAAACTTTACTTCGTCTTGATTTTTCCACCTCGTTCCAAAGCTCTGTTAAGCTTCATCAGCAGGTATAGAAAGARTGATTCTTTGGCTCTGGTAGGTGCAACAGCTAAACCAGTTTCTAGACGGGAATTATGTAACTCTCATTTAAATTGTTATCTTACATTCTCACCAGACAAGAAGGCAGTTGACTGATTCAGTGCAGCTGGCAACAGACTCAAATAATGACATGAAGAAAATATTCCAAGGGCATCTACCCTGAAGTAAATACASTGCAGATAAGAAAGACAGATAAACRAAGTTGAGACATGAGAGCMYTACCTGGGCCAAAACCTTGGCTTACTGCATCTGCTAGCTAATGCTCACAGATCAATATCAATGTTAAGCAATATCTAATAAGGACAGAGTGAGGGTAGTGCCATAAAACTGACCTAATAGTATTCACTGCAGAGGAGGAGTGGAAGAGGGAAAGGGATATCACATTCATAGGGTATCCTCTAAAACAGAAATGCCAGCAAACCTAAAGTTCCCTATAGAATAGAACAAACAGATGAGGGTAACATCGATGACTACAGCCTGGCCTCATCCGTGCAGCACAACAGTGAAATGTGGGGAGGGTTATTGTTAGTTCACACCCACACAGGGGTTCTGAAACTCCCACTAGTAAACACGATTCAGGAAGACTGCTCCCCACCAACGTTCACATTACATAAAGGCTTTGATTACATCAAAATGAGAATGGCAGCATTTCTCCCCTACATCTCAGACTACAGATTTTCACTGACAGAATAAAGTCCCTTTGATTTTGGTTTGTTTTTTTTTTAATTTTTGCTCACATATTCTGCCACCAAATCACTAAAAGGTCATGGATACAGAGAGAATCTCTTTCTAGAGCCAGTGCCCTGGGGTACTGGTTCCTCATGAGAAGGCTAGATGTGTGCTTCTGGTCTGCTTTTGCAAAGCTGGTACACTGGTTTGACATTGCCAATAGGCACATCTTGCAGGGCTGCCTGCAACACCTGCGTCTCCACTGAGCTCTGCCTCCAAGGCATGTACGAGTGTGTCACTGCACAAAGAGGGAGATGAGGGTGGGCACAAGCAGCTCCAGCTGCAGCACGGAGCAAACACTGAGGAGCACCCCTGAGCACTCGAGTGCCTGTTTGGAGGAAGCAGGCACATGCAGTTCAAGCAGTGACTCCACACAGTTTACTTTTCCTTTTAAAGAGCATCATCAAACAGAGTCAGGCTTTTGTTTTAGAAAGATTGCTCTTGCCATCTGAGAAAGGGTAACAAAAAGAAAGTGAGCGTGTCAGCAATGTACAAGAGGAGAAATGAAGAGAGAAAAAGGGCAGAAGTGATGAGCCAAGGACTTGCCTATTTTTTGCCCTCAAGTAGTTTATCTTTTGGTTGGTTAGTTTGGGGTTTTTTTACGAATTTCTGCTTAACATACATGCACATGTGCCTRCATTAGCACTTACATGCTCAGCTTATACTGGATCACCATAATGCAGGCRTTGTACCCATGCATGTGTGTACCCATAAAACCCCTGGCCTGAAAGCTTACTGCTGAATCAAGCAAGACAAGAGAGAAAATACATTGATTTAAAGCAATATGATCACTTCCATTCTCCAGACAAGAAACAAGACSAAGAAAAACCAAGAGACTTGACAAGGGTAAAGATTACTGGAAAGGATATGCAGACCCATTGAATCCCTGAAAATGCATCTGCCCCTCTCGTGAGCAGGGCTTATGATCTCACTGCCTCATGATTTTATTGTGATCCAATTTTTACAGTATGAGAAACAGTATAGAAGAATGCCATGTTTATCACTACACACCATTTAAAATTGCACAAACCTCTGTCATACCACTTCCTCAGGTGTGGTGTTTTTCTCCAGAGTGAAATGTCCAGAAGTTTATTTAATGTCTCTTAATTTCACACCTCTTCCTATTATAAACCTTCCTCGTTGTGTCTTCTSTAGGCCTAGAGCATTTTGTGACAGTATTTATTTTATAACATCAGTTTTCAAGGTGTGATAATGCAATTAAGTTCGAGGAAGCGCACAGAACGCAACATGATAATGAATTCATATTCTGTATGCAAATTTCTTGCAGTGTTTAAACAGAGTTTTAAGAAGCARCAAAGATTTTTAGCTAACATTTCTCCCTGAGTGTACAAATATGAGATCAATTTATGTATGAAATATTTACAAGCTGTACACTGGAAAGTTCAAATCTGCTACTCTTCCACATAAAGCTATCAAACTCTTCTGCAAAAGACCATATAAGCTGTTTTTAAAGCTCAYATCAGTGGCCCTGATGAACTGGACTCACGCTACAGACTTTCAGGATACACAGATACATCTTCCCAGCTAAGAAATCCTACACAGGAATACATCAAAATGCTTTAAACTCTTCCCTCCTTGTTTAGCATACACCTCCAAGAAATAGCAGAGAACACATCACAGATGACCTCAGCAATTGTAGGGTAAATAAGGATAACATAAGACCTTAGGAAAGCTTAGTCCCAAACATATGAAGTGTACACAACTGAAGTTTTGCGTAAAAAAAGGTAGGAAGTCAAAACTGTTCAGTCAATAAATTATATATATATATATATATAATAATTTTGATATTATTATATCAAAAAATATTATATTATATTTTTTTATACCAAAAAGAGGATGCATCCTAACTGTGTCTTCATATTATAGATTCTACTGTTAAGGCTTTAAAATTTCAGAGTATGAAAATATACTGGCAGTCATGAACTGGTTACTATTCTAGAAGATCCCCAGGAGATGGTATTTATTAAGGTAGAAAAYTCTTTCAGAGGATGGGCTCCTCGGAGATTCAGCACATCTCTTCCTGAGCTTCCCGAGGGGTCAGCAGTCAGACAACCTCACTTCAGCATCCTGAACACAAACAACATAATGCAGGACATTCACTCAGGATGAGCAGACAGCCACTGTCAGTGTCTCATTAGGCTGCCATGGGAAGTAAAGGCTTCACATAGGGATATTAGTATTCCAGTCACTGAATCTATGGTATATAGAAAAGCCATCTTCTCCCTGCACATATTTATATGTATTATTACTCAATACCAGAGGGAAACCCTTTCCAAGGCTTTCTTTTGCCCAACTTGCAGCACACAAACCCAAGTCCTGTGTCTCAGCCACAGGCCTGGGGGCATTTAATTTATAGACACTCTAGCCTTAAGTAAAATACACAGTATAGCAATTCAGTCAATAAAACCAGCACCATAGGTGGCTTTTTCCAGTACAGTATCCATATCCAGTTCACTGTAACTCTGGTATTAAATAAATGCATTTAATATGAACACAGCATCTAATTTAAGTTGCCAAAGTTTCTGATYTCACAGATGAAGTGAAAAGACCTTCAGAACCTGAGTTATTGTCCATAAGTTTCACTTTCATGAAATCAAGTGCACCAAATTAGAAGCCCAAGGAGCTCAAAATTATTAAAGAAATCATAAATAAATGCATAGGCATAAGTAAATCCCAGAATCTGGATGTTGTTTAGCAAAATGGATCTTTGCATTGTATTTAGGTGTTTCATTGGGTCTTGCTTGAATAAGCATTTCTGCTTATAGCTCTTCTAAAAATCAGCCACATTTTCTGGAAAACTGAAATACAAAAATGAAAAAAAAAAACAAAATATCCCAGAAAATGAAAATAAAAAGCAAAAGCCAACAAACAAACCAATACAAACAAACAAAAGCTTTTATTGTGAAATTAGTCAAACCTGTTGGCAAYMAACAGGAGGAGCTGGAAGCCAYTGTGCAGCAGGAACAACARRATCTTAATAAAAGTGATGATAACAGCTGAGTGTTTGTGGGTRAGAATGAGGGGGAAGGCCAGTGAGGCAGGTATGATGGTGGGAATCTGTTACAGACCACCCAAATGGGTGAAGAGGCAGATAAACTATGCTAAAGGCATCTGGGAGAAGTCTCTCTATTACTATCTTTTGTTCTCCTGGGGGCCCTCAACTCACCAGATGTCTGATGGAAATACAACAGAGAGGAGACAGTCTAGGAGGTTCTTGGAAGTGTAGAAGAAAACTCCCTGACAGAGCTGGTGAGTGAGCCAGCTAGGGAAAGTGGCCAGCTGGACCTTTTGTTTGTGAACAGAGAAAGACTGGTGGGTGCTGTGATGGCTGGAGGCTGTCTTGGGCATAACAAACATCAAATTATAGTTTTAGTTCTTGGAGAAGTAAAGAGAGGTTCCAGCAGCACTAACACCTTGAATTCCAGGGGCAGACGTTGGCCCGTTCAGGATGTTGAGGAGATTGGTTGACAGCATCCCTTGGGAGTCAGTCCTGAAGGGTAAAGCAGTCCAGGAAGGCTGGACACTCTTCGAGAGGGAAATTTTGAAGTCACAGGAGCATGCTGTACCCATGTGCCAAAAAGTGATCTGGTGGGGAAGAAGACCTGCCTGACTGAGTAGCARTATTTGKCTGGAACTCAGGGGGAAAAGAAGAGTTTATGACWCCTCTGGAAGAAGGGGCAGGCAACTCAGGAGATCAAGTATTTCATGAGGCTATAGAGGAAGAAAATTAAGGAGGGCCAAAGCCCAGCTAGAMTATAATCTGGCTACTGCCATTAAAGTCAGGTTGGGGGAAGCGAGGCTCCAAAGCTGCCCAGGAGAAAAGGACCTTGTAAACAGCCACCTGGACATGAGGCACCATGGGCCCACGTGGCCAAGAAGGCCAATGGCATCCCGGCCTGGATCAGCGACACTGTGGCCAGCAGGAGCAGGAGAGTAATTGTGCCTCTGTACTCAACACTGGTGGGGCCACACCTTGAGTGCTGTGTTTTGGGGTTCTCACTCCCAAAAAGACACTGAGGTGCTGGAGTGTGTCCAGAGAAGGGCAGTAGAGCTGGTGAAGGCTCTGGAGAGCAAACCCTGCGAGAAGCAGCTGAGGGAGCTGAGGTGGTTTAGCCTGGAGAAAAGGAGGCCTGGGGGGGTCCTTATTGGTCTCTACAATCACCAGAAAGGAGGGCGTAGAGAGGTGAGAGCCAGTCTTTTCTTCCAGGTAACAGCTGATAGCAAAAGAGAATATGGCCTCAGGTTGTGCCAGGGGAGTTATACATTGGTTACAAGGAACATTTTCTTCACAAAAGGGTTGTCAAGCACTGGAACAGGTTGCCCAGGGAAATGGTTGAGTCACCAATCATGGAGGTATTTAAAAGAAATGTTGACGTGACACTTAGGGACATGGTTTAGTGGTGGACTTGGTAGTGCTGGGTTAGGGTTGGACTCAATTATCTTTTCCMACAAATTCTATGATTCCATATCTGCCAGCTTAAGAAAGGTTTGGGTTTCTTGCAGTGAACTGGATTCCTCTCATTTGCTTCTAATGCCTTTGTTTCTGGCATAGGTCCMAGCCTGAGACAGTAGTACGCATAGCAAGCATTAATGAACTGCCATTTGACTCCTCATCCTCTTCTTGCAGAGACAGGAAGCCAGAGGATGGAAAATTGGCCCATTCTACCCAGTGAAAAAAGGATAATAAGGTGCATTTTCCTAGTCCAAGTATTCTTTCTTCGCCCCTGAACCCACTACTTGCTGAAACAAAAATTAAACTATGAAGGTGTTCACAATACTGCTGACATTTACGGGGAGTAAAGCTTTGAAGAGATTAATCGCCAGCTCTGGCAAAAGAATAACAAGGAATTCAAACATCTGGAGAGAATGCCATGCTGGCTCCACCCTTTCTGCCATATAATTCCATTTAAACACTATATTTTAGAGCTAAGAAGAAAAATGTTCCCATTAGTTTTGCTACATTGAGACTCTGTAAGTAATGTCCCATTAGCCTCACATAACTCACATCTGCTTTTACTTAAATATGAAAAACATAATAGCCCATGCTCAGGATGTATCTCGTATCTTTTCTGTCCCTCACACTAATCATTTTTAAGCATTCATTCCTCTCGAGTGTGGGATGTTCAGGAGGATATCYAGACAGTCACAGTGTTTTGCCTGTTGCCCAGCACTTTAGGAACAACTTGGGATTGTGCAGAAGGTACAGTCATCACAAAGTCTGCATGTGGACCAAGAACCAGAACAACTTGGGGGCTATTGAGGGAGAGATGGTGATGGTAAAGCTAACACCAGCAACAGTAACAACAATTAYAATTATCTGTAGCTTTTCTCTACCAGGTCTCCCAACACTACATGAAAACAGAAAATAATTTTTCATTCAGGAGCTGAGATGAGATAGTGAACAGATGGTAATGARCAGGATACACAAATGGCTGGAGAATGCACCCTTTGTCCTCAGTTTTCCCAGATACTTTGGTTGTATCTGWTTTGCTCTAACAAGCTTCACACTACCCTTCCCTGAAACCCCAAAAAGGGCAGAGCACCTCTGCCACCTGCTCTCTCAGGGGAATTCCCATTGGGATGCTGGTTCCAGACTCGTGCAGAGACACCTTCCAGCCCTGTCTTGACTCAATCTACTCTTCGCCTTTCACACAATGGACTTGACTTATTCTCCAACTGTCCAATGAAGAAAGCAAGGATATTCTTCTAAGAACTCATTTCACTGGTCTTTCTTAAGGAAAGTGTTGCCCTCTTCAAGGGGCATTTAAACTGAAGATGGAGAGAAATGAAATATTTCCACAAAGGGCAAAAAGTGAGAACTACCTTGAGCATGACTTATGTACAGAGTGGACATTTACACACAGGTTTATGGAAACCTTTAGTTAATCATTTACATTGAGCTGCTCTGCTATCACACTAACAATTTCCTCTCTTATTAAAGAGCTGTTCTCATACCAAGCATTCTGACTGGTAAGAGGCAGGTCTGGATACCTTTGTAAATATTAAGGTTGACAGATGCAGCCATCATATTTTTTCCCAGTATATTAAAGCCTGGAAAAAAAGAGACAGACTTTATAGATTTTCCTTTCCTTCAACTACCAGCCATATGCTACTGACTTCACACACAGAACTAATTGAAGTCACTACACTATTACAGTGAGTGAATGAGGAAAACTGTGCACAAGGTAAGAGACAGAGCCAGGCTGAGAACTGGGGGAGCACAGCAGTCACAATAAAGTCAGAGCACAGGTGATATTTCATTATGAGACCCAATACTCACACAATATACCCTAAACATTTTCACTAAGACATATCCCAATTCAACAAAGCTCCTAATACAGTTAAGTACACATCAGAGAAGTTTTGCAAGTGTTCTAAATCAGGCTTTGTTTGTATCCTTCACAGCTGCTTTCAGTGGCACTGACTGTGATATCACCTTCTTTCAAAAAAAAGACTGTGATATCACCTTCTTTCAAAAAAAAAAAAAAAAAAAAAAGAAAAAAGAAGTATCTCCACTTGTCAGACACCAAAGAGGAAACACCATCAGATGAGATCTGGGAGTCTAACACTTCTTATGAGACTCACAGGCCACTGTTCTGTGACTTGTTAGGCCACAACAAAAAGGATGTAAAAAAATTTTGCTGAGTAGGAACAGATAGTCCTGTTTAACTCTATTTATTAGACACATCTCAAAGGGATCTTCTCACATCCCAGTATGAATCCCTACAGATTCTAGGTAAGGAGCTCATGAATCACAGAGAACTGCAATTTACTCATTATGTTTGGTTTGGGGTTTTGTGATTGTTTTGACTGAGGAGCAGTATTTGTCACTTGATGGAGAAAAAAAAGGTCATTAACATTACTTGTTATCCCTTTAGTCCCAGTGAGTACATTCCTGTTCTTGTGATGAATAACTAGGCCTAAAGGAAATGCAGTAATCTAATTYCCACTTGCTGTTAGAAATTTACAAGGCATCATACCAAGGTCATTTAAAAGAAGTTGTTTTCTTTTCTGAGAAATAAAAATAAACCTCAAAGACATGTAGAATTCAATAATGCCATAAGAAGCCATTAATTGTAAAACAATTTCATTAAAACATTGTTTGCTTCAAGGTTAAGCACTAAGAAATATATTCTATCCAGTGAATTACTTTTTAATRTACTTAATTGTGTGAATATAGTTGACAATCTTTAAAGTAATTTTTCAGTTGTGTGTTTCACATTGCAGCTCTTCCCTACTTCAGTTACACATGACTTAATTAAAAGCAACTCTYAGGGGTTAAAAATTCAGATCATTTAAATGATAGACCTCACAAAGCAAACAGTGTTTAATAAGAAGCATTTCTTYTGGATGAAACATTTTTAATACTTGCAGAAATAATTGATGTTGGTGGAATTTTGATATCAGTAGACCTCTAGTGGCTATTACAGTAATTGATGGTTACATTATGTTTTTAAAAAACAAATATGCTCTTCAGAAAATAAAACAGGCAGAAATCCACAGAAGCAAAACTGTAGTGAAATGTTGTTAGAGTTATTAACCCATAGTAAATGCCTGCATAATTTCACAACTCCAATCCAGTGAGTAGATAGAAACCTGGTTCTCATTGGTCTTAATAAAATTACACAGTTCAATATTTTTGTGAATTTAGTCATCAAACCCCATTTCTGAATCAGCAGTGATGTTTTAAAATTTTCTGAGATGAATCCACAAATATTTGCCAAACATTCTGAGGGATTTATTAACAGATCAAGCTTTGAAAGGGACAGGAAAGCAGTTCACAACTCCTGAGCCAGGGCACGTGCCCTCACTCTGCCCATGCACCATTCCTCCTCAGCCTGCTTGGAATGAGCTCAGACCTGCAAGTCAGAACTGGTCTGCAGAGGGCTGGGGACAATCCCCAGTCTGCACTGGGAGCTGTRGGACAGGAAAWCATTGTCACATGGTGTAGATACCCATGACTCCAAGCTAGTCATAGAGCTGTCAGTGTTTAGTAAAATATCCTTTTTAATGATTTTTCATTCATTTTGGCTGAACTGTCACATTTCAGTGCCTCTCAGCAAGTGTAAAACAGATAGGATCCCCTGCAGTGATTTAGTAAAGGAACCAGCAAAGGGCAAGCCTCAATGACCTTTGAAAAATCAGTCCACATTAGCTTAATGCAATCTCAAAGAAATGGATTTGATGCCTGAATAAGGGACACTGAGCYCTAAAGTTGAAGCTTTTGCTCATTTAATTTGCTTATTTAAAGTTTTTTGTCATGACATTACATTCCCCTATATTATCTGAAATGTAGCTCAGGAGCCTGGTATCCATTTTCAGTTTTTATCTTTCCCACACTCCTCATGAAAGGGTCAGATTTTCCACAAAATGCAGAAAGGCAACGAGGACAATCTATATGAATATATTTGAATATTAGCCATCTTATCCTTCTTGCCCATGTGACTAGTTAAAAGGCTTTTATGATATTTAGGCCTAACAAACACTTAATGGCTTTTACAGACAGTATTAACTATCTTTTTCTCTCAGGGAATCAATGGGTTTATCTCCTAAGAAAAAACACTTAGAMTCATACAGTATTAGTGAGGAAGCAGTATGAAAATAAAATTCTCATTGCCTGAAGGCTTCCCACTTGCCCATTTAAGAAACCCCACTTTAGTTAGTTTTCTTTCAGRTATACTTTGGATTCAGAGTAGCTGTGTTCCTCACACAGTGGTATACCTTCACAGAACTACTAAATCMAAAAAATTCTAAGTCAAAATTGTTCAAGAGATTTCTGTGTGAYCTTCTTCATGTGCTGGTGAAAAAAAGGATAAATCATATGTACAATCTGAAAAGTCAATTCTGATTAAAAAGACAATCACGTGCACCTATGTATGAAATCTACTGCCTTCTAATGCACCTTTSTGTCAAGGTGACTTTCACAACTTAAAATGGTCACCAAAATGTGATTCTGCTCCATCTGTGTGGGTTTAGAACCTAAACAGTATCTAGAAAATATCTTCTATACTTTGCATATATTTGTATACACGAAGACAGAAAACACAACAGTGTCAAAAAGATAAACCTTTAACATGCCATAAGATTTTTAAAAAGAACTGAAGACCTACTTAATCAAAGGTAGATTATTTGAATGAGAGAAACACTGTGGATATGAGCCCAAAGACATATGAACACACACAGGGAAGTGCAGTGATGTAAAATACATGTGCCAGGACAAAAATCTCCCCCCTCAAGGAACATCTTCCAGCACACACTCACTGAAGCTACTCTTGACTGATTATCACAGGCTGGGCAGTTCAAAAAGAACAAGTCTGCAACATTTGCAGCTAAGCACTCGKATTTTCAAAGAGGTCAGCAGACAATCTCTTGGCAGTCTATGTCCAATAGTCATCTACTCATTTAGGATGATGACTTCTCATTAACAAATCAACTCTTTGCCTTATGATGTTGCCAAACTTGTTCATGATAAGTTTGGCCAAGCAACCTGTGCACTCTTTATTATTTTTTAATCTATTAAAACAATATGTTAATTTCTCCTCCAAACCCAGGAATTRTATTGTGTATAAATAAGAGGTGCTTACAGCTCAGAGGATTCTTGAGACATCCTGCCAAGACAAACATTCAATCAATCATTCAATCAGCTAAAATTCCAACTCTTTATCTTGCTCATCCAAAGCTTTCTCAGACTCAGAAGGTGGGGAGAGCCAACCTTCCTGGACAACCTTCAGCTCTTCCTGTGTGTTCATCGTTACAGTCTCTTTGGAAACAGAGCAGTGAGAACCCACACAAGAGGGAACAGCTTCATTCAGCTGTGCATCCAAGCACACAAGTGCCTCTACCTCAGTGTGAAGTCAATATGAAGCAACAAACTCAACAGAAAGGGATGAAGTTTGAGCCCACTTCCACATGTGTTTGAATTAGAACTGAAATGGAGCAAGGGTCAGACTGTCAGCAGCTCCCATTTGAGAGATAAGAATGAAAGGCTGTGTGTTTGAGGCATTTTCTGCACTCAGCTSATCCTGAGGGGACTCAAGCCCAAGGCAGACCCTGCAGCAAACTGAAAATCTGGAATCAGAGTAACTGGTGAAACTATCCACTACTGTTACTGCTACTAAACTCTTCTCCATGTTGCAGGGTTTGTCAGTACTTTTCAACTCATTTAAAACTCATTTTGGCTAAAGAAGTGGATATGCAATCCATGAGGCCCCGACGCTAGCTAATAAAAACCTAGAACCTGGGATCAAGCTTAAACATCACTTTTTTTTTTAAACAAGGACTTTTAAAGGGTTCATTGATGACCATATTGATAGCAAACAACAAAAGAACTCCCTGGCTTTTTGTGYATTTGCCAAAGCTTGCCTGTGCCACATCCATATAGGTATAAAGCTTGCCTTGAAAACATTAGCAACTCACAGCTTCCCTATGGTTTTTTATGTAATCATGTCATGCAGTCAGCGAGCTCTTACCAGGGAGAAAGCTTCTAGCCTATCCTTCCTGCATAAATGTATCACCAAAAGTGCCTGTAACACTTCAGGCTGAGCTGCAGCAGGCAGAAAAAAAAAAGGCTCTTACTTCAGATACCTTTGGCTACTCCATATGTTCTACTCATTCTTATATTGGGCATGTTTAGGGAATCTAATTTAGAGTAGTAAAGACTATCTCACAAGATGTAGGTGGATCTTAAAATATCCTCCAGATTTCTGGCTTAGTGTAAAAGCTGTTCCTCTTTAATATCAAAGGAGTAGATTTTTTGAAAGAAAAAAATTTCTAAATATAGTCATTGCTGAATCAGTGTAAACATCCAGGGAAAAAAAAAACAAAACAAAACAAACAATCTTCAGTGTTCCATCCTTTCCTTTCAAAAATTCATCACATTTCATTGAAGTGTAGTTCAGATTTAAGGCGGAATTATTTCCACTTATTCTACAACTTACTCCCAACAGAGCTTGTAGTTGCCAAAAATCCTCCGTCGTCTCTCTCCACTCTCATGAAAGGAATATGACAGTAACATCCTTCCTCTCCTTTACCCATTCTCCAGAGTTCTTGGACACATTACTCACAGCCATCAATAAATTCCAGCATCACCACATTGGAAACTCATTTTTTTAAACCACATGGTTTGGACTTCCCTTTTTTCTTTATTTCAGAGTGTGCAAGGTATGTTCTGACTTTCAGCCATATTGCTTCTTCAGTCATGATGCAATTTCTAATAGCTCCAGCTTCTAAATAATACATATATTGTTGTGACACAAAGCAATAGACATTCTTCATCTGTCCAAGTCCCTTCTTCTGACAGAAGACCCATCTTCTGTCKTGCCTCATTTCCCCTGCTCCACTAGCCTTCTGATTTATCTAGGGAGATGGGAGAGCAACCTCTGAGCTGTGCTATCTCTGCTAATAGCTCTTAAACTTCTGGATTAATGATGCTGTGAGTCACTGGAAAAAGCTGTCACTCTTGTATGGATGAGTACATTTAACAAAGATGGTAATATTCCTCTAAATGCTCCCAATTAAAAACGCTTCCTTTAGTACAACTATTTCGAACAATAAAACTACTGAATCAGACCTTCAGTTTAAATGCAAAGTCAAAACTCTCAGATTGCTTTGAAAAGATATTCCACAAGCAGAGAGTGGTTGGAAGAGGTGACAGCATCTCTTTTGGAATGCAGACAACATAATAAGGCACTCCACTTATGCCGCATTAATGACTTGCTGATATCCCAAGATAGATACCAGCAAGTCATTCTGGTGAAATCACACAGGTGTTTACCACAAACATGTATGTGTTGTCTTCACCATTTGAGGATGAAAATGGATAGCAGATGGACATCAGTAGGTTTGCTTTATTTCCCCTGCAGTCTGGACTGATGTATTGTGCTAATAATTAATACAGTTAAGATGATATTTTTCATGCTTACAGGGATGCACTAACAACTATCAACTCTCACAGAAATCAATATTGTAAATAGAAAACAATAGCTCTTTTTAAAAAAGGTTAGAATCTCATTTGCTATAAACCAGTGTAAGCCCACTGAGAATATGATGCAAGACAACCCAATTTGCCTGCACTGATGTTTTCCTTTCACASACTGGCAAGTAATACTCTTTTGAACAGCTTCTTTAGGGAGTGACTCAGAGAGAACTAGCAAATTTTCACCAAGAACAGTGGTTTAAAAGACACCAATGGCAGAAGAGTGCTCCCTCTCCTGCTACTTCTCTGCAGGCGTCAGAGGTCCAACTACTGCTTATACCACTGCCAAGCCAATAACTACTGACTCTTTTCCTTTAAGTCAGAAAACTCCTTGGAAAACTTCTTTTCCTTGCTGCTAAAACTGACTTTCTYGTCTCATACTCAGAATTTAAGCCAGAAACGAGCATGAAGATAGTCTACCTTTCMATTTGCTCTACACCAGTCCGTTCTCCTCAAAGGACATGCCTTTCAAAMACAGCAACCCTCACTTTAYTACCATTCTTCTCTCCCGTGACAYAGTTTCAGCTGGCAAATAAGCAAAGATGAAGTATTGAGGGGAYGTATTTCAGACTTCCTTAGACTGAGAACAGAAGATTATTATGAAAACTGTTTCTCTCCTGCTAAAATYCATACCTTACAGAGAAAAAAAGCCTCAGCATTCTTCCCCAATAACTACATGAACTTGTGAAAAAAAWTGTTCCTTGTCACCTGACACCACTGCACAAAGCTTTTTACTCCCAAAYTCATTTCCTTCTCAAGCTGTCTTGATGTTTAAATGATAGCAGGAAAAAAAAAGCCTTTTAACAACAAAGGCAGACAAATGAAAGGTGGTAGGAGGAAGGAAGCACCCCCTGATCCCGTAAAAAGAATACCCAGCTTTAAATTATTCAACCCACTCTTCAATTTTGGGACCTTTCAAGATGCTGCTACCTTATTGGCTGCCCCGACAAGCATAGCAGGAAAAAAAACTTTTCCACCTGCAGTGATCCAGAAATCTCTTTTCTTTTTTGACAGAGGCATTGTACGCTGGAGTGTATGAGTTCTCACCTTGATTAGTGCAATCACAGAAATAAAGGATGGTTTGAGTTGGAAYAGATATTGAGACCAATTTAGTCACAACCCCCAGTATGAGCACAAACACCTTCCACTAGACCAGGCTGCTCAAAGCACCATCCAACCTGGCCCTGAATATTTTCAGGGGTGGGGCATCCACAACCTGAACAGCCTATTCCAGTGCTTCACCACCTTCATAATTTAAAAAAAGCCTTCCTTGTGTCCAGTCTAAAACCTATCCTCTTCCAGTTTAAAATATTATCCCTTGTCCTGTCACTGTAAGCCTTGGAAAAAAGTCTCCCTCTCTTTTTCCTATATGCCACCTTTGCATATTGAAAGGCTCCATTAAGACCTTTCCAGAAGTTTTTCTTCTCCAGGATGAACAACTCCAACTCTCTCAGCCTATCCTCAGAGAAGAACTGTTCTATCCCTCTGGTAATTCTTTTGGCCCTCCTCTGGGTCAATTTTAACAAGTTCTTGTTAGAATGCTTGTTCTGGTTCTCATTCTTGTACTGAGGATCCCTGAGCTGGACACAGCACTCCGGGTGGATTGTCACACAAGCCTTCTCCACTCAGCCTCTGACCTGCCCTGAGGTCCACTGCAAATGGCTCTGAGAAGAAGCCCCTCAGATTCCCCACTTTGAAGGATGGACAGAGCTTCACGATGGATTAATATTTATTTTTACATGAATATATGTACATACACACATCCAAATATATGAAACCTACTTATACAAGAGATGCCCATCCAAATTTATTTTTGTTGTTGCATCCCTGAAAAAAAAATGTGCTGTTGAACTGTTTTAGCTACTGCTGTCCCCTGCAATATTCTGATGGGAGCTACAGATATCGACATCTGCTGTTTTTCATGCTGCCTCTGCTAAATAGGAAAAAAACAAGCTGGTACAGATGGCATACACCTTGTGAAATGTTTGAAATGCATTCAAACAAAACCTTTTCCATGCAACACCAAAACAACAAAAAAACGAAACATGCAACCACAAGAAAGGGTTCTTCAAGTACATAAACAACAAGTGGAAACAGAAGGAAAATACTGGCCCTCTGTAAGCAGGAATGGTGAATTAGTCACCAATGATGCTGAAATGACCAAGGTTCTCAATGCTTTCCACACCTCAGTCTTTACCAGCACTGTTGGGCCAGGCCTTGGGAACAAAAGTCCAGGTTGATGCAAGCACAGTCCCACCAACTATAAAGGAAGATTTGGGGTGTGTACTGTTACAGGAGATTGGCCCCTAAAAGTCAATGGGTGGTGACTATATCCACYGAAGGGTGCTCGTAGGAGAACTGGCTGATGTTCTGAGGCTGCTCTCCACAATCTTTGAGAAGCCTTGGAGATCGGGGATTGTCCCAGGAGACTGACAGAACAATAATTCCACTCCCACCTATGATAAGGTATTAAAGGAGGCTTCAGGAAATTATAGGCTCGTCTGCCTTACTTCMGTCCCTAGGAGTGTTATGGAACAAATCCTCCTAGGGGGCTATATTAATTCAGATAAAGCACATGGTTGGGAAAAGCCAGTACAGATTCACCATGGGCACAAGGTACTTGGCAAATTTGATCACCTTAYACAACCAAGTAACCAATTCACTTGATGTGGGATGAAGTGGGCATTGTCTACCTGGATTTCTCCAGGGCTTTTGACACGGTTTCCCACAGCGTCCTTCTGGAGAAAGTGATGCAATATGATCAACACATGTGGTCTGTGTGGTATATGAGGATGTGGTTGAYAGGCTGCACCCAGAGGATGGTGGTGAACAGCTCCTTTTCAAACTGGAGCCTGCCACAAGTGGGGTCTCACAGGATCTGTGTGGGGCCAAACACTGTTTAATATTGTCACCAATTATTTGGAAGATGGGATTAAGGGTACACTGACAGTTTGCCAATAGCAAATCGAGAAGGGAASTGGRCATTTCAGAAGGGAGAGTCAAACTACAGGAAGACCTGGATAGGCTAGAAGAGTGGAWAACAAGAACCTTAGGAAGCTGAACGAAGACAAATGCAGGGTCTTGCAGATGGGAAAATATAATCCAGGAGTGCAACATGGAATGGGATTCATGCAGGGGATAGGGACCAGTGCTCTGTAGAAAAGGACCTGGAGGTCCTGGTGGACAACAAGCTCAATATGAGTGAGCGTTGTGCTGTTGCGGCAAAGAAAACCAACACAATGTTGGGTCGTGTCCACAAACGCATCACCAGCAGAGATGCACTCTCACTGCCCGAGAGACCACACCAGGAAATCTGTATGCAGTTTTGGTTCCTGCTAAACAAAGAAAGGAATGGAAAGGCTGGAGAAGGTACAGAGAAGGGTGACAGTGATCAAATTCTTGGGAAGCCTGCTGTGTGAAGAAAGGCTAAAATAACTGCGTWTGTTCAGTTTCCAGAAAAGGTTTAGGGTAGACCTTGCTGCCGTGTTCCAGTAKTTAAAGGGTGACTACAAAGAGGATAAGGAATCTCTTTTTTCACAAGGAGTCACATTGAAAAGATGAGAGGTAACAGGTACAAGCATTCCTGGGGAGATTCTGATTAGATACAAGAAGGAAAATTATSACAATGAGAACAATCAGCTATTGAAATAATTAAGATGCAGCTGGACAGGGTGCTGSGCCATGTTGTGTAGAACATGCTTTTGCCAAGAAAGGTAGGACCAGATGATCCTTGAGGTTCCCTTCCAACCTAAAATTCTGTGATTTTACAATTCTTTGAGCTCTGCTTTATTGCCTCGTAGATTCATGAGTATTGAAATGTAACTGCTTTGGRTGGATATAGCCTTCACAAAACAGCTTTTTTAGAAATTCGGGCCCATGGTATTTCTGAGCTCTTGGAACCATCTCTAATTCGAGTACAGGAAAATACATGCTTAAAAACAGATTCTCATGCCATCAAGCTCKACCTCTCTTCAGTGATCTGTTCACTTTATTTAGAAATAGACAACTATATAAAGACATATCTATGTATATTTGTGGTAAGAGAAATAGGTATTTATAAATATGGGTATAAAACCTACTAATAGAAAATCTATGCATAGTAATAGATACRTCTGAGTAAACTTGAATTAGATTTACATTTGTTTCATATTGTGTAACAAAATACAAAACTGGGCCAACATAAAACTCAATGCTAACTTTGTTTTTAATAAATGTTGCTGRAAAAATAACCTTGGCAAGTTCAATTTTGGCTACTCCCTACACAGCCTTCCTAATGCTCTGCTCTCTGGATTTTTCCTCAGAACTGATTTCTGTTCACATCCATGTGTACAGACAAAGAGAAAAAATGGAAAGGTATCTATCACCTAATCACATAGGGAAGCAGAATAAGTTAAATTTTCCTGCCTTGAAGGGTGCTGAAGGGTGAGAGTTTGCACTCTGAGCAGGAATAATGGAGAAATCCGGAGAGTTGTTTCTCCTGTTTTTTTCATTCAGATTCAAAGTGCAGCTAATTGAAGTATTCCCAAGAGGCAGTCAGACACCATGGGAGACTAGATTTCTTCCTGACCCACAATACAGAAATATCTTTAAAGAAACTCCTTATTATTAAGAGAAATTCATTCTGCAAGGAAGAAAAGTTTTAAAACCAAATAGTTATTTCTCTTCCATTTGCATACATCAAAAAAAAAAAAAAAAAAAAAAAAAAGAGATACCAGTACTGCTGGCATCTTCTCTCTCCCTCATACGTGTATACTGGATGATCAATTAGGCCTGGGATCTTTCTGGACAGTCTGCTCATGCCCAGGCTTTAGCCACATCACAAGTAACACAGGGTCCTACAACGTATTTCAGCTAAGAAGCAAAGGGCCACGGTTTCATTACAGTATACCCAATTGGGATATGCCAGATTTGCCACATCCCTGTTGTCCTTTTCCCAGAAACTAAATTGCAGAATCATTTTCTACTCACAGAGACTCATATCAAGCATCTACAAAAAAAAAAAAAAAAAAAAAAAAAAAAAAA